>NC_136325.1:6235701-6255630 GCF_964198595.1 Lampetra fluviatilis | reverse complement strand
GAAGCAGACGCAGCGGACGGGTGACCAGGACCGCCTTTGTCTCCCTCGGGACGCACCGCGCCACAAGGAACTCATTTGAGGCTGAGTCGACCTAGGCGTGGCCCAGGACCGGTGCAGACAATCGTTGTCGCTGTGCGCCGGTGGTGGCGGGCGGGCGGGCGGGAAGCCAGTGCGCTAACCGCTGCGCCACCGCTCCCCACCAAAGACAAAGACAAAGATCCCCCCGTATAGCCTTAACAGACTGTTGGGGCAAGTGCTGTTAGCGAGCAGCACCTATGAAGGCCGGCACGACGCACGAGGGGGTGGGTGGCCAGCACCACGCCCGGCCGCCTTTGTCTCCCCAGTGGCGATTTTTTTTTTTTTACACAGTACCAGGTGCTTATTTGAGGCTGAGTCGACCTAAGGGAGGCCCAGGACCGGTTCTGATAATCGTCACCGGTGTTGGTGGCCGTGAGCGGGAATCGAACTCGGGTCGCCGGGTTCGTAGCGCACACTCTCCACACACACACACACACCCCACACACACTCTCACACACACCCCACACACCCCACACACCCCACACACCCCACACACACACCCCACACACCCCACACACACCCCACACACACCCCACACACACTCACGCACACACTCTCACACACACCCCACACACCCCACGCACACTCACGCACACACTCTCACACACACTCTCACACACACCCCACACACCCCACGCACACTCACGCACACACTCTCACACACACTCACACCCCACACACACTCCCACACACACACCCCACGCACACTCACGCACACACTCTCACACACACACACACCCCACACACTCTAACACACACCCCACACACCCCACACACACTCTCATACACACCCCACACTCCCACACACACCCCACACACACCCCACACTCCCACACACACCCCACACACACCACACACACCCCACACACACCCCACACACACCCTCCCCACGCACCCTCTCCACACACACACGCGCGCAAGAGCCCTTCCTGCCCATCGCTGCTGCGCTGACACATCTCAGCACACACCCCACACACACACTCCACACACACCCCACACACACCCTCCCCACGAACCCTCTCCACACACACACTCCACACACACCCCACACACACCCCACACACACCCCACACACACCCTCCCCACACACACCACACACACACCACACACACCCCACACACACTCTCACACACACCCTCCCCACGCACCCTCTCCACACACACACGCGCGCGCAAGAGCCCTTCCTGCCCATCGCTGCTGCGCTGACACATCTCATCACAATGGGCGACGCGATGGAAACCAATCAGCGAGTCGCTGCAGTGAGGCCGACACCATAGCAACCCATCACTGCGCCTCTGTGCTGAGGGAGACAAAGACAAAGCCCCCCCCCCAACCCCCGTATAGCCTCTAACAGACTGTTGGGGCAAGTGCTTATTAGCGAAAAGCAACGGCATACGAGGGTGGGGGGGGGGGGGGTTATGGAGTCCAACATCACTCCCAGACCGCCTTTGTCTCCCTACTAGTGGCGATATTTACGCGCCGCGCCAGGTACTCGTTTGAGGCTGAGGCAACCTAGGGGAGGCCCGGCACGGGTGCAGGTAATCGTCGTCAGGGGTGTTGGTGGTGTTGGCCGTGAGCGGGGAATCGAACCCGGGTCGCCAGGTTCGGCGTAGCGCAGCGCGCTAACCGCTGCGCCACCGCTCCCCACCACGCGCACAGACACACAGACACACACCTAGACACACCTAGACACACACACAGACACACAGACACACACCTAGACACACCTAGACACACACACAGACACACAGACACACACCTAGACACACCTAGACACACACACAGACACACAGACACACACCTAGACACACCTAGACACACACACAGACACACAGACACACACCTAGACACACACACAGACACACAGACACACACCTAGACACACCTAGACACACACAGACACACAGACACACACCTAGACACACCTAGACACACACACAGACACACAGACACACACCTAGACACACCTAGACACACACACAGACACACAGACACACACCTAGACACACCTAGACACACACACAGACACACAGACACACACCTAGACACACCTAGACACACACACAGACACACAGACACACACCTAGACACACCTAGACACACACACAGACACACAGACACACACCTAGACACACCTAGACACACACACAGACACACAGACACACACCTAGACACACCTAGACACACACACAGACACACAGACACACACCTAGACACACCTAGACACACACACAGACACACAGACACACACCTAGACACACCTAGACACACACACAGACACACAGACACACACCTAGACACACACACACACCTAGACACACACCTAGACACACACGCAGACATATGGTAAACTAACTCACAGATTGTCCGTGAAATGTCACGGTTTAAGTGCCTCCCACCACACGCCTGACCTCCCTTCTCCGCCATCGCTGTGCGGTTTTGGTGGTGGTCGTTGTGGTGGTGGGAGTGGTTGTGGTGGTGATTGTGGTGATGGTTTTGGTGGTGGTGGTGGTGGTAGTGGTGGTTGTGGTGGTGGTTTTGGTGGTGGTCGTTGTGGTGGTGGTAGTGGTTGTGGTGCTGATGGTTTTGGTGGTGGTGGTAGTGGTTGTGGTGGTGATGGTGGTGATGGTTTTGGTGGTAGTGGCGGTGTTGGTGGTGGTGGTTTTGGTGGTGGTTTTGGTGGTGGTCGTTGTGGTGGTGGTAGTGGTTGTGGTGCTGATGGTTTTGGTGGTGGTGGTGGTAGTGGTTGTGGTGGTGATGGTGGTGATGGTTTTGGTGGTAGTGGCGGTGTTGGTGGCCATGCTGCACGTGACTGCTTGTAGTGCTGATGATAATTGATCATCATCATCATCATCACAGCAATCATGACAACGACAGCGTTCATTCTGCGTTCTTATCCTTCCCTCCAGGTGCTCAAGCCGGACAAGCCCTCGTGAGAAACGGCGGAGAGCTTAATCGCCCACGATGTCTCCTCCGTGTTTGCGGATCGAGGCATTGAGTCGTTACGCTTTGTCCAGTTCTGGATGACCGCACTCGCGAACCACCACGACTACTACTACTACTACTGGCCGCACTCGTGACTTTTAAACAACTTTTTTTGCCGCCAGCAGCAGCAACAGCACTGGAGGCGGTTCTGATACGAAACACACAAAGTCACCAGCAACACAAATGAAAACAAACGCTGTAAATCCACGCGCTGTGGCGCTAAAAGCACCGCGCACAACGCGAAAGAAAAGTCACGTGGTGGTGGTGGTGGTTGTGGTGGTGGTTGTGGTTGTGGTGGTGGTAGTGGTTGTGGTTGTGGTGGTGATGGTGGTCATCGCTCACGCCACGGTGACGAGCGAGCGCTTCAGAAGGTGAACACCACGAGGGTGCCGTCCACGCTGCTACAGAGAGGGGCTTGTCGGGCTCCCCAGCGTTCGAAGAAGACGCGCTGCACATCACCGACACGTGTGTGGTACATGGCGTGCTCCAGCCGGAGCCGCGCCTTGAGCAGGCCCCTGAACACTGGAAGCAGCACAGAGCAGCCGTCAGTGTCACCCTCCAGCATCTTTTGCCTCGTTCTGTACACCGCCAACTTCGCCTGAGCACAGGCGAAGTTGGCGAGGTCAGAGATCCACAGACTCACACAGAGACCCACAGACTCACACAGAGACCCACAGACTCACACAGAGACCCACAGACTCACCCCACAGACTCACACGGAGACCCACAGACTCACACAGAGACCCACAGACTCACACAGAGACCCACAGACTCACCCCACAGACTCACACGGAGACCCACAGACTCACACAGAGACCCACAGACTCACACAGAGACCCACAGACTCACCCCACAGACTCACACGGAGACCCACAGACTCACACAGAGACCCACAGACTCACACAGAGACCCACAGACTCACCCCACAGACTCACACGGAGACCCACAGACTCACACAAAGACCCACAGACTCACACAGAGACCCACAGACTCACACAAAGACCCACAGACTCACACAGAGACCCACAGACTCACCCCACAGACTCACACGGAGACCCACAGACTCACACAGAGACCCACAGACTCACCCCACAGACTCACACGGAGACCCACAGACTCACACAGAGACCCACAGACTCACCCCACAGACTCACACAGAAACCCCCACAGACTCACACAGAGACCCACATACCCACAGACTCACGCCACAGACTCACACAGAAACCCACAGACTCACACAGAGACCCACAGACTCACACAGAGATCCACAGACTCACACAGAGACCCACAGACTCACACAGAGACTCACACAGAGACCCACAGACTCACATAGAGACCCACAGACTCACACAGATACCCACAGACTCACACAGAGACCCACAGACTCACACAGAGACCCACAGACTCACACAGATACCCACAGACTCACACAGAGACCCACAGACTCACGCAGAGACCCACAGACTCACACAGAGACCCACAGACTCACACAGAGACCCACAGACTCACCCCACAGACTCACACAGAGACCCACAGATTCACACAGAGACCCACAGACTCACACAGAGACCCACAGACTCACCCCACAGACTCGCACAGAGTTCCAGACTCACCCCATAGACTCACACAGAGACCCACAGACATGGGTGGGTGTGGGGGGATCAGCGAGTAGACACACCCCACGTGTCTTGCCGTGTCGCGGCACGGCGTGCCACGCTTTCCACGTTCCTTGACGCTAATCTGCGGCTCCTCCGCCGGCGATATTGACAACAGCATGAGGAGTGCGATTAAAGTGGCCTGTGCCTCAAATCAGATTAACGGGAACAATGCTGCGCTCACGCACCGCGTGTGTGTGTACGTGTGTTGTGTGTGTACGTGTGTGTGTGTGTGTCTGTGTGTGTGTGTTGTGTCTGTGTGTGTAATTATGTGTGTGTATGTACGTGTGTGTGTGTACGTGTGTGTGTGTACGTGTGTGTGTGTGTACGTGTGTGTGTGTACGTGTGTTGTGTGTGTACGTGTGTGTGTGTGTCTGTGTGTGTGTTGTGTCTGTGTGTGTACTTATGTGTGTGTGTATGTACGTGTGTGTGTGTTGTGTGTGTGTCTGTGTATCTGTGTGTGTGTACGTGTGTGTGTGTTGTGTGTCTGTGTGTCTGTGTATCTGTGTGTTGTGTGTGTGTGTGTTGTGTGTCTCTGTGTTGTGTGTGTTGTGTTTGTGTCTGTCTATCTGTGTGTGTGTGTACGTGTGTCTGTGTGTTGTGTGTCTGTGTGTTGTGTGTCTGTGTGTGTGTGTGAGTGTGTGTAAGTGTGTCTGTGTGTGTGTCTGTGTGTACGTGGGGAGCAGTGGTGTAGCGGATTGCGCGTTGCTCTATGAACCCCGCGACCCGAGTTCGATTCCCGCTCACGGCCAACACCAGTGACGATTATCTGAACCGGTCCTGGGCCTCCCCTAGGTCGACTCAGCCTCAAATGAGTGAGCGAAACACCGAGCACAGCCAACGAGACGCAGCGTTGGTGAAACAAAGGCGGTCGGGCCGCGGTTACTGACTACATCTAACTCGCCAACAGCACTTGCCCCCCTCATTGTTCAAGGCTACACCGGTGGGGGAGGGACATTTGCCTTTATCTATTGTGTGCCTCGTGTTTTGACAATTAAAACACGACATCGAACACTCAAATGATTCTAATAGATTGTAACGCGTGTCTGTGTGCTTCTGTACCTGGACCTCCCCTAGGTCAACTCAGCCTCAAATGAGTACCCGGTGCGACGTGTAAACATCGCCACTGGGGAGACAAAGGCGGCCGGGCGTGGTGCTGGCCACCCACCCCCTCGTGTGCCGTGCCGGCCTTCATAGGTGCTACTCGCTAACAGCACTTGCCCCAGAAGTCTGTTGAGGCTATCCGGGGGAGCTTTGTGGTTAGCATGGTGTGACACGAACCCGGCGACCCCGAGTTCGACTTCTCGCTCGCGGTCAACACCGGTGACGATTTTCTGAAACGGCCCTGGGCCTCCCCTAGGTCGACTCAGCCTCAAGTGAGTACCTGGTGCGATGTGAAAACATCGCCGCTAGGGAGACAAAGGCGGCCGGGCGTGGTGCTGGCCACCCACCCCCTCGTGTGCCGTGCCGGCCTTCATAGGTGCTACTCGCTAACAGCACTTGCCCCAAAAGTCTGTTGAGGCTATACGGGGGATCTTTGTCTTTTGTCTGTGTGAATGAGAGTTTGTGGCTGCGTGACAAATACATTTTGAGGTTAACGTTTTTTTTGCTTTAACCGAATTCAAAAAAAAAATGTCCCTTCTTGTTATTTTGGTTTCTGACCCCGTGGGCCAAACGGTAAACAGAAGGCGTCAGTGTGGGTGTCAAAATGCAGGTGGTTAATCTCATTCAAGCTCCGACTGAATGCACTGGTAGGTACATAGCTTATTGTGTTTTTTTGTATGTCATTATCATTACAAGTCGTTATTTTCATTTATGAAACGCTTTGATACATTATTAAGGCTAGCACTGATACCCCAATGAAGCGGTCATATATCGCTCATTGGTAAAATAATATATATACCGGTGTCAGTAACGCATCTCCCTTGGAACCATGTTATAGTAAACTCCTTTAGCGCTGTTGCCTATAGCGCTGTTTCCCATAGCACTGTCGGTAACGCATGTTCATTGGAACCATGTGAGATGACCTCCGATAGCGCTGTTTCCTACAGCGCTGTTGGTAACGCATCTCCATTGGAACCATGTTATAGTGACCTCCTATAACGCTGTTTCCTATAGCGCTGTCGGTAACGCATCTCCATTTGAACCATGTTATAGTGACCTCCTATAACGCTGTTTCCTATAGCGCTGTCGGTAACGCATCTCCATTTAAACCATGTTAGAGTGACCTCCGATAGCGCTGTTTCCTACAGCGCTGTTGGTAACGCATCTCCATTGGAACCATGTTATAGTGACCTCCTATAACGCTGTTTCCTATAGCGCTGTCGGTAACGCATCTCCATTTGAACCATGTTATAGTGACCTCCTATAACGCTGTTTCCTATAGCGCTGTCGGTAACGCATCTCCATTTAAACCATGTTAGAGTGACCGCCGATAGCGCTGTTTCCTACAGCGCTGTTGGTAACGCATCTCCATTGGAACCATGTTAGAGTGACCTCCGATAGCGATGTTTCCTACAGCGCTGTTGGTAACGCATCTCCATTGAAACCATGTTAGAGTGACCCCCGATAGCGATGTTTCCTACAGCGCTGTCGGTAACGCATCTCCATTTGAACCATGTTATAGTGACCTCCTATAACGCTGTTTCCTATAGCGCTGTCGGTAACGCATCTCCATTTGAACCATGTTAGAGTGACCTCCGATAGCGATGTTTCCTACAGCGCTGTTGGTAACGCATCTCCATTTGAACCATGTTATAGTGACCTCCGATAGCGCTGTTTCCTACAGCACTGTCGGTAACGCATCTCCATTTGAACCATGTTATAGTGACCTCCTATAACGCTGTTTCCTATAGCGCTGTCGGTAACGCATCTCCATTTGAACCATGTTAGAGTGACCTCCGATAGCGCTGTTTCCTACAGCGCTGTTGGTAACGCATCTCCATTGGAACCATGTTAGAGTGACCACCGATAGCGATGTTTCCTACAGTGCTGTCGGTAACGCATCTCCATTTGAACCATGTTATAGTGACCTCCTATAACGCTGTTTCCTATAGCGCTGTCAGTAACGCATCTCCATTGGAACCATGTTATAGTGACCTCCTAGAACGCTGTTTCCTATAGCGCTGTCGGTAACGCATCTCCAATGGAACCATGTTATAGTGACCTCCGATAGCGCTGTTTCCTACAGCACTGTCGGTAACGCATCTCCATTTGAACCATGTTATAGTGACCTCCTATAACGGTGTTTCCTATAGCGCTGTCGGTAACGCATCTCCATTGGAACCATGTTATAGTGACCTCCGATAGCGCTGTTTCCTACAGCGCTGTTGGTAACGCATCTCCATTGGAACCATGTTATAGTGACCTCCGATAGCGCTGTTTCCTACAGCGCTGTCGGTAACGCATCTCCATTGGAACCATGTTATAGTGACCTCCTATAGTGCTGTTTCCTACAGCACTGTCGATAACGCATCTCCATTGGAACCATGTTAAAGTGACCTCCGATAGCGCTGTTTCATACAGCGCTCCGTTTACCAAGTAGGCATCCTGAGCACCATAAGAGGCACGCCTCTATAAATGCTACAAACATAAGGAGAGTCTGGTCTCCTACAACGCGTGTTGTAACGCGAATTCGATATAACACGACGAATGCATTATAGGCAACGCGTTCTTTTTTTGTTTTTACGTAACGCGAATTTGATATAACGCGATCGAGTCAATGGAATAACGTCGCGCGAGCAGGAATGACCGCCTCGACAAAAGCATCGGCGCACGAGGCACCGGGATACTGCTGGATGCTTCTCGACAAAACCCACGCAGCGCCTCCGCTCTTTGTTTACGCACCTCGCTATCACATTTCATTCTCTCCACCACCACCCACACATCACGCGTTGCTCTTCAGGTCTCGCGGCCGCGTTCCGGGAGGACGGACCGCTCGCTCGCTCGCGCGAAGCGTCTCGACGGGGCTCGCGACGGCGGCTGCTGCTGCTCTCCTAGAAAAGGAAGAGTCGCATTTTAAGCCTCAAACATTCCCCCCCCCCCACGCACACTGCAATTTGCCTCTCAAAAGTAAAATAAAATTATGAAATAAGTGAAGCCGGAGTGAGAGAGAGAGAGGGAGGGAGGGAGGGAGGGGAGTGACGGGGACGCGACACAGAGACGTCAAATTACACGTTTTTACAACCTCCTGTTTTAATAAACACCCCCATCCCTTATGTGGCGACCAAGTTATTTCATTCACATGGACGTCGCTGCTCTGCTTTTATTTATTTATTTTCACACGTACCCAACCCCGCCCAATATCCCGTAAATATAAATACGTGTTTCTATTTTTTCAGATTTTTTTTTGTGTGTGTGGTTGTGGGTGTGTGTACGTACGGGAGCTTGTATGTAATCGTTGGCTCGATATTTTTGTCCGTTCGGAAATGTTTAGAGATGGTTGAGCTGACAAGCGAGAATAATTCCACGCGTTGGGTGGGTCGGTGGGTGAGTGGCTGGGTGAGTAGGATGGCCTGTTCAGTGGGTTCATAATGGCCATGTCAGAGACACTGACCTAGAACTGATGAGGGCCTGGGTTCGAGCCCTGGGTCTGGGTCTGGGTGTCTCTCTCAGGGGGTTCATGATGGCCATGTCAGAAACACTGACCTAGAACTGATGAGGGCCTGGGTTCGAGCCCTGGGTCTGGGTCTGGGTGTCTCTCTCAGGGGGTTCATGATGGCCATGTCAAAGACACTGACCTAGAACTGATGAGGGCCTGGGTTCGAGCCCTGGGTCTGGGTCTGGGTGTCTCTCTCAGGGGGTTCATAATGGCCATGTCAGAGACACTGACCTAGAACTGATGAGGGCCTGGGTTCGAGCCCTGGGTCTGGGTCTGGGTGTCTCTCTCAGGGGGTTCATAATAGCCATGTCAGAGACTCTGACCTAGAACTGATGAGGGCCTTGGTTCGAGCCCTGGGTCTGGGTCTGGGTGTCTCTCTCAGGGGGTTCATAATGGCCATGTCAGAGACTCTGACCTAGAACTGATGAGGGCCTGGGTTCGAGCCCTGGGTCTGGGTCTGGGTGTCTCTCTCAGGGGGTTCATAATAGCCATGTCAGAGACTCTGACCTAGAACTGCTGAGGGCCTTGGTTCGAGCCCTGGGTCTGGGTGTGTGTCTCTCTCAGGGGGTTCATAATAGCCATGTCAGAGACTCTGACCTAGAACTGCTGAGGGCCTGGGTTCGAGCCCTGGGTCTGGGTGTGTGTCTCTCTCAGGGGGTTCATAATGGCCATGTCAGAGACACCAAACCAGCAATGATTAGGACCTCGGTTCGAGCCCTGGGTCTGGGTGTCTCTCTCTCAGGGGGTTCGTAATGGCCATATCAGATACGCTGAGCCAACACTGCCTACTGAGTACGTGGGTTGGAGCCCTGGGTCTGGGTGTCTCTTTCTCTCTCAGGGGGTTCATCATGGTCATGTCAAGAGACACTAAACCAGCAATGATGATGTCCTGGGTTCGAGCCCTGGGTCTGGGTGTCTCTCTCTCAGGGTGTGCGTAATTAATGGCAATGTCAGAGATTCTGAGCCAGTACTGCTGAAAACCTGGGTTCAACCCCGGGGTCAGAATTTCTCTCTCTCAGGGGAGTTCGAAATAGCCGTGTCAGATACATCCATGAGCTCCCAATTTTTGCAGATTAATCCGAAAAATCCGAACTTCATGATCTGGGACGTTATGAATTTTCCCGCCAAAAAAATGTGGCATCAAGTCGGTTAACGTCTTCACGAACGTTATCCTAAATGTTCAACGTATGTATCCGATTTGTTAAAATCTAAAACTCTCCCACGTATACACAGTAGTTTAGTATATACAGTGTGGTGCATAATATTAATAGGTGCTCGCAAACAACACTTGTTCCAACAGTGTATACATATAAATGTGTCTATGCAGTACTACATATATATACCTGCACGCATGTACATACATGTACAATGAAAATAATAACTATGAAAACACACAGGACAAAATATGCATTTAATCATATGTATATACCACAGCCAAAGAGCGTGTGTGGAAAATACATTATCGCATATACTGTATCAAATATGCGCATGCATTAACAGCGCATGTGTAGTAATGAAAAGAAACATCGTTGGATAAATGTAATAAACAATTACGTAAATGTACTTATGAATAATTCTGCGTAGTCAGATAATGGACACTGTGCATGAAGCACCCTATATTACAAATGTCCAGTAACAATTATATTAATCAATTGTGCAGAGTAGATATCATCGATAATGTTCATAAATGCGTGACGTGAACTCGTGCTCGTTAGCTATCTATCAGAATGTTGATATTTAGTGCACAATAAACATAAACACGGTACGTGTCAGAATTGACAAGATGCTCTGTGAGTACAGGCGTGATTTTTCGTTGTGTTTAGATGATAGAACTTCACGTAGAAAGGTGGTTATTCATGTTCTTATTGTAATGTTAATGTAATGCAAGCCTCTTCTTGGTTCTTTCGGTAAAATCACGTAGAAGGGAAATAATAAAATAATAAAAATAAAACATAATAAAGATAAAATTATCACGACGTTTCGGCCACAATGCAAGCAGCCGTCCTCAGGTTACTAATTAATGTATTAATGTCTTTCCGACAGCCCTGTTCTTCACCTGAGGACGGATGCTTGCGTTGTGGCCGAAACGTCGTGATAATTTCATCTTATTATGTTTTATTTTTATGCTTTTATTATTTCCCTTCTACGTGACTTTACCGAAAGAACCAAGAATATGAATCCCTGCAGTCACGAAAGCTTTAAATTGTAATGCAACCCATTGCAATGGTTAACATTCGGCTGTTTTAATCGACTGACCAGATTATGTTTTAAAATCCGCTAAATTATCTGCAAAAAAGCGGTGGGCAGAACGATTTTCATTCATTAAAATATAGCAGACAAATGAAAAATACTGAGTAATTTACAATGGAAATCGGAGCATTAAAAATGGTCAACAAAATTGCGTTTTGACTTGTTTAAATAAATATTGTTACCTACCCTTAGCCGTCAATCTCTATCCAGGTGAACACGGTACATACAAAAATTGATCTTGTGCACAGTATGTAACACATTGTTATATTAATGTATAAATATGAATAAAATTGTGATTTTTTTTATTATACAGGCATTATTGCAACGCTTATTTTACAGTGTAAAAATACATATCTTGTGGCTTTATATTGTATGCGATATAAACAGTATAGCAGGTTGCCGTGTGTGGATTATTGTAAGATATACATTGAAGGGAGGGAAATCATACAGCGTTATTATCCAAATAAGATCATAGCAATATTCCAACACTCTATAAACAATCATACATTTAACAAATGGTTACTAAGTACTGTATGTATGTATAATATTTATTTGACGATCTATGATTATTATATTATTGCTATTGCTACTCGCTAACAGCACTTGCCCCTACAGTCTGTTGAAGGCTACACGGGGGATCTTTATCTTGGTCTTGTGTGTCAACGTGTTCGTGGGGAGCGGTGGCGCTGTGGTTAGCGCACTGCGCTACGAACCCGGCGAACCGAGTTCGATTCCCCGTTCACGGCCGAACGCCGGTGGTGATTATCTCGACCAGTCCTGGGGACCTCACCTAGGTCGACTCAGCCTCAAATGAGTACCTGGCGTGATGTGTGTATGGTGTGTGTAGTGTGTTGTGTGTGTCTTGTGTGTGTGTTGTGTGTGTGTGTGTGCGTGTTGTATGAGCGTGTGTGTTGTGTGAGTGGCGCCATACTGGGCCTCCCCTAGGTCGACTCAGCCTCAAATGAGTACCTGGTGCCGTGTGCGAACATCGCCACTGGTGAGACAAAGGCGGCCGGGCGTGGTGCTGGCCACCCACCCCCTCGTGTGTCACAGTGCCGGCATTCATAGGTGCTGCTACTCGCAAACAGCACTTGCCCCAACAGTCTGTTCAGGCTATACGGGTGACCTTTGTCTTTGTCTTCATAACAAATAGGCATGCACAAGCGGTGACGTTTCGGGCGCTGGTCCCTCGGCACGGTGGGGGAAAGTCAGAGAAGGCAGAACAATCCCGACCCATTTTAAATGTGGAAGATCAGCTATTTTGGGAGTGCGCTTTGCGTGATAATTACGACGGAGAAAAGGGGATACGCCTAATTTACACGTTGCAGTGTTGCTGCAGTACACATTCTTCTAACATAACATACACTCAGCCGACAGTTCACGATTACATTCTAAAGCCATACATTAACGTAGTATATATACACAGTATATATGTGTGTATACAAACAAAGATCCCCCGTGTAGCCTTAACAGACTGTAGGGGCAAGTGCTGTTAGCGAGCACCTATGAAGGCCGGAGCGGTACACGAGGGGGTGGGTGGCCAGCACCACGCCCGACCGCCTTTGTCTCCCTAGTGGCGATGTTTACACACCGCACCAGGTACTCATTTGAGGCTGAGTCGACCTAGGGGAGGCCCGGGACCGGTTCAGATAATCGTCACTGGCGTTGGCCGTGAGCGGGAATCGAACTCGGGTCGTCGGGTTCATAGCGCAGCGCGCTAACCGCTGCACCACCGCTCCCCACACACACACACATGTGTATACACACAGGCGTGTCTGCACACGCGTGTTTCTATACCTATATTTATCTCATGCGCACACATTTACACCGATGATTTACAACACACCGCACGCGCACACGCACAGCCATGTGTATATATTTATTTGGCATGAGCACCGAGCTTGGTACGAGCGCCGTGGGACGTCACGCAGACTTGAGGTTGACGCGTGTGCGTGTGTGTGTGCGCGCATATGTCTACAAACCTACGTATTTAAACTGTTGGCAGAATATATGTCGGTACGTGCGAGGTGTAGACGTCTCTTACACAAGTACAATTGATACACAAAGACAAAGATCCCCCGCATAGCGTTCACATACTTTAGGGGCAAGTGCTGTTAGCGAGTAGCAGCTATCATGGTCGGAACGACACACGAGGGGGTGGGTGGCCAGCACCACGCCCGGCCGCCTTTGTCTCCCCAATGGCGATGTCTACACACCGCACCAGGTGCTCATTTTAGGCCGAGTCGACCTAGGGGAGGCCCAGGACCGGTTCAGATAATCGTCACGTGGTGTTGGCGGTGAGCGTGAATCGAACTCGGGTCTCCGGGGAGCGTAGCGCTAACCGCTGCACCACCACTCCCCTGTCCATACAAGCCAAAGATCCCCCGTATAGCCTCAACAGACTGTTGGGGCAAGTGCTGTTTGCGAGTAGCATCTAATGAAGGCCGGCACTGTGGCACACGAGGGGGTGGGTGGCCAGCACCACGCCCGGCCGCCTTTGTATCCCTAGTGGCGATGTTTACTACACACCGCACCAGGCACTCATTTGACACACATCCACACACAACCGCGCATTCAAAAACAAACAAAAAATACATCATATATACAGCGCCGACGCACACACACGCACATATACGAAGAAAAATACAAAAGCCACAGCGAACAAACATACGTTGACAATTCGTACGCACATACGTACGCGCTATGCTGCGAGAGTCAAGGGCGCGGATACGTAGTCAAGCGTGCCAGTGGTGACGACAATCGAGACGTGACTTTTGCTGGCTGACGGTGGGGCGCACGAACAGCCAACGCGAAATCCTCGCAGCGTGCGACGATTAAGACGAGATAGGCGATAGGGTGGGGGGTAGGTGCGTAATGGGTAGTTGGATATGAGGGGTGGGTAGGGGTAGTCATATAGGAGGGGTGGGTAGGGGTAGTCATATAGGAGGGGTGGGTAGGGGTAGTCATATAGGAGGGGTGGGTCGGGGTAGTGAGGTAGGAGGGGTGGGTAGGGGGAGTCATATAGGAGGGGTAGGTAGGGGTAGTGAGGTAGGAGGGGTGGGTCGGGGTAGTCATATAGGAGGGGTGGGAAGGGGTAGTCATATAGGAGGGGTGGGTCGGGGTAGTCATATAGGAGGGGTGGGTAGGGGTAGTGAGGTAGGAGGGGTGGGTCGGGGGAGTCATATAGGAGGGGTGGGTCGGGGTAGTGAGGTAGGAGGGGTGGGTAGGGGTAGTCATATAGGAGGGGTGGGTAGGGGGAGTCATATAGGAGGGGTGGGTAGGGGTAGTCATATAGGAGGGGTGGGTAGGGGTAGTCATATAGGAGGGGTGGGTCGGGGTAGTGAGGTAGGAGGGGTGGGTAGGGGTAGTCATATAGGAGGGGTGGGTAGGGGGAGTCATATAGGAGGGGTGGGTCGGGGTAGTGAGGTAGGAGGGGTGGGTAGGGGGAGTCATATAGGAGGGGTAGGTAGGGGTAGTGAGGTAGGAGGGGTGGGTCGGGGTAGTCATATAGGAGGGGTGGGTAGGGGTAGTCATATAGGAGGGGTGGGTCGGGGTAGTCATATAGGAGGGGTGGGTAGGGGTAGTGAGGTAGGAGGGGTGGGTCGGGGTAGTCATATAGGAGGGGTGGGTAGGGGTAGTCATATAGGAGGGGTGGGTAGGGGGAGTCATATAGGAGGGGTGGGTCGGGGTAGTGAGGTAGGAGGGGTGGGTAGGGGTAGTCATATAGGAGGGGTGGGTAGGGGGAGTCATATAGGAGGGGTGGGTAGGGGTAGTCATATAGGAGGGGTGGGTAGGGGTAGTGAGATAGGAGGGGTGGGTAGGGGGAGTCAAATAGGAGGGGTGGGTAGGGGGAGTCATATAGGAGGGGTGGGTAGGGGGAGTCATATAGGAGGGGTGGGTAGTGGTAGTTAGGTAGGAGGGGTGGGTAGGGGTAGTCATATAGGAGGGGTGGGTAGGGGTAGTTAGGTAGGAGGGGTGGGTAGGGGGAGTCATATAGGAGGGGTGGGTAGGGGTAGTTAGGTAGGAGGGGTGGGTAGGGGGAGTCATATAGGAGGGGTGGGTAGTGGTAGTGAGATAGGAGGGGTGGGTAGGGGGAGTCATATAGGAGGGGTGGGTAGGGGGAGTCATGTAGGAGGGGTGGGTAGGGGGAGTCATATAGGAGGGGTGGGTAGGGGGAGTCATATAGGAGGGGTGGGTAGGGGGAGTCATATAGGAGGGGTGGGTAGGGGTAGTTAGGTAGGAGGGGTGGGTAGGGGGAGTCATATAGGAGGGGTGGGTAGTGGTAGTTAGGTAGGAGGGGTGGGTAGGGGTAGTCATATAGGAGGGGTGGGTAGGAGTAGTGAGGTAGGAGGGGTGGGTAGGGGGAGTCATATAGGAGGGGTGGGTAGGGGTAGTGAGGTAGGAGGGGTGGGTAGGGGTAGTCATATAGGAGGGGTGGGTAGTGGTAGTTAGGCAAGAGGGGTGGGTAGGTGCAGGTAGGTAAAGGAGATAGGTAGGGTAATTTGGTTGAGGTGTTTGGTAGGGATAAGTAGGAGTAGGTAGGGGTAGGTAGGTTGGGGTAGGGGTAGGTAGGGTGTAGGTAGGTAGGGGTAGGTAGTGGGTATGTAGTGGGTAGGTAGGGGTAGGTAGTGGGTATGTAGTGGGTAGGTAGTGGGTATGTAGTGGGTAGGTAGTGGTAGGTAGTGGGTATGTAGTGGGTATGTAGTGGGTAGGTAGTGGGTATGTAGTGGGTATGTAGTGGGTATGTAGTGGGTAGGTAGTGGGTATGTAGTGGGTATGTAGTGGGTATGTAGTGGGTATGTAGTGGGTATGTAGTGGGTAGGTAGTGGTAGGTAGTGGTAGGTAGTGGGTAGGTAGAGCGGGTGGGGTGATGTTCTGCTTCTGCACTCAATAAAAAGAGCGCTGGAGCGTTGTGGAGGATTCTGCGTTGCGGTTTGGGGGTTGATCGCTCTCCGTTAAGTGCGTGCGTGATGGATGGGCCTCCAGTGTTATTTAGTAATATGTAAGCGTGTATATTTGTCAAATGCCATTACTAAGGAGTTAAAGAAGTCGGCCGTAATGATTATTTGAGGCAGACACGTATAACTATACGCCAACATCAAGCGAATGTAATTTGAGAGTAAGGGTTGTTATGCGTGAGTGCTGTGCGGCTATGTCAGACGTAACAAAGATGCCCCGTATAGCCGGTACGGGCAGCCGGGGCAAGTGCTGTGTTTGTTGTGGCCATACAACAAAAGCCACCACGCACGGACCGCCTTTGTCTCCCCGGTGCTGCTGTGCTGGGTTTGAATCGCATCGCCGTGTCAACAATTGTCGAGGTTTGTGTTGAACTGTGACCCCCCCCCCCCCCATGTGTCCCACCTCACTACAACAACAACGACATATGTGGCAGTTTACAACAACAACGACAACAATGATGGCAGTTTACAACAACAACAATGGTGGCAGTTTACAACAACAACAATGGTGGTATTTTACAACAACAACGTCAATGGTGGCAGTTTACAACAACAACAACGACAACAATGATGGCAGTGTACAACAACAATGGTGGCAGTTTACAACAACAACGGTGGCAGTTTACAACAACAATGCTGGCAGTTTACAACAACAACAACAATGGTGGCAGTTTACAACAACAACAACAATGGTGGCAGTTTACTACAACAACAACAATGGTGGCAGTTTACAACAACAACAACAATGGTGGCAGTTTACAACAACAACAATGGTGGCAGTTTACAACAACAATGGTGGCAGTTTACAACAACAACAACAATGGTGGCAGTTTACAACAACAACAATGGTGGCAGTTTACAACAACAACAATGGTGCAGTTTACTACAACAACAACAATGGTGGCAGTTTACAACAACAACAACAATGGTGGCAGTTTACAACAACAACAATGGTGGCAGTTTACAACAACAACGACAACAATGGTGGCAGTTTACAACAACAACAATGGTGGCAGTTTACAACAACAACAACAATGGTGGCAGTTTACTACAACAACAACAATGGTGGCAGTTTACAACAACAACAACAATGGTGGCAGTTTACAACAACAACAATGGTGGCAGTTTACAACAACAACGACAACAATGGTGGCAGTTTACAACAACAACAATGGTGCAGTTTACTACAACAACAACAATGGTGGCAGTTTACAACAACAACGACAACAATGATGGCAGTTTACAAGAACAACAATGGTGCAGTTTACTACAACAACAACAACAATGGTGGCAGTTTACAACAACAACAACAACAAACATTTTTCTTCTTGGTTCTTTCGGTAAAGTCACGTAGAAGGGAAGTAATAAAATAATAAAAATAAAACATAATAAAACAATTCTCACGACGCTTCGGCCACAACGCAAGCAGCCGTCCTCAGGTGAAAACCAGGTCTGTCGAGGCGACAGCGTCTGAATGAAACAGCACACGTGCATGGAGCCTTCTTATCACGGAGCTTGTTGAAGGATCTCAAAGTTATGTGGAATCCCTCCCCGTAGATGCGGTTAAATTTCGATTTAAAGCTTTCGTGACTGCAGGGATTCATCTTCTTGGTTCTTTCGGTAAAGTCACGTAGAAGGGAAGTACCAACAACAGCAACGACAATGGTGGCAGTTTACAACAACAACGACAATGGTGGCAGTTTACAACAACAACAATGGTGGCAGTTTACAACAACAACAACAAACATTATCGCAGTTTCCAAAAACAACAACGACAACGCCGCCTTTGCCCTCCACCCTGCATCACGACTCAGAGAGCTGCCCCCCCCCCCCAACTCCCCTTACAGGTGTCCCTACATCGACATCCATCGTGGAAGCGTCGAGCGCCAGATGCCCCCAGCGCATTCTACGAGCTCACCTGGGCAGACACAGTACCCCACTGGATGTCAAAACCACCCCGTGCCGAATGGACATCTGGGACAGTTCAACAGAATTGGTTTAAGACAAGTCTGACTCTCTTTCTGATGAGACACTGAATGTCAAAACCACTCCATGCCGAATGAACATCTGGGACAGTTCAACAGAATTGGTTTAAGACAAGTCTGCCTCTCTTTCTGACGAGACACTGGATGTCAAAACCACCCCGTACCGAATGAACATCTGGGACAGTTCAACAGAATTGGTTTAAGACAAGTCTGACTCTCTTTCTGATGAGACACTGAATGTCAAAACCACTCCATGCCGAATGAACATCTGGGACAGTTCAACAGAATTGGTTTAAGACAAGTCTGACTCTCTTTCTGATGAGACACTGGATGTCAAAACCACCCCGTACCGAATGAACATCTGGGACAGTTCAACAGAATTGGTTTAAGACAAGTCTGACTCTCTTTCTGATGAGACACTGAATGTCAAAACCACTCCATGCCGAATGAACATCTGGGACAGTTCAACAGAATTGGTTTAAGACAAGTCTGACTCTCTTTCTGATGAGACACTGGATGTCAAAACCACCCCGTACCGAATGAACATCTGGGACAGTTCAACAGAATTGGTTTAAGACAAGTCTGACTCTCTTTCTGATGAGACACTGAATGTCAAAACCACTCCATGCCGAATGAACATCTGGGACAGTTCAACAGAATTGGTTTAAGACAAGTCTGCCTCTCTTGCTGATGAGCCTCTCGATGTCAAAACCACCCCGTACCGAATGAACATCTGGGACAGTTCAACAGAATTGGTTTAAGACAAGTCTGACTCTCTTTCTGATGATACACTGGATGTCAAAACCACTCCGTACCGAATGAACATCTGGGACAGTTCAACAGAATTGGTTTAAGACAAGTCTGACTCTCTTGCTGATGAGACACTGAATGTCAAAACCACTCCATGCCGAATGAACATCTGGGACAGTTCAACAGAATTGGTTTAAGACAAGTCTGACTGTTCTGCTGATGAGACACTGCATGTCAAAACCACTCTTTGTCTGTAAGATCGGCGGTTTCACGCGCATTGATTAAAGCAAAGCCTGGACTCTGCTGATGAGACGATGAGCGGTCAAAACCTTATCCAAGTTTGCACTCCCAAAATGCCGTTTGGCTCACGGGATGTGTAACAAAAAACGTTGA
Organism: Lampetra fluviatilis; assembly: GCF_964198595.1. Taxonomy (NCBI): domain Eukaryota; kingdom Metazoa; phylum Chordata; class Hyperoartia; order Petromyzontiformes; family Petromyzontidae; genus Lampetra; species Lampetra fluviatilis. The sequence continues at coordinate 6,235,976 of NC_136325.1, read as the reverse complement.
TTTTTCATTGCTTGTTGGGTGCCATGCTGTAAATGGGCATGTATTAAGAAAGCCGGAACCAAGCCTGGCCGCCTTTGTCTCTCCCAGTGCGGATATGAACACGTTGCATCAAGCAAATTCGTACTCATTTGTGGCTGAGTCGACCTAGGGGAGTCATAACAGACTGTAGGGGCAAGTGCTGTTAGCGACTAGCACCTTTGAAGGTGAAACCGGCGCACGAGGGGGTGGGTGGCCAGCACCACGCCCGACCGCCTTTGTCACCCGAGTGGCGATGT
>NC_136325.1:6203201-6230701 GCF_964198595.1 Lampetra fluviatilis | reverse complement strand
TACGGTGCTGATGATGACAGTGGTGCTGATGATGATGACAGTGGTGGTGGTGATGATGATGATGATGACAGTGGTGCTGATGATGATGACAGTGGTGGAGGTGGTGGTGGTGGTGGTTATGGGAGATGTGTTGTCTTGGAGACAGGGACAAGAGAGTTTCTATTCAATGGGAGGAAATTAATTTTCTTTACACCAGGGAGAGTTCGCGCGCGCGTGTGTGTGTCTGTGTGTCTGTGTGTGTGTCTGTGTGTGTGTGTGTCTGTGTGTGTGTCTGTGTGTGTGTCTGTGTGTGTGTGTGTCTGTGTGTGTGTCTGTGTGTGTGTCTGTGTGTCAGTGTGTCTGTGTGTGTCTGTGTGTGTGTCTGTGTGTCTGTGTGTGTGTGTGTCTGTGTGTGTCTGTGTGTGTGTCTGTGTGTGTCTGTGTGTGTGTGTGTGTCTGTGTGTGTGTCTGTGTGTGTGTCTGTGTGTCTGTATGTCTGTGTGTGTGTGTCAGTGTGTCTGTGTGTGTCTGTGTGTGTGTCTGTGTGTGTGTCTGTGTGTCTCTGTGTGTGTGTGTCTCTGTGTGTGTGTGTCTGTGTGTGTGTGTGTGTCTGTGTGTGTGTCTGTGTGTGTCTGTGTGTCTGTGTGTCTGTGTGTGTGTGTGTGTCTGTGTGTCTGTGTGTGTGTCTGTGTGTGTGTGTGTCTGTGTGTGTGTGTCTGTGTGTGTGTGTGTCTGTGTGTCTGTGTGTGTGTCTGTGTGTGTGTGTCTGTGTGTGTGTCTGTGTGTGTGTGTGTCTGTGTGTGTTTCTGTGTGTGTGTCTGTGTGTGTGTCTGTGTGTGTGTGTGTGTCTGTGTGTGTCTGTGTGTGTCTGTCTGCGTGTGTGTGTCTGTCTGTGTGTGTGTCTGTGTGTGTGTGTATCACTGTGTGTGTGTCTGTGTGTATGTCTGTGTGTGTGTCTGTGTGTGTGTGTCAGTGTGTGTGTGTCTGTGTGTGTGTGTGTTTGTGTGTGTCTGTGTGTGTCTGTGTGTGTCTGTCTGTGTGTGTGTGTGTGTCTGTCTGTGTGTGTCTGTGTGTGTGTGTGTCACTGTGTGTGTGTCTGTGTGTGTCTGTGTGTGTGTATGTCTGTGTGTGTGTGTCTGTGTGTGTGTCTGTATGTGTGTCTGTGTGTGTGTGTCTGTGTGTGTGTGTCTGTGTGTGTCACTGTGTGTGTGTCTGTATGTGTGTCTGTCTGTGTGTGTGTGTCTGTGTGTGTGTCTGTGTGTATGTGTGTCTGCGTGTGTGTGTCTGCGTGTGTGTGCGTATGTGTGTCTCTTTGTCTGCGTGTGGCGAGCGGTGGCGCAGTGGTTAGCGCGCTGCGCTACAAAACTCGGTAACCCGAGTTCGATCCTCCCCGGGACAGATGGGACAAGTGCTGCTGTTAGCGAGCGCCTATGTCGTGCCGGCCGCCTTTGTCTCCCCAGTGGCGATGTTGACTGCACAGCGCACCATCGACTCATGTGAGTAGAGGTCAATGCCCGGTTCAGACAAATTATTTCACGGAGCTGGGATCGAACTCGGCTCACTGAGCTGGAATCGAACTCAGACACACACAAAGATAAAGATCCCCCGTGTAGCCTGAACAGACTGTTGGTGGCAAGTGCTGTTAGCGAGCACCTATAAAGGCCGGCACGGCACACGAGGGGGTGGGTGGCCAGCACCACGCAAGCACGCACACACACAAACTTAAGCACACATACACACACAAGCTCACTCACACACATACACACATACACTCACACACACACACACATAAACTCACGTACACACACACACATAAACGCACGCACACATACACACACAAGCTCACTCACACACATACACATACACACATACATACACACATACACTCACACACACACACATAAACTCACGCACACACACATAAACTCACGCACACACACACAAAAACGTACGCACACACATGCACACACAAACTCACGCACACACACACACACGCACACACACACACACAAACGCACGCACAGACATCGAAACACACACACACGCACGCTCACACACATAAGCTCACGCACACACATGCACACACAAACTCACGCACACACACAGACGCACACACACACACAAACGCACGCACACACACGCACACACACACACCGAGAAACGCACGCACAGAGACATTCAAACACGCACACGCCTACATACACATACACACACGCACACATGCAATTATCCATCAAATAGACCTCACAGCCTTCGGTGTTGTGACACTTCTCAACACCATCCAGCAGAGAAATGAAATATTCATCTGAAAATGTGACAATTTTCGCTGCCAGCATGCACTCTGTGGCTCACTCACGGCGCTAAATGCACACCAGAGCTTCTGTTTAAACTCGGGGTGTGATTCAAGTCGGAGAGACTGGCCCCTGCCATAGGAACGTGGAATTAATCGTTGTCGGTACAACTACGATCAACGCTAAAACCGTCAGAATTGTTGCTACTACTACGACCACAATAATCACAACGACCACCACCACTAAACCACTGCTATCATCATCATCATCAACATCTTCATGATTATATCATCATCATCATCAACACCACCACCAAAGATAAAGAACCCCCGTATAGCCTTTGACAGACTGTTAGGGCAAGTGCTGTTAGCGAGCACCACCACCATCACCACCATTACACACTGGATGTAACTACCAGCGAAACGTCGTGCAACTCAAAAATTGTAAATGTTGTTGATTCACTCTTCAACTCACCGGTGGGCTAAAGTAGTGAACTATTTTGTCCTTTGTAAAAACGAACTTTTTTTACTGATTGGTCGTGTCGGGTGGTGGAGGGTTACGACACATTTATAAATAACGCGATCTAAACCCAAAAAACTTGATTATGAATAATATTGGTCGCGAAAGCCCTGCCAACGTGTTAAAAAGAAGACGCAAACTCCAGACCACCGGTTATTCTTCCTAACCTCGGGGTGGACCGACCCCGCTGGGGTTAGCGAGACGTGGGCAGATGCGTTGTTGTAGATTGCGAAGGAACAACTTATTTTGTTTCATCAAACCCCTCTGCGTTCATGAACATTGTAACAAAAACAATGAGAACCAAAATGCTGCGGTAAAGGTTTAAGAACCACGGCTCGACACGCGTGTTGAGTATCAATGTGGAGGGAAATACCGGAGAACCGAACCATGTAGAGGACACGCCGACCCCAAATATACAGCAGCAGGCGTCAGGGTCGGGATCGAACCCACGATCTCCTGTATACCAGGCGAGGTAGTTAACATATCCTAGCCACCGTGATGATGATGAGAGAGAGAGAGACACGCAAACTCCAAATATACAGCAGCAGGCATCAGGGTCGGGATCGAACCCACGACCTCCTGTGTACCAGGCGAGGTAGTTAACATATCCTAGCCACCGTGATGATGATGATGATGATGAGAGAGAGACACGCCAACCCCAAATATACAGCAGCAGGCATCAGGGTCGGGATCGAACCCACGACCTCCTGTGTACCAGGCGAGGTAGTTAACATCTCCTGGCCACCGTGATGATGATGATGATGAGAGAGAGACACGCCAACCCCAAATATACAGCAGCAGGCATCAGGGTCGGGATCGAACCCACGACCTCCTGTGTACCAGGCGAGGTAGTTAACATCTCCTGGCCACCGTGATGATGATAAGAGAGAGACACGCCAACCCCAAATATACAGCAGCAGGCGTCAGGGTCGGGATCGAACCCACGACCTCCTGTATACCAGGCGAGGTAGTTGACATCTCCTAGCCACCGTGATGATGATGAGAGAGAGAGAGACACGCAAACTCCAAATATACAGCAGCAGGCATCAGGGTCAGGATCGAACCCACGACCTCCTGTATACCAAGCGAGGTGGTTAACATCTCCTAGCCACCGTGATGATGATGAGAGAGACGCAAACTCCAAATACACAGCAGCAGGCGTCAGGGTCAGGATCGAACCCACGACCTCCTGTATACCAGGCGAGGTGGTTAACATCTCCTAGCCACCGTGATAATGATGAGAGAGAGAGACACGCAAACTCCAAATATACAGCAGCAGGCGTCAGGCTCGGGATCGAACCCACGACCTCATGCGACCCAGGCGAGGTAGTTAACATCTCACCACGGGGAGAGAGAGAGAGACACGCAAACTTCAAATACACAGCAGCAGGCGTCAGGCTCGGGATCGAACCCACGACCTCCTGTATACCAGGCGAGGGAGTTAACATCTCCTAGCCACCGTGATGATGATGAGAGAGAGAGAGAGACACGCAAACTCCAAATATACAGCAGGTGTTAGGGTCGGGATCGAACCCACGACCTCCTGTGTACCAGGCGAGGCAGTTAACATCTCCCAGCCACCGTGGCGTACTGTGTTCGAGTGTGAGCACCGATTGATACGCAGCCAGATCTCGTACCATGTTCGAACTTCATTGCAGGACTCTGCAGCGCAGTTGTATGATGGTAAAGATGTATTGTTATAATAACAGACCCAGCGCTGCCTTGATATGTATATCCGGGTGGTCCAGAATGGCAACCATGTAGTCGAAAGGAAAAGCTTAAATAATATATATAGGGTGGCCCAAAAGTCAGGACACATTCCTGCGGAGGGAGCTGGTAGGAACGTTGGGTTGCTCGGTCAATGGCCAGGGTCAACGGCGGCGTGGTGTATTCCGCAAATATGGCCGACTGTGAGGGCGGGCACAAGCCGGCGTGAGTAGGTGAAACGTTGAGTTTTATAAGGGCACCACGGGGTGACCAGCCCCTCCCCACCCAGCCCCACCCCCCACCCAGCCCCTCCCCACCCTCCCCACCCAGCCCATCCCCACCCTCCCCTCCCAACCCACTCACACTACACACACCATAAATACACAACCACACACACACACAATACACACACCACATGTACCAGCACACACACCGTACCCTCACACCACCACACACACCATCAAACACACCACACACACACCATCAAACACACCACCACACACGCTCACCACACACACCACCACACACACCATCAAACACACCACCACACACGCTCACTACACACACCACCACACACACCATCAAACACCCCACCACACTACACACACACAATACACACTCACACCACGTGATTCGACTCTCTCCTCGCTCCGTCTCCCCAGCGCACAAGAGGCCCAATTACGTGGAGCGCAGATTATCTAAACCGCCCGCTCATCCAAGCCTCCTCCTCCTTCTCCTTGAGCGCCATCCACGCTGATTGCAGCCACGTGACCCACACATCAACCACGTGACCCACATCAATCACGTCACTCACATCAACCACGTCACCCACATCAACCACGTGAACCACATCAACCACGTGACCCACATCAACCACATCAACCACGTGACCCACATCAACCACATCAACCACGTGACCCACATCAACCACGTGACCCACATCAACCACGTCACCCACGTGACCCACATCACCCACATCAACCACGTGACCCACATCAACCACGTGACCCACGTCACCCACATCAACCACGTCACTCACATCAACCACGTGACCCACATCAACCACGTGACCCACATCAACCACGTGACCCACATCAACCACGTGACCCACATCAACCACGTGACCCACATCAACCACGTCGCCCACATCAACCACGTGACCCACATCAACCACGTCGCCCACATCAACCACGTCGCCCACATCAACCACGTGACCCACATCAACCACGTCGCCCACATCAACCACGTGACCCACATCAACCACGTGACCCACATCAACCACGTGACCCACATCAACCACGTGTCCCACATCAACCACGTGACCCACATCAACCACGTGACCCACATCAACCAGGTGACCCACATCAACCACGTCGCCCACATCAACCACGTGTCCCACATCAACCACGTGACCCACATCAACCACGTGACCCACATCAACCACGTCACCCACATCAACCACGTGACCCACATCAACCACGTGACCCACATCAACCACGTCACCCACATCAACCACGTGACCCACATCAACCACGTGACCCACATCAACCACGTCACCCACATCAACCACGTGACCCACATCAACCACGTGACCCACATCAACCACGTCACTCACATCATGACCACGTGCTCAGGTCCCGGGACCTTGACGCCAGACAAATTTCGTCTGAGGTGGCGTAGCAGCGGCTCAATGGACAGGGGGTACAGCAGCCCCGAGAGAGGGCATCCCTGTCTGACCCCCCTCGTGCGCCGAGCCGCTGGTTCATCTTCAAGAGGCTGGATGTGTCCCGTGTACAGGAGCCTGACGCGCGAGATGAAGGCCTGGCCGAAGCCGAGCGACGTTAGGAGTTTGTCCAAGTACGTGTGGCTCACCCTGTCGAAGGCCTTCTCCTGATCCAAGAAGAGGAGGCCTAAGTCCACTTTGTGTGCTTCTGCAAGGGAGATGACGTCTCTGACCGTACCGATGTTGTCGTATACGCACCGTTCGGGGATTCAATACGACTGTTAGGATCAGGATCAGCTGACCCAGCACTGTCTTGAGACGGTTTTTGCCAGAACCTTGGAGATGATTTTGTGGTCGGCGCACAAAGAGGGACACGGGTCGCCAATTCTCGACGAGGTGCAGGTCTCCAAGGGTGACCACCACTCTCCTGCAGCTCTGTGTTGGTGTGGCCATGTTTGTTTGTTGTAGTACAGTGTGACTGATGGCCTTAATCTAAGTTCATCTTCTTGGTTCTGTCGGTAAAGTCACGTAGAAGGGAAGTAATAAAATGATAAAAAATAAAACATAATAAAATAATTCTCACGACGTTTCGAAGAATGATTTTATGATGTTTTATTTTTATTATTTTATTACTTCCCTTCTACGTGACTTTACCGAAAGAACCAAGAAGATGAATCCCTGCAGTCACGAAAGCTTTAAATCGAAATTTAATCTAAGTTATCTTGTAGTTGTTGTTGTTTGACTTGCATCCCACTGGGATTTTTGCACACAGCGTTGGTGTACGGTGTTTTGTTTTTTCTGCAATATTGTGCTGTCTTTTCTTGGATTTTCTGTTTGCACTTAGTCACTTTAAGATGTTTTCTTGTTCATGTTTTTGTTTTCTGTTTGTTGCGGTTGCACCCGATTCAAGAGCCGAATGGCTCACAGGGCCATACCTAATAAATGAACTTGAACTTGTGGGAGTTCACCCTTCTGCAGGCCTCTCCGTCAACAATTGCAGTAGTGGAGGGCCAAGCTCACCCCAGGAGACCGCGTGAAACTCAACCGGTAGGCCGTCAATCCCCCCCCGGGGCTTGACCAGCTGACGAGGCTGTCCAGACGATCCCGCTCACGGAGGTAGAGGCCCCCGTCTAGTAACTCAAGGACAGCCTCGCCGTTTACGGTTTCGGCGGCGAAAAGCTGCGAGGATAAATCATCCCTGGCGGTCTTGGCGATCTGGCTCTCAGATGCGGACGTTTGCCCATCTGCGGTTCGCAAACTGGAAATTGTTGCCGGTGTTGGGCCGGTGCTTTGCTTAAGCCGGAGAAAAACTCGGAGGGAGAGTCCGTGATGGACGTGGTGGAGAGCAAAACAGACGGAGGGAGACAGAGGAGCTAGGAGAAGGCGGTACAGCAAAGTGTGGACGAATCTCCATCTGCGTCCATCTGTACGGGGATAGAGCGTTGCTCCCTCGCGCGTGGCGCGGGTCTTTCTCTGGGTCAGTCGACCAATGAAAGTGCCCGCAGCGACAAAGGCAAAGACAAAGACCCCACCCTCCCCCGTGTAGCCTTCACAGACTGTTGGGGCAAGTGCTGTTAGCGAGGTACCTGCAAGAGAAATACAAAGCTCCCCTATATAGCCTTAATAGATTTTTGGGGCAAGTGTGGTGCTGTGAGCAAGTAGCACCTATGAAGGCCGGCACATCCCATGAGGTGGGTGGGTGGCCAGCACCACGCCCGGCCGCCTTTGTCTCCCTAGGTGGCGATATTTACTACACACACCGCACCAGGTACTCATTTGAGGCTGAGTCGACCTAGGGGAGGGCAGGGGAGGCCCAGCACCGGTTTTGGATAGTCGGCGGACGCAGAATCAGAATATTAACCGTAACATTTTTTTTTATTTTTCGATTTAAAGCTTTCGTGACTGCAGGGATTCATCTTCTTGGTTATTTCGGTAAAGTCCGTTGGAATGGAAAAAATAAAATAATAAAAATAAAACATAACAAAGTAATTATGTTGTATTTTTATTAATAAAATAAATATGTTTTATTTTTATTATTTCCACTCTACGTGACTTTACCGAAAGAACCAAGAAGATTATTTTTTATTCGTTACCGGATAAATCCGATGAGCTATGAAGCTCTTTCATTTGTTTTTTGTCGTTGGCAGGAGCCCCCCTCTTGGACAACTCAGCGGCGCTGAGACTGGGGGGCGATCCGGCGTGAGTGTTTCGCGTGACTAAGGAGCCGCAGAGAGAGAGAGACTGAATTACTTGATACAGCTGTCGGGCTGTGACGGTTCCACCTGAAGACGGAAGCTTGTGTTGCCTCCGAAACGTCGTGATTTTTATTTTATTTTTATTTTACTTTTATTAATTTTAAATTTTTTACCTACGTGACTTTACCGAAAAAACCTACGAATATGAATAAGAGAGAGACTGGGTCCCTCCGTGGCCAGTTTCATTTTCCTAAGTTCAAATCACAAAAACAAATCCCCCGAGAGACAGAGAGACAGAGAGAGATGGGGGTTGGTGAGGAGGAGGGGGGGGCGAGTACCGCCTCGCATTGTATTCTCGCAGGAACGCAGTTCAGCGGAATCGCACGCCGATGATCGGATCCGTCGACTTAAGATCGACGGATTTTGAAATTTAAAAAAAATCTGAATAAAAAATAAATATGATTTTTATTTTATTTTTATTGATGTTGATGTTTCACCTACGTGACTTTACCGAAACAACCTAAGAATATGAATCCTTGCAGTCACGAAAGCTTCAAATCTAGAATTGTTTTTTTTTACGTTAAGTAGGTGTCGTGTCCAGGAGTACGGTCATCGTGAGTGTTGTTGTCATCTTGCTTGTAATCAGGACCACTACCACCATCATCATCATCATGAGTACCGAAAAGAAACAAAGACAAAGACCCCTCCCTCCCCCGTGTAGCCTCAACAGACTGTTGGGGCAAGGGCTGTTGGCGAGTAGCAGCAGCACCTATGAAGGCCGGCCCAGTCACACGAGGGGGTGGGTGGCCAACACCACGCCCGGCCGCCTTTGTCTCCCCAGTGGCGATGTTTACTACACACCACACCGGGTACTCATTTGAGGCTGAGTCGACCTAGGGGAGGCCCGTTAGTATCATCACCCTCACCACACAACAAACAGAATCATGAGTATAATCAGAAACAACTGTCATCATGATCATCATCACTACCACCACCATCAAGACTCTCATCGTCAGCTCTGCTGCCACCACCACAACAACAACCATAATGATCACAACCACCACCATCAACATCACCACCACCATCATCATCACCATCATCATCACCACCACCACCACCACCATCATCATCACCATCATCATCACCACCATCATCACTATCACCACCACCACCACCATCATCATCACCACCATCATCATCATCACCACCACCACCACCACCATCATCACATATCATCACTATCACCACCATCATCACCACCACCACCATCACCACCATCATCATCACCACCACCACCATCAACATCACCACCACCACCATCACCACCACCATCATCATCACCACGACCACCACCATCATCACCATCACCACCATCACCAACATCATCATCACCACCACGACCACCACCATCATCATCATCACAACCATCAACATCACCACCACCATCATCATCACCACCATCATCACCACCACCATCATCATCACTATCACCATCGTCATCACTATCACCACCACCACCACCATCATCATCACCACCATCATCATCATCATCACCACCATCATCACCACCACCACCATCATCACTATCACCACCACCACCACCATCATCATCACCACCATCATCATCATCATCACCACCACCACCACCATCATCACTATCATCATCACTATCACCACCATCATCACCACCACCACCATCACCACCATCATCATCACCACCACCACCATCAACATCACCACCACCACCACCACCATCACCACCACCATCATCATCATCATCACCACGACCACCACCATCATCATCATCACCACCATCAACATCACCACCACCATCATCATCACCACCATCATCACCACCACCATCATCATCACTATCACCATCGTCATCACCACTACCACCACCATCCTCACCGCTATTGCCATGATCATTGAAAACTGAAACCACCAAGTTGAATGGAGGTGGAGTGTTCACCATCATTAGCCACGTGCGGCAGTGGTGGTGGTGGCTGGTGGTGGCGGTGGTGATGATGGTGGTGATGGTGATGGTCATGGTGGTCATGGTGGTGATGGTGGTGGTGATGGTGATGGTGGTGATGGTAGTGGTGATGGTGGCGGTGATGGTGGTGGTTGGTGATGGTGGTGATGGTGGTGATGGTGGTGGTTGGTGATGGTGGTGATGGTGGTGGTGATGGTGGTGGTGATGGTGGTGATGGTGGTGGTGATGGTGGCGGTGGTGGTAGTGGTGATGGTAGTGGTGATGGTGACGGTGATGGTGGGAAATTTAAAGAAAGTGACCCCATCGTTCCAAACTGCAACGCCGCGAGATAGAACTCCAAGCGGTGATCTCTGCGATAATCTCACCGCTTTGTTCACCATCGAGTGAGTCACGACGCGATGAATTTTGAATTTGCTTCTTATTCTATTTTCGAATCCTCGTTTGTGTCCTTGTACGACTGTCACAACTTGGTTATCAGGTTGACCGATGCGTCGACTGTGAGTTTTGAAATGCGTTGAACATTCGTGTGTGTGGTTTTTTTTTCGAATCTATAAATCTATTTTTTTTTCGTGCTCTTTTCGTTTAAAAATAAATTCTCCAATTAAATTAAGTGGCCACTATTAATATATCGCTACGCCAACTTTTTTTTCTCTCGTTGCTATCCATTGGCAGAATAATCGTTCCCTCCAAAGTGCCGCACGCTTAGGTATTTCTACGAAAGCGATATTATTATTTCATCATTTCCTGGAAATATCGTTAATGTTTTAAAATATATGTAATTGAAACGTTAGATATCGTGACGGGTTTTTCTCTTTTTTTTTTTTTCAAATCGGCGAATGTTCGCGTTCGTGCCTGTCTGATCGGGAGTGGTGGCGCGGCGGTTAGCGTGAATAACTCCAGCTCACGGCCACGGATAACACTGGTCAACACACTTTTTCTGGCATAAGGTATTCCAACGGTTTCAAGGTAACGTTGGGGTGCTGATTCATAATCTGGCATCAGTTTTTGTCTATCACACCAGGTTTTTTAGATATCAAATATTGCATTTTCAATAAAAACTGGAGAAGAAAAATATTAAATAAATGTGGATATCTACATAAAATGATATCATAAACACACCATCCTAAAAATGCAGCGCCATATTTTAACACTAAAGCAGTCACTGACTCGCAACAACTTGCAATCATAAGTGACAGAGTTAATTTCGGGTAAAATCAATGAAAACGGGGTATGCCGATAGCATAAAAATGAGATGTGATAGAGCAAATCTGAGATCAGATTTGGAATCAGCACCCGGAAATTAGTCTAAAACAGCTGCAAAAGTCCAGGCCAGAAAAAAAAATGTTTTTTTTTTGTTGACCAGTGTTATCTGAAGCGGTCCCGGGGGCCTCCTCTAGGTCGACTCAGCCTCAAATGCGTAGCTGCTACGGTGCGTAAAAACGTGGTCACACTCGAGAAAACGAAAGAGAATGAAAGGGAATGAAAGGGAATGAAAGGGAATGAAAGGGCGAGCGGGCGTGGTGATCGCCAACCCCAAAATCATCATGTTCCGTGCCCACCTCTCATAGGTTGCCCGCTACTCGCTAACAGCACGTGCCCCCCTACAGCCAACGTGGCTGCACAAGGGAGGGGGGCCGGGGGAGCTGTGCCTTTGGGGACGTCCATAAATGACGTCACGCACCTAGTGGGGAGGGTGGTCAGACGTTTGTGACGATGTGTGACGAGGGAGGGGGGAGGGTTTGAGAAATGTGACGTCACATCAAAATGCGCAACTTTAAATAAATATAGACAACGCGTTCTACTTAATTAAATAGACTTTTTAATAAATGTTTTCTCCTGCAACAGCAGAGTGCAGCGCCACATTAAATACGCACTACAATGACAATAGTTTAAAGCGATTTGAAGCATGTTTTATTTATATATTTGGGGGGGGGGGGCAAAGCTTTTGGACGTCATATTTGATTGAGGGGTGAGTGACTTTTTGTGACGCCGTGTGACGGACGGGAGAGAAAGAGAGGGGGGGGGGGTCAAAAATCGTTCAAAATCGCGTGACGTCATTTATGGACGGCCCCTTTAGCTGTCGGGAGGAAATCGGGAAGGAACCCCACGAGTTAAAAGTACGACAAAATTCCCCCCCAGCCCTCCCCTCCCAGGCGATAACAGGGGGCACACAAATGCAAAGACCCGCGACCGAGTCGGGAGTTGAACCCAGGCCGCTTGGCTTTCCGCACCTCCTGTGTATGAGCTGTGTGTGTGTCTGTGTGTGCTGTGTGTGTGTGCTGTGTGTGTGCGCTGTGTGTGTGCTATGTGTGTGTGTGCTGTGTGCTGTGTGTGTGCTATGTGTGTGTGTGCTGTGTGTGTGCTGTGTGTGTGTGCTGTGTGTGTATGTGTGCGCTGTGTGTGTGCTGTGTGTGTGTGTGCTGTGTGTGTGTGTGCTGTGTGTGTGTGCTGTGTGTGCTGTGTGTGTGCTGTGTGTCTGTGTGTGTGCGGAGGAGAGGCTGCCACTCCTCTGTCGGGAGCTGGACCGGTACCGCCTGGATCTCTGTGGCATTCAGGAGGTCCGGTGGACCGGTTCTGGCTCCTGCCACCATGAGGGGTGGACAGTCCTCTACTCGGGGCAGGAGACTGCCAAACAACAGGGTGTGGCTCTTCTTCTGAACAAAAGAATGAAGGGGGCGTGGGAGCGTGGCGGTGAGGTGTGGGAAGCTGTAAGCCCCAGGATACTTTGAGCTCGCCTTCCCATCAACCAGAGGCGAGGAGTGGTGGTCGTGGTTACTTATGCCCCCACCGAAGACGAACATCTGTGGAGGGATGCAGGCAAAGCCGATGAGTCGGACGCTTTCTATGACCTCCTGTCACAGGTGCTGGCTAAAGTGGCCACTCGGGACAGAGTCATCTTGTTGGGTGACTTCAATGCCCGAGTTGGTCATGATACTGGCACCTGGTCTGGAGTGATTGGAAGGCATGGGCCAGATCAGCTCAATAATAACGGTAGGAGGCTGCTAGATTTTTGTGCAGCCCATGGGCTTGTAATTACCAACACGCTCTTCCGGCATCGGCGCATCCACACAACATCATGGATGCATGCCGGGTCCAAGCAAGAACATCTGCTGGACCACGTAGTGACGGACCAGCGGATGCGAGCCCATGTCCTTGACACCAGGACCTACCGTGGAGCTGATCTGCCCTCTGACCATCGACTAGTCATCTGTAAGATGCGCCTGCCATTCTTCCACTCCGGTGGTGGGTGTACACCCAGGATCCCATTCCAACCAAAAGTGGCCTGGTCTAAGTTAGCTGATGAAAGTTGCAAGCGAGAATTTCATCATCGCTTGCAGCTGGGGTTGGCATCGTCCCCCACTCCACCTGATGTCGAGGGTAAATGGGCGAGGTTTAAGACTGTGACTCATGCAGCTGCAATGGCTGCTTTGGGTACGCGGTCCAGACCTCCCCGGGAACCCTGGCTGACGGAGGAGGTGTTCAGGTTAATTGAGAAAAAGCGACAGGCCCACTCTCATCGCCTACAGCATCCCACGTCAGAGAATGAGGAGGTTTACCGCAGTCTTCGCTCGGAGGTTCGGAGAGCCGTGAGGCGCTGTAAGGATGGGTGGTGGTCGCGGGTTGCTGAGGAGATGGAGTCTGCCTCAGTGGCCCGCGATCACAAATCACTATTTAACTCCATCAAAAAAGTAACCTGCAGCGCCACACCTATTACCATCATTAGAGGAAAAAACGGTGATCCAATCTCCGACCCCCAGGAACAGGTTTGCAGATTTGCTGAGCATTTCTGTGAGGTCCTGGGGGAGGGAAAATCTCTCAGCCAGGAAAACATCATGGCACAAAGTGGGGATAACCCTGCTGAGGCTGCGGTGCCTCAAATATTGGAAGAGGTCACCCCCTGTGAGTGGCTGGCTGAGGTACCGGCTGTTGAGGAAGTACTGAGGGCGATCCGGAGTCTGAGACCAGGGAAGGCACCGGGCAGAGATGATCTCCCAGGCGAAATGCTGAGGGAGGGTGGCGTTTGTGCACAGACTGCCCTATATGACATCATAACAACAGTCTGGACCACTGGACGGGTTCCGCAGGACTGGAAGGATGCCCTGGTGGTCCCCCTCTTTAAGAAGGGGGACCGTACCGACTGTAACAACTACAGGGGCATCTCACTCCTCAGTGTGCCGGGTAAGGTCCTGGCAAGGATTATTCAACATCGCCTTGCTAGGCATGCTGAGGAGAGGCTTGCGGAGCCCCAATGTGGTTTCAGGAAAGGGCGGTCCTGCACAGATGCCATATTTTCTGTCCGTCTGCTACAGCAGAGGTGTAGGGAATTCCAAAAAGACCTACATCTCTGCTTTATTGACCTGGTCAAGGCCTATGATACCATCAGTAGGACTGGGCTCTGGGTTGTTCTTCGTGCTTTCGGAGTCCCTGACCCTCTGCTCACGATCATTAAGGACCTTCATGATGGTGAGCGGGCCCGGGTAAAACTACGTGGCCGGGAGTCGGAGCCTTTCCCTGTACACCTTGGGGTGCGACAGGGATGTCCTCTGGCTCCCACATTATTTAACATCTATTTCGACTGCGTAGTTCGTGAAGCCTTCAATAGCTGTACCAGGGGAATTACCATTTGGTACAGATACAATGGGAGGCTGATCGACGCCCGGGTGCGATCAAGGGATGGCTCCCTATTGGTCAACCACGTTATGTATGCCGATGATTTGGTAATAGCTGCTCATTCAGAAGAGGAGTTGGAGACGCTGCTGCTGAGACTGGAGCGTGCCACTAAGAGGTGGGGCCTTACCATCAGCCCCACCAAAACTAAGCACCTGCCTGGGTATTTTGTACCATCGGGCACCCCGCCCCCACAACTCCCAATCGGTGATGGGGCAGTTGTGGAGAGAGTAGAGAGTTTCCCATACCTGGGCAGTGTGCTCATGACCGGCTCCAGTTTATCAGCAGAGGTCTCACTCCGAATCAGTCGAGCGGCAATATCTTTTCATCGGTTGCGTAACGCTGTGTGGAAGCTACCTGGTCTGTCGCTCCGCACGAAGCTTCAGGTCTTCTCGGCCACGGTCATTCCCTCCCTTCTCTATGCTTGCGAAACGTGGACCCCCCTAGTGGAGCATCTTCGCCGGTTGGAAACATTTAGGCTGGCCTGCCTACGATCCATCCTGGGTTTAACCAGGCTGGATTGTGTGAGGAGCTCACAAGTCCTTGAAAGATCTGGGCAAAGTCCCATCAGTGAGCTCCTCCGGCAGGCAAGGCTGCGTTGGCTGGGTCATGTAGCCCGCATGCCCAGCCACCGCATGCCTAAACAGCTTTTGTTCGGCCGGATCGAGGGGGCTAAACGGGCGCGGCACGGGCTAGAGAAGAGATGGAGTGATGTGGTACAGGAGGACGTGGAGCTGAGTGGACTTGCCGATGACTGGTACCAGCGGTGTCAAGATCGACCTCAGTGGAGGAGGCTCGTGAAGGACGCTACTGGGCAGTTGGAGGCAGTCGCCCTCCAACAACAACGGAGGGCGGAGGAGCGACGCTCACAACAACGAGCGGAGCGCCGGGTGGCTAAAGCACAGCAAGTTGGCACAGTAGGGGGCACAGGTGGTGCATCAGCCAGTCATCTCGGTCATCTCGGTCAGTCGACCCGTGGCACCTGGGTCTGCCCCGTGACCTCCTGCCAGCGGGCGTTCGACACTTCACGTGGCCTCAAGGTGCACATGGCCTGGCACAAGCGTCGTGGTGACGTCACCGCCACTTAGTGGCGAATGGCGGTTGTTGTTGTTGTTGCTGTGTGTGTGTGCTGTGTGTGTGTGCTGTGTATGTCTGTGTGTGTGCTGTGTGTGCTATGTCTGTGTGCGCCGTGTGTGCTGTGTGTGTGCTGTGTGTGCTGTGTGTGTGTGCTGTGTGTGTGTGTGTCTGTGTGCTGTGTGTGTGTGCTGTGTGTGCTGTGTGTGCTGTGTGTGCTGTATGTGTGTGCTGTGTGTGTGTGCTGTGTGTGTGCTGTAAGTGTGTGCTGTGTGTGTGCGCTGTGTGTGTGTGTGCTGTGTGTGTGCTGTAAGTGTGTGCTGTGTGTGTGTGCTGTGTGTGTGCTGTAAGTGTGTGCTGTATGTGTGTGCAGTGTGTGTGTGCTGTGTGTGTGCTGTGTGTGTGCTGTGTGTATGTGCTGTGTATGTGCTGTGTGTGCTGTGTGTGTGTGCTGTGTGTGTCTGTGTGTGTGTGCTGTGTGTGTGCTGTGTGTGTGTCTGTGTGCTGTGTGTGTGTCTGTGTGTGCTGTGTGTGTGTGCTGTGTGTGTGTGCTGTGTGTGTGTGCTGTGTGTGTGCTGTGTGTGTGTCTGTGTGTGCTGTGTGTGTGTGTGTGCTGTGTGTGTGTGCTGTGTGTGTGTGCTGTGTGTGTGCTGTGTGTGTGTGCTGTGTGTGTGTGCTGTGTCTGTGTGTGTGCTGTGTGTGTGCTGTGTGTGTGCTGTGTGTGCTGTGTGTGTGTGCTGTGTGTGTGTGCTGTGTGTGTGCTGTGTGTGTGATGTGTGTGCTGTGTGTGTGCTGTGTGTGTGTGCTGTGTGTGTGCTGTGTGTGTGCTGTGTGTGTGCTGTGTGTGTGCTGTGTATGGAACATGCGACGGGCGACGTTTCGCGCAGTGAACCTTCCTCCACGGCACATACACGCGGAGGGGCATTGCCCGAAACGTTGCCTATTCCATACACACGCACACATATATATCTAAATCTCTGTACTTTAAAGACTCACGCACTCGGTTCTACATGGACGGGCGTGTCGGGTTTCGTGTTTCCACAATGACTGTGTAGACATCTGCAGACTCGCCCGGGTAATGCAGCTTCGCCTGGCCACGCGTGCGGCGAAAGTGACGGTGTGTGTGTGCTGTGTGTGTGCTGTGTGTGTGCTGTGTGTGTGCTGTGTGTGTGCTGTGTGTGTGCTGTGTGTGTGTGTGTGCTGTGTGTGTGCTGTGTGTGTGCTGTGTGTGTGCTGTGTGTGTGTGTGTGCTGTGTGTGTGTGCTGTGTGTGTGCTGTGTGTGTGCTGTGTGTGTGTGTGCTGTGTGTGTGCTGTGTGTGTGTCTGTGTGGTGCTGTGTGTGTGATGTGTGTGTGCTGTGTGTGTGCTGTGTGTGTGCTGTGTGTGCTGTGTGCTGTGTGTGTGTGCTGTGTGTGTGTCTGTGTGTGTGCTGTGTGTGTGTGTGTGCTGTGTGTGTGTGTGCTGTGTGTGTGCTGTGTGTGTGTGCTGTGTGTGTGTCTGTGTGTGTGTGTGCGCTGTGTGTGTGTCTGTGTGTGTGTGCGCTGTGTGTGTGCTGTGTGTGTGTGTGCTGTGTGTGTGCTGTGTGTGTGTGTGCGCTGTGTGCTGCGTGTGTGCTGCGTGTGTGTGTGCTGTGTGTGCTGTGTGTGTGTGTGCTGTGTGTGTGCTGTGTGTGTGCTGTGTGCTGTGTGTGTGCTGTGTGTGTGCTGTGTGTGCTGTGTGTGTGCTGTGTGTGTGTGTCTGTGTGTGTGCTGTGTGTGCTGTGTGTGTGTGTGCTGTGTGTGTGCTGTGTGTGTGTGTGTGCTGTGTGTGTGCTGTGTGTGCTGTGTGTGTGTGTGCTGTGTGTGTGTCTGTGTGTGTGTGTGCGCTGTGTGCTGCGTGTGTGCTGCGTGTGTGTGTGCTGTGTGTGCTGTGTGTGTGTGTGCTGTGTGTGTGCTGTGTGTGTGCTGTGTGCTGTGTGTGTGCTGTGTGTGTGCTGTGTGTGCTGTGTGTGTGCTGTGTGTGTGTGTCTGTGTGTGTGCTGTGTGTGCTGTGTGTGTGTGTGCTGTGTGTGTGCTGTGTGTGTGTGTGTGTGCTGTGTGTGTGTCTGTGTGTGTGTGTGCGCTGTGTGCTGCGTGTGTGCTGCGTGTGTGTGTGCTGTGTGTGCTGTGTGTGTGTGTGCTGTGTGTGTGCTGTGTGTGTGCTGTGTGCTGTGTGTGTGCTGTGTGCTGTGTGTGTGCTGTGTGTGTGCTGTGTGTGCTGTGTGTGTGCGGTGTGTGTGTGCGGTGTGTGTGTGCGGTGTGTGTGTGTCTGTGTGTGTGCTGTGTATGAGCTGTGTGTGTGTATCTGTGTGCGCTGTGTGTGTGTGCTGTGTGTGTGTGATGTGTGTGCTGTGTGTGTGTGCTGTGTGTGATGTGTGTGCTGTGTGTGCTGTGTGTGTGTGTGCTGTGTGTGTGCTGTGTGTGTGTGTGCTGTGCGTGTGCTGGGTGTGTGTGTGCTGTGTGTGTGTGTGCTGTGTGTGTGCTGTGTGTGTGCTGTGTGTGTGTGTCTGTGTGTGTGTCTGTGTGTGTACTGTGTGTGTGTGTCTGTGTGTGTGTAGGTGGTGGCTCACAGCACAAGCTATATGGAGGATCTTTGTATATGCGTGAGTCTGTGTCTCTATGTTAGTCTGTGGGTCTCTGTGTGAGTCTTTAGGCATCTATGAGAGTCTATAGGTCTCTATGTTAGTATATGGGTCTCTATGTCAGTCTATGGGTCTCTGTGTGAGTCTGTGTGTCTCGGTGTGAGTCTATGGGTCTCTGTGTGAGTCTATGAGGCTCTGTGTGAGTCGATGGGTCTCGTGTGAGTCCGTGAGTTCTTACAGAATATTTATGAATGTAACATAAGCGTGCGTGTGTGCGCGCGCGCGCGTGCACGTATATTTATTTATTTAAAGTGTCACAGCAAATAGGGCCAGTGAACCCCCAGAGGTCAAACGACCCCCCCCCCCCGCCGCCTAAGTAACTCACAGACGCTTAGACCACCACGACAGAGGTCAGTGTCAGACTGTCACCCTCGTTTGACGGACGACGATTTGATTGGTCACGTGGGTCACCCCCCCCCTACCTCCCCCCCACCCTTTCTACTGGGTGGCGGGGGGGAGGGGTGGGGTCACACTCCTCCGCCCCCCGCCCTCACGGCGGGCGAACTACTCGGTCCACGGATGACGCTCGCGTTGTGGAGCAGCAGCGATGCGGGGACTCGAGACGGAGCCCTCCTCCTGCCCTGCCAGTGACACCAATCACACCCCGCGTGCTCCTCTCGGTGGGGGGGTGGATAAAACTAGAACTATTTTAGGTTTTCTGATTCATAGAGTTTTAGGCAGAGACTCGGCTAGGATTGTGCCACATGTCAGCTCTCTAGACCTTCTAGAGCATCACTAGAGTTGTGCATCAGTCACTCAGCTCTCTATCCCTTCTAGAGCATCACTAGAGTTGTACATCAGTCACTCAGCTCTCTAACCCTTCTAGAGCATCACTAGAGTTGTACATCAGTCACTCAGCTCTCTATCCCTTCTAGAGCATCACTAGAGTTGTACATCAGTCACTCAGCTCTCTAACCCTTCTAGAGCATCACTAGAGTTGTACATCAGTCACTCAGCTCTCTAACCCTTCTAGAGCATCACTAGAGTTGTACATCAGTCACTCAGCTCTCTAACCCTTCTAGAGCATCACTAGAGTTGTACATCAGTCACTCAGCTCTCTAGCCCTTCTAGAGCATCACTAGAGTTGTACATCAGTCACTCAGCTCTCTATCCCTTCTAGAGCATCACTAGAATGTGCATCAGTCACTCAGCTCTCTAGCCCTTCTAGAGCATCACTAGAGTTGTACATCAGTCACTCAGCTCTCTAGCCCTTCTAGAGCATCACTAGAGTTGTACATCAGTCACTCAGCTCTCTAGCCCTTCTAGAACATCACTAGAGTTGTACATCAGTCACTCAGCTCTCTAGCCCTTCTAGAGCATCACTAGAGTTGTACATCAGTCACTCAGCTCTCTATCCCTTCTAGAGCATCACTAGAGTTGTACATCAGTCACTCAGCTCTCTAACCCTTCTAGAACATCACTAGAGTTGTACATCAGTCACTCAGCTCTCTAGCCCTTCTAGAGCATCACTAGAGTTGTACATCAGTCACTCAGCTCTCTATCCCTTCTAGAGCATCACTAGAGTTGTACATCAGTCACTCAGCTCTCTATCCCTTCTAGAGCATCACCAGAGTTGTACATCAGTCACTCAGCTCTCTATCCCTTCTAGAGCATCACTAGAATGTGCATCAGTCACTCAGCTCTCTAGCCCTTCTAGAACATCACTAGAGTTGTACATCAGTCACTCAGGTATCTCTCTCTCTTATCTCTTCCCATCTCTCTCCTCTCTTCCCATCGTCTGTCCACCCTCAGTTCCCTCTCCTTCCATCACCCCCCACCCCGCACATCTCTCTCCTCCACTGCCACCCTTCTCTCTCTCTTTTTTTACGATCAGTGGAAACAAGAAGATGCTCGGTGTATTCGGCACTTTGCTTCGTTCATCATTTCGTTGTTTTTTTTAAACTTAGCTTCATGTAAAACCCCCACCTCTCGCTCACTCTCTCGCTCACACTCTCGCTCACTCTCTCGGTCGCTCTCTCGGTCGCTCTCTCGCTCGCTCTCTCGGTCACTCTCTCGCTCACTCTCTCGCTCACTCTCTCGGTCACCCTCTCGGTCACTCTCTCGCTCACTCTCTCGCTCACTCTCTCGCTCACTCTCTCGGTCGCTCTCTCGCTCACTCTCTCGCTCACTCTCTCGGTCACCCTCTCGGTCACTCTCTCGCTCACTCTCTCGCTCAATCTCTCGCTCACTCTCTCGCTCACTCTCTCGCTCACTCTCTCGCTCACTCTCTCGCTCACTCTCTCGCTCACTCTCTCGCTCAATCTCTCGCTCAATCTCTCGCTCACTCTCTCGCTCACTCTCTTGCTCACTCTCTCGGTCACTCTCTCGCTCACTCTCTCGCTCACTCTCTCGCTCACTCTCTCGCTCACTCTCTCGCTCACTCTCTTGCTCACTCTCTCGCTCAATCTCTCGCTCACTCTCTCGGTCACTCTCTCGCTCACTCTCTCGCTCACTCTCTCGCTCACTCTCTCGCTCACTCTCTCGGTCACTCTCTCGCTCACTCACTCGGTCACTCTCTCGGTCACTCTCTCTCTCGCTCACTCTCTCGGTCACTCTCTCGCTCACTCTCTCGCTCATTCTCTCGGTCACTCTCTCGCTCACTCACTCGGTCACTCTCTCGGTCACTCTCTCTCTCGCTCACTCTCTCGGTCACTCTCTCGCTCGCTCTCTCGCTCACTCTCTCGCTCACTCTCTCGCTCACTCTCTCGGTCACTCTCTCTCTCGCTCACTCTCTCGGTCACTCTCTCGCTCACTCTCTCGCTCACTCTCTCGGTCACTCTCTCGCTCACTCACTCGGTCACTCTCTCTCTCGCTCACTCTCTCGGTCACTCTCTCGCTCACTCTCTCGCTCACTCTCTCGCTCACTCTCTCGCTCACTCTCTCGGTCACTCTCTCTCTCGCTCACTCTCTCGGTCACTCTCTCGCTCACTCTCTCGCTCACTCTCTCGCTCACTCTCTCGCTCACTCTCTCGGTCACTCTCTCTCTCGCTCACTCTCTCGGTCACTCTCTCGCTCACTCTCTCGCTCACTCTCTCGGTCACTCTCTCGCTCGCTCTCTCGGTCACTCTCTCTCTCGCTCACTCTCTCGGTCACTCTCTCGCTCGCTCTCTCGCTCACTCTCTCGCTCACTCTCTCGCTCACTCTCTCGGTCACTCTCTCGCTCACTCTCTCGCTCACTCTCTCGCTCACTCTCTCGGTCACTCTCTCGCTCGCTCTCTCGCTCACTCTCTCGCTCGCTCTCTCGCTCACTCTCTCGGTCGCTCTCTCGCTCACTCTCTCGCTCACTCTCTCGGTCGCTCTCTCGCTCGCTCTCTCGCTCACTCTCTCGCTCACTCTCTCGCTCACTCTCTCGGTCACTCTCTCGCTCACTCTCTCGCTCACTCTCTCGCTCACTCTCTCGGTCACTCTCTCGCTCGCTCTCTCGCTCACTTTCTCGCTCGCTCTCTCGCTCACTCTCTCGGTCGCTCTCTCGCTCACTCTCTCGCTCACTCTCTCGCTCGCTCTCTCGCTCACTCTCTCGGTCACTCTCTCGCTCGCTCTCTCGCTCACTCTCTCGCTCGCTCTCTCGCTCGCTCTCTCGCTCACTCTCTCGCTCACTCTCTCGCTCACTCTCTCGGTCGCTCTCTCGCTCACTCTCTCGCTCACTCTCTCGGTCACTCTCTCTCTCGCTCACTCTCTCGGTCACTCTCTCGCTCACTCTCTCGGTCACTCTCTCGCTCACCCTCTCGTTCACTCTCTCGCTCACTCTCTCGCTCACTCTCTCGCTCACTCTCTCGCTCACTCTCTCGGTCGCTCTCTCGCTCACTCTCTCGCTCACTCTCTCGGTCGCTCTCTCGCTCACTCTCTCGCTCACTCTCTCGGTCGCTCTCTCGCTCACTCTCTCGCTCACTCTCTCGCTCACTCTCTCGCTCGCTTTCTCGCTCACTCTCTCGCTCACTCTCTCGGTCACTCTCTCGGTCGCTCTCTCGCTCACTCTCTCGCTCACTCTCTCGCTCACTCTCTCGCTCACTCTCTCGCTCACTCTCTCGCTCACTCTCTCGGTCACTCTCTCGCTCACTCTCTCGCTCACTCTCTCGCTCACTCTCTCGGTCACTCTCTCGCTCGCTCTCTCGCTCACTCTCTCGCTCGCTCTCTCGCTCACTCTCTCGGTCGCTCTCTCGCTCACTCTCTCGCTCACTCTCTCGGTCGCTCTCTCGCTCGCTCTCTCGCTCACTCTCTCGCTCACTCTCTCGCTCACTCTCTCGGTCACTCTCTCGCTCACTCTCTCGCTCACTCTCTCGCTCACTCTCTCGGTCACTCTCTCGCTCGCTCTCTCGCTCACTTTCTCGCTCGCTCTCTCGCTCACTCTCTCGGTCGCTCTCTCGCTCACTCTCTCGCTCACTCTCTCGCTCGCTCTCTCGCTCACTCTCTCGGTCACTCTCTCGCTCGCTCTCTCGCTCACTCTCTCGCTCGCTCTCTCGCTCGCTCTCTCGCTCACTCTCTCGCTCACTCTCTCGCTCACTCTCTCGGTCGCTCTCTCGCTCACTCTCTCGCTCACTCTCTCGGTCACTCTCTCTCTCGCTCACTCTCTCGGTCACTCTCTCGCTCACTCTCTCGGTCACTCTCTCGCTCACCCTCTCGTTCACTCTCTCGCTCACTCTCTCGCTCACTCTCTCGCTCACTCTCTCGCTCACTCTCTCGGTCGCTCTCTCGCTCACTCTCTCGCTCACTCTCTCGGTCGCTCTCTCGCTCACTCTCTCGCTCACTCTCTCGGTCGCTCTCTCGCTCACTCTCTCGCTCACTCTCTCGCTCACTCTCTCGCTCGCTTTCTCGCTCACTCTCTCGCTCACTCTCTCGGTCACTCTCTCGGTCGCTCTCTCGCTCACTCTCTCGCTCACTCTCTCGCTCACTCTCTCGCTCACTCTCTCGCTCACTCTCTCGCTCACTCTCTCGCTCACTCTCTCGGTCACTCTCTCGCTCGCTCTCTCGCTCACTCTCTCGCTCGCTCTCTCGCTCACTCTCTCGGTCGCTCTCTCGCTCACTCTCTCGCTCACTCTCTCGGTCGCTCTCTCGCTCGCTCTCTCGCTCACTCTCTCGCTCACTCTCTCGCTCACTCTCTCGGTCACTCTCTCGCTCACTCTCTCGCTCACTCTCTCGCTCACTCTCTCGGTCACTCTCTCGCTCGCTCTCTCGCTCACTTTCTCGCTCGCTCTCTCGCTCACTCTCTCGGTCGCTCTCTCGCTCACTCTCTCGCTCACTCTCTCGCTCGCTCTCTCGCTCACTCTCTCGGTCACTCTCTCGCTCGCTCTCTCGCTCACTCTCTCGCTCGCTCTCTCGCTCACTCTCTCGCTCACTCTCTCGGTCGCTCTCTCGCTCACTCTCTCGCTCACTCTCTCGGTCACTCTCTCTCTCGCTCACTCTCTCGGTCACTCTCTCGCTCACTCTCTCGGTCACTCTCTCGCTCACCCTCTCGTTCACTCTCTCGCTCACTCTCTCGCTCACTCTCTCGCTCACTCTCTCGCTCACTCTCTCGGTCGCTCTCTCGCTCACTCTCTCGCTCACTCTCTCGGTCGCTCTCTCGCTCACTCTCTCGCTCACTCTCTCGGTCGCTCTCTCTCGCTCACTCTCTCGCTCACTCTCTCGCTCACTCTCTCGCTCGCTTTCTCGCTCACTCTCTCGCTCACTCTCTCGGTCACTCTCTCGGTCGCTCTCTCGCTCACTCTCTCGCTCACTCTCTCGCTCACTCTCTCGCTCACTCTCTCGCTCACTCTCTCGCTCTCTCTCTCGCTCGCTCTCTCGCTCACTCTCTCGCTCACTCTCTCGGTCACTCTCTCGGTCACTCTCTCGGTCACTCTCTCGCTCACTCTCTCGCTCTCTCTCTCGCTCGCTCTCTCGGTCACTCTCTCGGTCACTCTCTCGCTCACTCTCTCGCTCACTCTCTCGGTCACTCTCTCGGTCACTCTCTCGCTCACTCTCTCGCTCTCTCTCTCGCTCGCTCTCTCGGTCACTCTCTCGGTCACTCTCTCGCTCACTCTCTCGCTCACTCTCTCGCTCACTCTCTCGCTCACTCTCTCGCCACTCTCTCGGTCACTCTCTCGGTCACTCTCTCGGTCACTCTCTCGCTCGCTCTCTCGCTCACTCTCTCGCTCACTCTCTCGGTCACTCTCTCGCTCACTCTCTCGCTCTCTCTCTCGCTCGCTCTCTCGGTCACTCTCTCGCTCACTCTCTCGCTCACTCTCTCGCTCACTCTCTCGCTCACTCTCTCAGTCGCTCTCTCGCTCACTCTCTCGCTCACTCTTTCGCTCACTCTCTCGCTCACTCTCTCGCTCACTCTCTCGCTCGCTCTCTCGCTCACTCTCTCGCTCACTCTCTCGCTCGCTCTCTCGCTCACTCTCTCGCTCACTCTCTCGCTCACTCTCTCGTTCACTCTCTCGCTCACTCTCTCGCTCACTCTCTCGCTCGCTCTCTCGCTCACTCTCTCGCTCACTCTCTCGCTCACTCTCTCGGTCACTCTCTCGCTCGCTCTCTCGCTCGCTCTCTCGCTCGCTCTCTCGCTCGCTCTCTCGGTCACTCTCTCGCTCACTCTCTCGCTCACTCTCTCGGTCACTCTCTCGCTCGCTCTCTCGCTCACTCTCTCGGTCACTCTCTCGCTCACTTTCTCGCTCACTCTCTCGTTCACTCTCTCGCTCACTCTCTCGCTCACTCTCTCGCTCGCTCTCTCGCTCACTCTCTCGCTCACTCTCTCGGTCACTCTCTCGCTCACTCTCTCGCTCACTCTCTCGCTCACTCTCTCGCTCACTCTCTCGCTCACTCTCTCGCTCACTCTCTCGGTCACTCTCTCGCTCACTCTCTCGTTCACTCTCTCGCTCACTCTCTCGCTCACTCTCTCGCTCGCTCTCTCGCTCACTCTCTCGGTCACTCTCTCGCTCACTCTCTCGCTCGCTCTCTCGCTCACTCTCTCGGTCACTCTCTCGCTCGCTCTCTCGCTCACTCTCTCGGTCACTCTCTCGCTCACTCTCTCGCTCACTCTCTCGCTCACTCTCTCGCTCACTCTCTCGCTCACTCTCTCGGTCACTCTCTCGCTCACTCTCTCGCTCACTCTCTCCCTCACTCACTCGTTCACTCACTCGCTCACTCTCTCGCTCACTCTCTCGCTCACTCTCTCGCTCACTCTCTCGCTCACTCTCTCGCTCACTCTCTCGCTCACTCTCTCCCTCACTCACTCGCTCACTCACTCGCTCACTCTCTCGCTCACTCTCTCGCTCACTCTCTCGCTCACTCTCTCGGTCACTCTCTCGCTCACTCTCTCGCTCACTCTCTCGCTCGCTCTCTCGCTCGCTCTCTCGCTCACTCTCTCGGTCACTCTCTCGCTCGCTCTCTCGCTCACTCTCTCGGTCACTCTCTCGCTCACTCTCTCGCTCACTCTCTCGCTCACTCTCTCGGTCACTCTCTCGCTCACTCTCTCGCTCACTCTCTCCCTCACTCACTCGCTCACTCACTCGCTCACTCTCTCGGTCACTCTCTCGCTCACTCTCTCGCTCACTCTCTCGGTCACTCTCTCGCTCACTCTCTCGCTCACTCTCTCCCTCACTCACTCGCTCACTCTCTCGCTCACTCTCTCGGTCACTCTCTCGCTCACTCTCTCGCTCACTCTCTCCCTCACTCACTCGCTCACTCACTCGCTCACTCTCTCGCTCACTCTCTCGCTCACTCTCTCGCTCACTCTCTCGCTCACTCTCTCCCTCACTCACTCGCTCACTCACTCGCTCACTCTCTCGCTCACTCTCTCGCTCACTCTCTCGCTCACTCTCTCGGTCACTCTCTCGCTCACTCTCTCGCTCACTCTCTCGCTCACTCTCTCGCTCACTCTCTCGCTCACTCTCTCGCTCACTCTCTCGCTCACTCTCTCGCTCACTCTCTCGCTCACTCTCTCGCTCACTCTCTCGCTCACTCTCTCGCTCACTCTCTCGCTCACTCTCTCGCTCACTCTCTCGGTCACTCTCTCGCTCACTCTCTCGCTCACTCTCTCGCTCACTCTCTCGCTCACTCTCTCGCTCACTCTCTCGGTCACTCTCTCGGTCACTCTCTCGCTCACTCTCTCGGTCACTCTCTCGCTCACTCTCTCGCTCACTCTCTCGCTCACTCTCTCCCTCCCTCTCCCCTTCCCCACCCTTCACCGACCCTCTCCATCTCCCCTCTCCCTATGTCCCTAGACATTTACATAATCTGGCAAAATACCTCCCTCCCCTCCCTCCCTCCCTCCCTCCCTCCTCCTCCTGCTGCTGCTGCTCCCGGCTCGCTGTCGCCTGACTCACAGCGCGAGTCCCCCTGTCACTCACGCAGCCACGTCCCAGGATTGTTGTTGTTGTTGTTGGCCAAAGTAGGGGAGGGAGGGAGGGGAGGGTGGAGGAGGGTGGGAGGGGAGGGAGGGAGGGGAGGGAGGGAGGGGAGGGGAGGGGAGGGAGGGAGGGAGGGAGGGGAGGGTGGGAGGGGAGGGGAGGGTGGGAGGGGAGGGGAGGGAGGGGAGGGTGGGAGGGGAGGGGAGGGAGGGGAGGGTGGAGGAGGGTGGGAGGGGAGGGAGGGGAGGGGCCTGTGGATCGTGACGAGGGGGCCCCGCTACTCCCCAGCACCATCCCACCCCGGGAGAGAGATGCAGATGGGATGGGGGTAGGAAGGGGACGGAGAGAATGAGAGGATGTTCCATTTGCTG
>NC_136325.1:6118201-6198201 GCF_964198595.1 Lampetra fluviatilis | reverse complement strand
GTGCCTGTGTGTATCTGCCTGGTACGCATCAGTAAAACAAACTCAGAAATAGAATTATCACCGCCATCAATCATCATCACATCATTATCAATCATCACCGCACCATCATGGCTACTTGCACATTCATCATCATCATCACCCACTTCATTGTAGCCATCATTATTAGCACCACCACCACCACCATCAATCATCATCGGTATCATTATCATCAATTGCATGATAATCATTATCACCACCCATTCCATTATTGACAGTCATCATAATGTCACCATCATCACCATCATCATCCACGCCAATCATAAACAGCACCACTGTCAAGAATCAGCATCATCATCACTATCATCATCATCACTGTCATCATCATCATCACTGTCATCATCATCATCACTGTCACCAGTCATCATCAGCACCATCACCATCAACAATTCCATGATCAGCACCACCACGACTACCATCATTAACAGTGATCGGCATGTCTCGATCGTCATCATCATCATCATCATCTCCACCAATCATCATCAGCGTTTTATTAAATTATAAATATTTCAATTACAATTCCTTATAGGGGAAACACATACTAATTAACTGATTACTACGTAGTACATAATTACAATAACCTCACCTCCGCCACCTCTGATTTCTGCACCTGATTGGGTATGGTGATTGGGTGGTTCAGTTATTAAATAATACACTGATTGCTAATCTACAATTGATTTATAATCATCACAATTAACTCATTACTCATCTCTGCCTTGATCTCTGCACCTGATTGGGTTAAATGATGATGATGTCACCCTACTGCTGCTCTATTTAAGACCGGAAGCAAGTAGATTGCTTTACGATTCTGGCAAATTGCCTGATGATGCTGGATGTATTTACCAGCGAAACGTCGTACTACTCAAAAAATGCAAATGTTGTGCATTCACTCATCAACACACCGGTGGGCTAAAGTAGTGAACTATTTTGTCTTTTGTCAACGTGACGCATTTTTGTACTGCTTGGTCGTTTCGGGTGGTGGAGGGTTACGACACATTTATTAATATCGTGATCTAACCCAAACATACTTTACTATGGATCATCATCATGATCACCATCATCATCAGCATCATCACCATCATCATCACCATCATCACCATCATCATCATAATCACCATCATCATCATAATCACCATCATCATCATAATCACCATTATCATCATAATCACCATCATCATCATAATCACCATCATCATCATCATGATCATCATCATAATCACCATCATCATCATAATCACCATCATCATCATAATCACCATCATCATCATAATCACCATCATCATCATAATCACCATCATCATCATAATCACCATCATCACCATCACCACCATCATGATCCCTGTGGTCACAGTGCAATGAGTAGAACCACCATAGACACAAACGCACACAACGCGTCGGTCAGGAACCACGGCGTGCGTCACCTTCGAGAGCAAAAGCGTTTTTAGTCGGCGACGTTTCGGGCAATGGGCCTCTTCGCCATCCGTCCTGAATGTTGCAAGCGTTGGGATTCGAGGATGATCCTTCCCGCAATGTTTCGTTCCTTCACTTCGGAGTACATCGGATTGTGTTTGTCAATCGCTCGCCGCTTGTGCGGCAAACGCCTAGCGCGTACAACAACAACAAACAAATCACGCGGGATAGACGTAGAATATGAATTGTTATTATATGTATATCAAATATGCTTATATATTTGAATCGGACAAAGATCCCACCCCATATAGCCTTCGGAAGACTGTAGGGGCAAGTGCTGTTTGCGATTCTAGATTTGAAGTTTTCGTGACTGCAAGGATTCCTACTCTGGTATTTTCGGTAAAGTCACGTAGGTAAAAAAATAAAAAAAATAAAAATCACGACGTTTCGGAGGCAACACAAGCGTCCGTCTTCAGGTGGAACCGTCACAGCAAAATTAATGTATTACTTGATAGAGCAATTTAATCTAAATTTCGATTTAAAGCTTTCGTGACTGCAGGGATTCATCTTCTTGGTTCTTTCGGTAAAGTCACGTAGAAGGGAAGTAATAAAATAATGAAAAATAAAACATAATAAAACAATTCTCACGACGTTTCGGCTGCTTGCGTTGTGGCCGAAACGTCGTGAGAATTGTTTTATTATCTTTTATTTTTATTATTTTATTACTTCCCTTCTACGTGACTTTACCGAAAGAACCAAGAAGATGAATCCCTGCAGTCACGAAAGCTTTAAATCGAAATGTATTTTATTATCTTTTATTTTTATTATTTTATTACTTCCCTTCTACGTGACTTTACCCAAAGAACCAAGAAGATGAATCCCTGCAGTCACGAAAGCTTTGAATCGAAATTTGAGCGAGTAGCACTTGTGAAGGTCCGGATCGGCACACGAGGGTGAATGGTGGCCAGCACCACTCGCCCGCCCGGCTGCCTTTGTCTCCCCAACGCTGATGTTTAAGCATCGTCCTGATTAAAGGCTGAGTCGACCTTGGCGAGGCCCGGATAATCGTCGCAGGTGTTGGTGGTGGCCGTGAGTGGGAATCGAACTCGGGTCGGTGAATGTATCTATACATCTATATATATATACACCGTACACACGCGCACACACGCAAACCTCTCGATACGTGTGCATACACTTCCCACACACATGGGTGTGTGTGTGCGAGTTTGTGCGGGGAGCGGTGGTGCAGCGGTTAGCGCGCTGCGCTACGAACCCGGCGACCCGAGTTCGATTCCCGCTCACGACCAACACCGGTGACGATTATCTGAACCGGTGCTGGGCCTCCCCTAGGTCGACTCAGCCCCCAAATGAGTAGCTGGTGCGGTGTGTAAACATCGCCACTAGGGAGACAAAGGCGGTCGGGCGTGGTGCTGGCCACCCACCCCCTCGTGTGCCGTTCTGGTCTTCATAGGTGCTCGCTAACAGCACTTGCCCCTACAGTCTGTTAAGGCTATACGGGGGATCTTTATGTGCGCGTCACTGCGGGGAGTGGTGGTGCAGTGGTTAGCGCTACGCTGCGCTACGAACCCGGCGACCCGGGTTCGATTCCCGCTCACGACCAACACCGGTGACGATTATCTGAACCGGTGCTGGGCCTCCCCTAGGTCGACTCAGCCCCCAAATGAGTAGCTGGTGCGGTGTGTAAACATCGCCACTAGGGAGACAAAGGCGGCCGAGCGTGGTGCTGGCCACCCACACCCCCTCGTGTACCTTGCCGGCCTTCATCGGTGCTACTCTTGCCCCGAAAAGCCTGTCAAGGCTATACGGGACCATCTCTGTCTTTGTGTGTCACTGCAATCAGCGGCCGGGCAGCACCAAACAATTGGGCCGATCACATTTTTTACAATCACAGCGCCGCATAATCTAACAACAGCATGCGGCCAATCTGGTGCGTAACGTCACAATACCCGCTTCTCAGCCTTCTACCCACCCTTCATTCACTCACTGCCGCGTCTCGCTTCCTTCCTTCCTTCCCGCCTTTCCTTCTCTTCGTTGGAATGATCACGCATTCACTCGTTCACTCAACAATTCACCCATTCCTCCCCCTTTCGAAGCGGCTCGCTCGCGTACCGTGTTCACGAATGGACACTCGTCCGTATATTTATTCGCTCTTTCCAACATCGCACGCACGCATTCACTTATTCCATCAACCGATCGCTCTTGCATTCATGCGGGCATTCAAATGTTCATTTATTCAGTGAGTCACTCAGTCGCACGCTCGCTCATTCAATTAATTCAGTAAGCCATTCATTCAAACACCCATGAAATAATTCAGTAAGCCATTCATTCAAACACCCATTCATTAATTCAGTAAGCCGTTAATTCAAACACTCGTTCATTAATTCAGTAAGCTATTCTGTCAAACACTCATTCATTAATTCAGTAAGCCATTCATTTAAAGACTCATTCATTAATTCAGTCAGCTATTCATTCAAACACTCATTCATTAATTCAGTACGCTCTTCAGTCAAACGCTCATTAATTCAGTAATCCATTAATTCAAACACTCGTTCATTAATTCAGTAAGCTATTCTGTCAAACACTCATTAATTAATTCAGTAAGCCATTCATTCAAACACCCATGAATTAATCCAGCAAGCAATTCATTCAAACACTCATTCATTAGTTTAGTCAGCCATTCATTCAAACACTCATTCATTCAGTCAGCTATTCCGTCAATCACTCACTCACGCACTCATTCATTTATTCAAATGACTAATCATGCATTCATTCAAGTGCTCGCTAACGCATTCCTTCCTCCAAGATGCTCAATCATTTCGTAATGAATTCCTTCAAACGTTCATTCACATGTTCATTAACTCCTTCGAATACTCCACTACTCACTCATTCGTATCGTCAAACGCTCATTCGCACACTAAGTCCTTCAAACACTGATTCACTAATTCAATAACTCCAATCGCTTACTCGTTCAGTAATTTATGAAAACGTCCACATCATCCGTGGCCATTGTTGACAAAAATGGTAATAATCACATTTCATTTATAGAAAATTGCGATTTAAAACCCATCCACCTTCTTGCTTTGTTTACTTTTTTTTCAATGACAGCCACGCCGAGTCGTATGGCTGTTTTTCAGCAGGATTCTGCCACTATACATTGAAAAATCGGCAGGAATTCATGGACCTTCGACTTTAGATAAATATGCAAATTGCATAATTTGGACTTACAATCTTCATTTACGTTTATTTATTTACATTTTCTTTACGTATTTACCTGTTCTCGCACGCCAATCGGTTTTTGATTGTACTGTTTGTTTCTGTTGTAAATCGCTGATCAGCCCTTTACTGGACATCTTTGAAAAAAATAACTTTAAATCTTAACGGATTCCTCCTCCTCCATTCTAAATAAAGATTCTAATTCTGACATTGGCTGTTTGCTTTGCGATGTTGTCAGCCCAATTAACGATGGGTGTTTATGATTGTTTAGTTATGTCGGGAGCTAGAATCCAGAAAAAAACACACACATGCGAGGGAGCAACGCTCGATCTCACATTATCTTATCGGAACAACAGCGACCGCGAAATCTGTAGAGTTTCAAACAGTTTCGGTAAAGTCACATCATTACGGTTGCGAGGAGATGTTAACTACCTCGCCTGGTACACAGGAGGTCGTGGGTTCGATCCCGACCCTGATGCCTGTTGTATATTTGGAGTTTGCGTGTCTTTCTCTCTCATCATCATCACGGTGGCTAGGAGATGTTAACTACCTCGCCTGGTACACAGGAGGTCGTGGGTTAGATCCCGACCCTGATGCCTGCTGCTGTATATTTGGAGTTTGCGTGTCTCTCTCTCATCATCATCATCACGGTGGCTAGGAGATGTTAACTACCTCGCCTGGTACACAGGAGGTCGTGGGTTCGATCCCGACCCTGATGCCTGCTGCTGCTGTATATTTGGAGTTTGTGTGTCTCTCTCTCATCATCATCATCACGGTGGCTAGGAGATGTTAACTACCTCGCCTGGTATACAGGAGGACGTGGGTTCGATCCCGACCCTGACGCCTGCTGCTGTATATTTGGAGTTTGCGTGTTTTCTCCCCGTGGTCTCGTGGATATGTCTCCAGTATAGTTCATTGGGCCTAACCTGATAAAATTAATATTTTTTTTATTTAAAGCTTTTGTGACTGCAGGGATTCATATTCGTGGTTCTTCACCTGAGGACGGCTGCTTGCGTTGTGGCCGAAACGTCGTGAGAATTATTATTATGTTTTATTTTTTTTACTTTATTATTTCCCTTCTACGTGACTTTACCGAAAGAACCAAGAAGATGAATCCCTGCAGTGACGAAAGCTTTAAATCCATATTTACCCATTTTACTTGTCGGAAATGCTTTAATAATATAATTTACTTTTAGTGCATTGGTCGAGAATAAGCCTTTACTTACCTACATTCCACGCCAGTAGGAGTGGGGGAAGATCTAGGCGAGAGGGGGGGCGCGCAGGGGTCGGTCCTCCAGGCCTCTGCCGCACAGACACACAAGTAGATATGGTATATTACGATAATATTACGATGATACTACGATACGATATGAGATCCACAATGAATGTACCGTACATTTGTTTTGTTTTTCAAGCGCGATAATCGCTGCTCGTATAATTCTTGTTCATGTTTTAATTCCTGAAAAAATACGATTATTGAAGTGCACAATAATAATTAAGATGAAAAAACCCATGACTATTACTCATTCAATTCATGCTTTGTAAAAAAAACAATTACGGAGTAATTGATTGCATGTTGGTTATAGTAAGTCATTATTCCCATTGTGTATTCGATTGCCGTAATTATTTATCGTATAACGAACAGCATGTGCGTTATAAGCGTGATGCAACTGATGGAGTTGCAATGATAAGAGCAACTTTTTCTACCCATGGCACATACTACGGGAAGGGAATTTGACGTGAAGGATGGAGAGAGAGAAGGAACGAACGAGAGAGGAAGGAGAGAAGAGAGAACGAATGAGGAATGAGAAGAAAAGGATGCTTCATGGAGCAGCGTCTGTTTTCAGAGTGGGCGGAGAGATGGGAGGGATCTCAGAGTGGGCGTTGCCGCACACACACAGGTCACGTGATTTACTGGAGGCTTGAGCTGGCTTAGATAAAGAGCTAGGGATCTAAGAACC
The DNA here is from genome assembly GCF_964198595.1 of Lampetra fluviatilis. Classification (NCBI taxonomy): domain Eukaryota; kingdom Metazoa; phylum Chordata; class Hyperoartia; order Petromyzontiformes; family Petromyzontidae; genus Lampetra; species Lampetra fluviatilis. The sequence continues at coordinate 6,191,560 of NC_136325.1, read as the reverse complement.
AAGACTATGAATAGGGATCTACAGATGAAAGGGGAGGGACTCAGAGTGCATGGGGGTGGCGACACACACACAAGGCATACGATTAACTGGAGACTTTAGTTGGTTTGTCTATCCCAGGGGTCAGCAAACAAAATAACACGAAGTGCCGTTTTGTTCATGGAATTCGGTAAAAAACACTAAATATTTCAAGAACCGCAATGCATCATTAGACCTCCTTTGCCAGTACCAAAATATAGTAATAGGGTTTTTCCATTTTTTCTGGCAAAAAACTGAAACCTTTTTAAAAGGAATCATGTGTGCATTAACCACAATACTTGTGGTCAAAATGCAAACAAAAAACACACTCTGATAATTTATGCATTGTCCTTGAAACTGATTGGTCCACACCAGAGACGACCAGAGGACCAATCAGTTTCAAGGACAATGTATATATTATCAGAGTATGTTTTTTCTTTGCATTCTGACCACAAGTATTGTGGTTAATGCAGTAACATGATTCCTTGTGAAAAGGTTTCAGTTTTGCTGCCAGAAAAAGGGGGAAAACCCCTATTATTAATAACCGCAATGCACTGTAGGTGAATACGAGATGGTGGTCTTGAACAAACAACGTCACGAAGCAGCGGTCCTTAAAGAGCCGCACTGCAAAGTTCTTAACCGCCCTGGTCTATCCCATAGAGAGAGAACTCAACGTTAAGTCCACATTTTTTTATTTTATTTTACTTTTATTAATTTTAATTTAAAAAAAAATGTACCTACGTGACTTTACTATGCACGACAGACAAATAATCCTTGGTCAACAACAAAAAAAGCATTTTTTTCTGGCCTGGACTTTTGCAGCTGTTTTAGACTAATTTCAGGGTGCCGATTCCAAATCTGATCTCAGATTTGCTCTATCACATCTCATTTTTATGCTATCGGCATACCCCATTTTCATTGATTTTACCCGAAATTAACTCCGTCACTGATGATTGCAAGTTGTTGCGAGTCAGTGACTGCTTTAGTGTTAAAATATGGTGCTGTATTTTTAGGATAGTGTGTTTATAATATCATTTTATGTAGATATCCAAATTTATTTAACATTTTTCTTCTGCAGTTTTTATTGAAAATGCAATATTTGATATCTCAAAAACCTGATGTGATAGACAAAAACTGATGCCAGATTTGGAGTCAGCACCCTTGAGCAGTGCAATCCCTGGTGGGCAGTGTGGAACTGTTGTTTCTACCTGTATAAAAGTGTCATTAAACCCGCCACCACCCGACAGCCAATCAGTGAGGGGTCTGTCACGTTAACAGAACGTGGCCAATTCGTCACTAGTGCAGCACACCGTGTGTCGGAGAGCCAAGCCACAACATTTACAATCTGAGTACGACGTTTCGCCAGCATTTACAACTAGCTTCATCAGGCAGCGGCCAGATTTGTGAAGAAGTCCACCTGTTTCGTTCCTTAAATAGAGGGGTAGATCATTGGAACCTCATTTGCCAGTAGAAAAATATGATAATTGGTTTTTTACCCTTTTATCTGGCAACAAAACTGACGCCTTTTTGTTTTTTAACAAAGAGTCATGTTTGCATAGACCACAATACCTGCAGTCGGAATGCCTTTTGGCGTCATCTGGTCCAACACCATGTGAGACTAGGCTCTGAGGAAAGCTGTCTCGGGTGTGGACCAATCAACTTCAAGGACAGTGCATACGTTATCAGAGTTATGTTTTTCGTTTGCATTCCGACTGCAGGTATTGTGGTCTATGCAAACATGACTCCTTGTAAAAAAAAAGGTGTCAGTTTTGTTGCCAGATAAAAGGGTAAAAAAAACAATTATCATAGAGGGGTAGATGTTATGACGTAACTTGTGCGCTCTTCGTGAGCAAAGTAGGGGGGGGGGGTTAATGAATGCATATAAATGACTATGGGTATCCATTGCCTTTTGGGTTATTAACGCAAAACCCATATATTAACCCACCCAATCCAAAAAACCTGTTTCATGGATGATTTTGGTCGCGAGAGCCTATCGGCAAAATCCAATATGGCGTGCATCGTCTCCGCTTGCGTCTAAAAAGTATATATTTTGTATCTTCCTAAAAGTATCTTCTGGTGTTGCTGCACGGTCTTGTTCCCTCCCGAACCAACAAACCCAACCGGTCAAACCCCACCGTGTTATTGGTCCCATCCGTAACAAACCCCCCAAATATATATATATAAATATCTATATATATAATATATAAATATCACGTCATATTTTTTGTCCCTTTCTTCCGAGCGCTCATAATCTGCCACCATTTTAAAATTTTCTGGGGTGATTCTGGCCCATGACTTTCCTCCCCTCTCCACCCCCCCAACCACCACCACCACCACCACCACCCTTTCCTTCCTTTCTTGCCAACGTTTTTATGTCATTAGGGTGGTTCTTTGTGTGTCGGTGCCTGGTGGCGGTGTGGTGTTGTTCCGTTGATGTAAAACATAGACCACATAGGGAGAGATCTGCTGCCACTGCCGCCACTGCCGCAGCATCCGCCGCACAAATTCCCTTTCAACCATCACGCAATTTTCTCCGGATAATGTCCTTAATTTCACCCGCGATTACCACCGATGTCATAATTCAGCCTCCACATGTGTGTGAGTGAGGGTGTGGGCGCACGTGGGGAGCGGTGGCGCAGCGGTTAGCGCGCTGCACTACGAACCTGGCGACCCGAGTTCAATTCCCGCTCATGGCCAACACCCAGTGACGATTATCTAAACCGGTTCTAGGCATCCCCTAGGTCGACTCAGCCTCAAGTGAGTACCTGGTGCGATGTGAAAACATCGCCGCTAGGGAGACAAAGGCGGCCGGGCGTGGTGTTGGCCACCCGCCGTGCCGGCCTTTATAGGTGCTCGCTAACAGCACTTGCCCCTACAGTCTGTTAAGGCTATACGGGGGATCTTTGTTTGTGCGCTCGTGTGGGGTTGGGGTGAGTGTTTGCGTGCGTGCGGGTTGTGTGGGTGTTGAAGTTGTCTTTCTGCTTGTGGGCGAAAGTAAATATGCATGTTGAACTTCTTTCGCAAAGTACGTAGTCTACCGTCCTAATCGGAGGTGTGTGGGTGTGTGTGGGTGTGTGTGTGTGTGAGGATGGTTGCGTGTATGTCTTTGCGTGCGTTTCTGTGTCTGTATGTGGGTTTATGTGTTGTGTGTGTGTGGGTTTTTGTGTGGGTTTCTGTGTGTGTGTGGGTTTATGTGTGTGTGTGAGGATGGTTGCGTGTATGTCTTTGCGTGGGTTTCTGTGTGTGTATGTGGGTTTATGTGTGTGTATGTGGGTTTTTGTGTGGGTGTGTGTGTGGGTGTGTGTGTGTGTGAGGATGGTTGCGTGTATGTCTTTGCGTGGGTTTCTGTGTGTGTATGTGGGTTTATGTGTGTGTGTGTGGGTTTTTGTGTGGGTTTCTGTGTGTGTGTGGGTTTATGTGTGTGTGAGGATGGTTGCGTGTATGTCTTTGCGTGGGTTTCTGTGTGTGTATGTGGGTTTATGTGTGTGTGTGTGGGTTTTTGTGTGGGTGTGTGTGTGGGTGTGTGTGTGTGTGAGGATGGTTGCGTGTATGTCTTTGCGTGGGTTTCTGTGTGTGTATGTGGGTTTATGTGTGTGTGTGTGGGTTTTTGTGTGGGTTTCTGTGTGTGTGGGTTTATGTGTGTGTGTGAGGATGGTTGCGTGTATGTCTTTGCGTGAGTTTCTGTGTGTGTATGTGGGTTTATGTGTGTGTGTGTGGGTTTCTGTGCGTGTGGGTTTCTGTGTGTGTGTGTGGGGAGTTTCTGTGTGTGTGTGTGTGGGTTTCTGTGTGTGTGTGTTGGTTTCTGTGTGTGGGGGAGTTTCTGTGTGTGTGTGGGTTTATGTGTGTGTGTGTGTGGGGAGTTTCTGTGTGTGTGTGTGGGGAGTTTCTGTGTGTGTGTGTGTGGGTTTCTGTGTGTGTGTGTTGGTTTCTGTGTGTGGGGGAGTTTCTGTGTGTGTGTGGGTTTCTGTGTGTGTGTGTGTGGGGAGTTTCTGTGTGTGTATGTGGGTTTATGTGTGTGTGTGTGTGGGGAGTTTCTGTGTGTGTGTGTGTGGGTTTCTGTGTGTGTGTGTTGGTTTCTGTGTGTGTGGGGGAGTTTCTGTGTGTGTGTGGGTTTCTGTGTGTGTGTGTTGGTTTCTGTGTGTGTGGGGGAGTTTCTGTGTGTGTGTGTGGGTTTCTGTGTGTGTGTGGGGAGTTTCTGTGTGTGTGTGTTGGTTTCTGTGTGTGTGGGGAGTTTCTGTGTGTGTGTGGGTTTCTGTGTGTGTGTGTGTTGGTTTCTGTGTGTGTGGGGAGTTTCTGTGTGTGTGTGTGTGTGGGTTTCTGTGTGTGTGTGTTGGTTTCTGTGTGTGGGGGAGTTTCTGTGTGTATGTGGGTTTCTGTGTGTGTGTGTGTGGATTTGTGTGTGGGTGTGTGCGGGGGGGGGGGTGGTGTTGGCTGGGTCCACTCAGCCTCAAATGAGTACCTGGTGCGGTGTGTAGTAAACATCGCCACTGGGGAGACAAAGGCGGTCGGGCGTGGTGCTGGCCACCCACCCCGTCGTGTGCCGTTTTGACCTTCATAGGTGCTGCTACTCGCTAACAGCACTTGCCACAAAAGTTTGTGTAGGCTACACGGGGGATCTTTGTTTGCTGTTGGCATGTATGTGGTTTTGCGTGGGTGTGTGTATGTAATATGGGTCTCTATATGAGACTGTGGATCTCCATGTGTCTCTGTGTATGTCCATGTGTCTCTCTATGCGCCCGTGTTACTGTGAATGTTGAACTTATTTTGTTGCGTAAGTAGCCAACGGTGGTCAGGAGAGGTGCGGAATAGCGTCTCGATATATGGGTCACCTTGCGAGTCTGTGGGTTTTGATGTATGTACACGGGTCTCTATATGAGTCTATGTGTATGCATGTTGCTGGGTCTCTATATGAGTCTATGGCTCTCTGTGTGTGTATATTGATGGGTCTCTATATGAGTCTATGGCTCTCTGTGTGTGTATATTGATGGGTCTCTATATAAGTCTATGGCTCTCTGTGTATGCATGTTGACGGGTCTCTATATGAGTCTATGAGTCTCTGTGTATGCATGTTGATGAGTCTCTATATGAGTCTATGTGTATGTATGTGGATGGGTCTCTATATGAGTCTATGGGTCTCTGTGCATGTATGTTGATGGGTCTCTATATGAGTCTATGGGTCTCTGTGTGTGTATGTTGATGGGTCTCTATATGAGTCTATGTGTATGCATGTTGATGGTCTCTATATGAGTCTATGGGTCTCTGTGTATGCATGTTGATGGTATCTATATGAGTCTATGTGTATGCATGTTGATGGTCTCTATATGAGTCTATGGGTCTCTGTGTATGTATGTTGTTGGTCTCTATATGAGTCTATGTGTATGCATGTTGATGGTATCTATATGAGTCTATGTGTATGCATGTTGATGGGTCTCTATATGAGTCTATGTGTATGCATGTTGATGGTCTCTATATGAGTCTATGTGTATGCATGTTGATGATCTCTATATGAGTCTATGTGTATGCATGTTGATGGTATCTATATGAGTCTATGTGTATGCATGTTGATGATCTCTATATGAGTCTATGGGTCTCTGTGTATGTATGTTGTTGGTCTCTATATGAGTCTATGGGTCTCTGTGTATGTATGTTGATGGGTCTCTATATGAGTCTATGTGTATGCATGTTGATGGTATCTATATGAGTCTATGTGTATGCATGTTGATGGTCTCTATATGAGTCTATGTGTATGCATGTTGATGGTCTCTATATGAGTCTATGGGTCTCTGTGTGTGTATGTTGTTGGTCTCTATATGAGTCTATGTGTATGCATGTTGATGGTCTCTATATGAGTCTATGGGTCTCTGTGTATGTATGTTGTTGGCCTCTATATGAGTCTATGTGTATGCATGATGATTGGTCTCTATATGAGTCTATGGGTCTCTGTGTGTGTATGTTGATGGGTCTCTATATGAGTCTATGGGTCTCTGTGTGTGTATGTTGATGGGTCTCTATATGAGTCTATGTGTATGCATGTTGATGGTCTCTATATGAGTCTATGGGTCTCTGTGTGTGTATGTTGATGGGTCTCTATATGAGTCTATGTGTATGCATGTTGATGGTCTCTATATGAGTCTATGGGTCTCTGTGTATGTATGTTGTTGGTCTCTATATGAGTCTATGTGTATGCATGATGATGAATCTCACTGTCAGTCATCTGTGACTGGTCCATGACATCAAAACCACTGCACACACTCGAGAACACGGTTTAATCGCGGGTGACTTCCACTCAAACCCAGCGCTCTCGTTCAACATCTCATTCATATGCTCGGGGAGAGAGGGGGAAATAGGCAAAAATGTTTTTTTTTATCTAGCAATGTATAACAACACATCAAACGCGACCGCTTTTAAAGGCATCTTTTTTTGGGTGCGTGTGTACGTCTGATGCGCGTATATGTTTTAAAGCAAAACGTACCATTTTATTTCAGGGAATTGAGTGACCGTTCGAAATGCATATTTAATATCTGTCGAGTAAAAACAGCTCAGGCTCAAGTACTGCATAAATAGATCGTGAGTGAATATGTGTGTGTGTGTCTGTGTGTGTCTGTGTGTGTCTGTGTGTGTGTGTGTGTGTGGAGCGGTGGTATAGCGGTTAGCGCGCTGTGCTACGAACCTGGCGACCCGAGTTCGATTCCCGCTCACGGACAACACCAGTGACGATTATATTAACCGGTTCCGGGCCTCCCCTAGGTCAACTCAGCCTCAAATGAGTACCTGGTGCGGTGTGTAAACATCGCCACTAGGGAGACAAAGGCGGTCGGGCGTGGTGCTGGCCACCCACCCCCTCGTGTGCCGTGCCGGCCTTCATAGGTGCTCGCTAACAGCACTTGCCTCTACAGTTTGCTCAGGCCATACAGGGGATCTTGTCTTTGTAATGCAACATAAAGACAAAAATCCCCCGCTTAGCCTTAACAGACTGTAGGGGCAAGTGCTTTTAGCGAGCAGCACCTCGTGATCAAGGTCGGGACGGCCAACACCACGCACGGCCGATGTTTACGCACCGCACCATTGACTCATTTCAGGCTGAGTCCACCTAGGGGAGGCCCAGTACCGTTGCAGATAATCGTCACTGAGTGGCCAGGTGCGTGGTGCAGTGCGCTAACCGCTGCACCACCACTCCCCACGATGCGCGCACACACATGAGCGGGGAGCGGTGGCGCAGTGGTTAGCAACACTGCGACGCGAACCCGGCGGACCCGAGTTCGATTCGCGCGCGCGGCCAACATCGTTGACGATGAACCAGAACCGACTCGTCCTCAAACGAGAACCTGTGTGTGTGTACGCGCGGATTCGTGAACATCATCACCGGGGGAGACAAAGGCGGCCGGTGGGTGAGATTGACCAATACCTCAAACACACCACCCTTCGTGTACCCTTCCATCGGAGCTGGCTCGCTAACAGCACTTGCCCCAACAGTCTGTTGAGGCTATATAGGTGTGGGTGGTGGTAGTGGTGGTGGTTGTTTGTGGAGTGTTGGGGGGGGGGTTCTTGTAGACTCGGGCAGAGAGAGAGAGAGAAAGGACGACAAGAGAGAGGGGGGTGGGGCTAGGAAACAACATACAACAAAACACATAAGAGAGGCGACGGGCGCTTTTAGAGTCAGAGAGAGAGAGACACACACACACACACGCACGGGGCGAGATGAAAAAGAGTATGTCCGTACATGTGTGCCTGTGCAGTGTGTGCGTTGCGTGCTACGGGTAGGTAGGGGAGGAAACGCATTACTTTATTTAATTTTTCAACGGAAAAGTAAACGGGCCCGATGTTTGCCTGCGGAAATGAGAGCGCCTGAAAGGCACAGGTGCTTGTGCTGCGTGCGTGCGTGCGGGCGGGCGGGGAGCGGTGGCGCGGCGGTTAGCACACTAGCGCAGCGAACACTTCAGCAGCAAGGGGCATATTGAAACCCTGGGTCTGGGCGCTTCCCCCCGAGGTCTAATCATCGCCACTGGGGAGAAAAAGGCGGCCGGGTTGTGGTGCTGGCTACCCACTCCCTCGTGTGCCGCCGTGCCCGCCTTCATAGGTGCTATTCGCTAGCAGCACTTGCCCAAACAGTCCGTGGAGGCTATACGGGGGTGCTTTGTCTTTGGGTGTGTGAGCCCTGGTCGTACAGCGTGTGATTGTGGGTTGGCTATGCTCTGTGTGACACGCATTGTCAGATTTGTGTTGTTGTTGTTGTTAATAATGTCTTTACTTTGTCACGGTGAGAACCACCTTATCCTTCTGTGTGTGTGTGTTTGTTGCTTGTGGTGTGAGTTGGTTGTGCACGTGTGGACCTGCTTGCAAGTGTGAAACAAAAAAGACATTTTCACGGGGGAAACAAAGGCGGTCGGGCGCGGCACGTGGCCACGCCATACCCTATTCCAGCTCAGGGCCAAATACCGGTGACGATTATCTGAACCGGTTCTGGGCTTCCCCTAGGTCGACTCAGTCTCAAATGAGTACCTGGTGCGGTGTGTAAACATCGCCGCTCGATAGGCAAATGTGGCCGGGCGTGGTGCTGGCCAGCCCACCCCATCATGTGTCGGCCTTCATAGGTGCTCGCTAACAGCACTTATTTTTCTTTCGCATGGCATGTAAGCAACAGTTTGTATAGATGGCATAGTGGAATGTCAAGGTCCTTCTACCAATCCAAGGCGGTAGTAGAGAGTCTATGTGTCTGTTTACTGTGTTTGCGTGTGTGTGGGATAGTGTGTGTGACTCTGCGTATATGTGTGTATGTGTGTCGTACTGCATGCCCAAGTAGCTTCTGTTTAGCCGGATAGAGGGAGCTAAACGAACACGGCACGGGCTGAAGAAGAGATGGAGCTGATGAAACATGCCCAAGACTGGTACCAGCAGTTTCAAGATCGGCCTCTGTGGAGGAGGTTCGTGAATGACGCTACTGGGCAGTTGGAGACAGTCGCCCTCCAACAACAACGGAAGAGCGACGCTCACAACAACGAGCGGAGCGCCGGGTGTCTAAAGCACAGCAAGTTGGCACAGTAGGGGGCACAGGTGGTGCATCAGCCAGTCATCTCGGTCATCTCAGTCAGTCGACCCGCGGCACCTGCTGGGTCTGCCCCGTGACCTCCTACCAGCGGGCGTTCGACACTTCACGTGGCCTCAAGGTGCACATAGTGACGCTCACAACAACGAGCAGAGCGCTGGGCGACTAAAAGGCACCAACCTGGCACAGTGGGGAGCAGAGGTGGTACATCTGCCAGTCATATCAATTCGGGAACTCAAGGTGCCTGGGTCTGTTCTGTGAACGCCTGCTAGCAGCGAGCCTTCGACACTTCACGTGGCCTCAAAATGCACCTAGCCTGGCACAAGCGCTATGGTCACGTCACCACAGCTTGCGGTGGTTGTCCTTGTAGGTCTGTGCATATACGTATGTAATCTGCAGACGTGTCTTCATGGTACGAGCGCCGTTTTATAATTACGACAATAAAACATCGGCAGTGTATATTCATATTTTGGTTTACACACCCACGCCATCAAAAATAAAATTTCAATTGAATTACTGAACTAAATTAAATGTAAAACTCGTCTCACTACTTGCTACCGCATATTCTATGCTTTTTTGGCAGCCATTTTGAATTTATAGCAGTAAAGAAATGGCGGCCAATTAAAACGTGAATTGCTTCACGAATCCACAAGAGCCGCTGGATAAACCGATGAAAATGCGTAAGGAATTTCAGCGCTGAACTAAATTAGTCTGCGATGACTTTGTTCACTGCTTCCTGCCGTCACCTGTTTTCCATTTCCGATCGTTGCAACAACAACAAAAATGGCGGTCAATTAAAATGGAGGTTCACAAAACTCACAACACCACAGCGCGAAGATGACTAAAAGCCGTGAGGAACTCTAACACTGCACTAACGTAACACCGTAAGGCATACCGCAGTAAACGTGCATTGTTGGGCCAACGAAACTCATAGATAAACATATACATAACATAGTCATACATTAAAGACAAGTCACAATAGTGTGATTGTGGCAACACAACCCAAACTATGGACCGCACAGCAAACACCCTGTGGTCTGCGCTCCATCAACGGATGTGTAGGAACAGCAGCACCACACGAACTCTCTCTCTCTTTCTCCTTTCGGTAAAGTCACGTAGGTAAAAAATGAAATTAAAATTAATAAAAAATAAAATAAAAATCTCTTTCTGTTGAACCACACTCGTCATGGCAGCAGCATCAGAACCTCTACATTGGCGTAGAGCTCATGAACATATTGCCGCTGTACGAAATAATGGAATATAATGGAATCGTTAGGCCAACGTTGCTCCAACGTTGCACGTTGACTGGGACAATTCTCTGCTGAATATTCATTTAACTTCTGGCGGCGAATTTCATTATTTTTTGCAGTATACCGGGTAGCCTGAAGGTCACAACGCATGGCGTTAAAGAAATAAAACGGCGTTTATGTTATATTTTTGGTTTATAAACCAACGCGAATCACTTAGGAAACTGACGCAAATGCATCAGGGATGTAATCCCCGAGGTAAACTGAACTCTTCAGGGATGCAATCGCCAAAGTACTTCCCGCGTCATATGCACATTACTCGCTTCAGCCATTTTGGATTTCAAACAAATAAACAAAAAATGGCAGACTAATAAAATGTGGTTTATCATCATTAGCCGCCGAGTAAATAACCTGAAATATTTATGGAATTCAATCGTACGTTCCATCCATTTTACATGTCTGGCAATGGCCTGAAATTCCAGTTCATGACCTTCCCATAACACCCGTCACTTTACGAGGCCTTGTGGTTCAACATCCCCACCACCAGCACCACCTCCCAGCCATTGCAAAGCGCTAAGATACTCTTAGTTTTTTCGGCAAAGTCACGTTGGTAAAAAAATGAAATTAAAATTAATGAAAGTAATAATAGAAATAAAATATTAAAAATCATAAAATAATAAAAATGTGATTTTTATTCTAGATTTGAAGCTTTCGTGACTGCAAGGATTCATATTCTTAGGGTTTTTTCGGTAAAGTCACGTAGGTAAAAAATTAAAATTAATAAAAGTAAAATAAAATAAAAATCACGACGTTTCGGAAGCAACACAAGCTTCCGTCTTCAGGGCTGTGACGGTTCCACCTGAAGACGGAAGCTTGTGTTGCTTCCGAAACGTCGTGATTTTTATTTTATTTTACTTTTATTAATTTTAATTTTTTACCTACGTGACTTTACCGACAAAACCTAAGAATGTGATTTTTATTATTTTATAAAATAATAAAAATTAGATTTTTATCATTTTATTTCTATTATGACTTTTATGAATTTTTATTTCACTTTTTTACCTACGTGACTTTACCGAAAAAACTAAGAGTATGAATCCTTACAGCCACGAAAGCTTCAAATCTAGAAGCAAACCGCTAAGATTGCTTTTATTTACTTTCGGTTTTTTTTCGGAGCGGGAGTGGGGAGAGGGGTGCGTGTTACATTTTCTTGACCGCGTAACAAAAAGGCTCGCAATTCTTTGTTTGTTATTTGTAAAAGTAAAATGTGGCTGTTGCTGCTGCTATTTTCCGTTTGTGACACTCGTTCCGGATCGCGGGGAGTTTGAACTTGTTTCACCAATTTCACGGTGTCGGAATGGCGTGGAACGAGGTGGTTGAGCATCTGGGAAAGAATGAGTCGCGTTCTTTCGTGATGGCTTTTGTCGCTGGATAGGAATTTAAAGGGGGGGGGGAGCTTTTTGAACAAATAGCTACGTAGTTCTTTTGTTGTCAAATCATTGGGACAGAACAGCTCCACCGTTAGGAAGAGAATGGCTGAGTGCTCTTATGAGAACCGACTGCTATTACTCATTTTTTTTAACTGTTTAGGGAAGACACGTGCGTTTGACTGTGCAATGCTTCTAAACGAGGGTATCTTCCTATATTAGTTATGACATTTTCAAATTCTGCCTTTTAATTGGTGGGAGATCTAAGCTCAACCAAACAGGCCCCTCAAGGACGCCATTAGGCTTTGTGAAGCATGCGTGTCAATCCCGGTTTGAGCCCAATGTAGTGAACCACGTCATTTACACAGGCAAATATAAAGGTTCCCTGTATAGTTTTTATTACGCATTGGCGAAGAGGGTTGAGGCTGATTGGACGAGAGGACCGATTTTAACCGGGAAATTAAACTCGCTCATCACACAGACACACACACACACAGCACGCTAACCACTGTGCCACCGCTCCTAACAAAGACAGGGCTTAACAGACTTTTGGAGCAAGTGCTACTTAGCGAGCACCTATGTAGGCCGTGGCAGTTTACGAGGGGGTAGGTGTGGCCAGCACCACACTCGGCCGCCTTTGTCTCTCCAAAATGTTGATGCTCATTTAAGGCTGAGTCGACCTAGGGGATGTTTAGGACAGGCACCGATATAATGTCACAGCCGTGTTGGTCGCGAGCGGGAACTATCGTTGGAGTTGATAGCGCCACACACTGACCGCTACACGACTGCTCGTCACCTCGCACGCACACACTGTGTACACACACGTGTACACATACGTGTACACAGAGACAAAGATCCCCCGTATAGCCTAAACAGACTGTTGGGGCAAGTGCTATTAGCGAGTGGCACCTATGAAGGCCGGCACTGCACACCAGGGGTTTGAGTAGCCACCTTTGTCTCCCCAGTGGCGATGTTTACAGACAGTACCAGGTACTCATTTGAGGCTGAGTCGCCCTAGGGGAGGCCCTAGACCGGTTCAGATAATCGTCACTAGTGTTGGCCGTGAGCTGGAAATCGACGAACTCGCTCCCCACACACACACACAGACACACACGCGTGTACACACAGACACGCGCGTGTACACACAGACACACACACACATGTACACACAGACACACACACACGCGTGTACACACAGACACACACGCGTGAACACACAGACACACACACACACGTGTACACACAGACACACACACATGTACACACAGACACACACACACGCGTGTACACACAGACACACACGCGTGAACACACAGACACACACACACACGTGTACACACAGACACGCGCGTGTACACACACACACACGCGCGTGTACACACACACACACATACACATGTACACACAGACACACACACACGCGTGTACACACAGACACACACGCGCGTGTACACACAGACACACACACGTGTACACACAGACACACACGCGTGTACACACAGACACACACGCGTGAACACACAGACACACACACGCGTGTACACACAGACACACACGCGTGTACACACAGGCACACACACGTGTACACACAGACACACAGACACACACGCGTGTACACACAGACACGCGCGTGTACACACAGACACACACACGTGTACACACAGACACACACACACACGCGTGTACACACAGACACACACACGTGTACACACAGGCACACACACGTGTACACACAGACACAACACACACACGCGTGTACACACAGACACACACGCGTGAACACACAGACACACACACGTGTACACACAGACACACACACACACACGCGTGTACACACAGACACACGCGTGAACACACAGGCACACACACGTGTACACACAGACACACACACGCGTGTACACACACAGACACACGTGTACACACAGACACACACACGCGTGTACACACACAGACACACGTGTACACACAGACACACACACGTGAACACACAGACACACACACACGTGTACACACACACACGCATATACACACAGACACACACACACGTGTACACACACACACACACGCGTGTACACACACAGACACACGTGTACACACAGACACACACACACACGTGTACACACACACAGACACACACACACGCGTGTACACACACACACACGTGTACACACACACACGTGTACACACAGACACACACACACACGTGTACACACACACAGACACACACACACGCGCCCCTCCCTGTTTGTGTTCCCCATTCATCACTACGTGGCTTCCATTCACAAACAATATCCAAGAACAATTGAATATCGCAGTCATTGCCTCGCCCCCCCCCCCCCGTATCACTGTCATGGTCGTATTCTACGGATCGTAACACGCAACTCCCAAAACACTTGCACACGCGATCAATGGAGTTAGACAGACCCTGGACATATCAACCCACACACACTCTGTACCCGATTATTATATAATAAGGGACCTCCAGCAGTCTGCTAAAGGCTATACGGGGGATCTTTGTCTTTGTGTGGCCACCCACCCCCCTCGTGTGCCGTGCCGGCCTTCATAGGTGCTACTCGCTAGCAGCACTTGCCCCAACAGTCTGTTGAGGCTATACGGGGGATCTGTGTCCGTGTGTGTGTGTATGGACTCATCTAAATATCTGGATGATGATGATGATAATAAGACTTACATGTTTAAAAATGCATTACCGAAGCCTTCAGCAACAATTTCCTTTTTTTAATTGCTACGCGCTAAGAAGATAAATTATGAATATGGAACTCTGCATGACCTGTCCACACTGGCTCACTTCCTCAAGGGGCGGGTGGGGTGGAGGTAGAGGGGGGGCGGTGGAGGAGGGGGGGTGGTGGAGGGGGGTAGAGGGGGGGGCGGTGGAGAGGGAGTGGAGGGGGGGTGGAGGGGGGGTGGTGGAGGGGGGGTAAAGGGGGGGTGGAGAGGGGGCGGTGGAGGGGGGGGCGGTGGAGGAGGGGGGGGTGGTGGAGGGGGGTGGTGGAGAGGGGGTGGAGAGGGGGTGGAGGGGGGGTAGAGGGGGGGTGGAGAGGGGGCGATGGAGGGGGGGGGGGTAGAGGGGGGGTGGTGGAGAGGGGGTGGAGGGGGGGGTGAAGGGGGTGGTGGGGGTGGAGAGGGGGTGGAGGGGGGGGCGGTGGAGAGGAGGTGGAGGGGGGGTGGAGGGGGGGTGGTGGAGGGGGGTCGGAAAAACAATTACATTCAGGTAGCAAGCCAATGTAAGTTCGTCCCAGCGATATTATTTATATAATATATATACATTATGGCTAAGCGGGCTTTGGTAAACAGGCATGATTAATGATGCCATTAAAATTAAATTATACACGTGGCAAAGTGCCACTTTAATTGTAAGATATCCCTGGGCCGAGCAGAGGAAGATATACTCGCATTATTTCATTATTTGTTTGCATGCGATTATAAGCGCGCGCGTGAAGTGGGGAGCGGTGGCGCAGCGGTTAGCACACTGCGCTCCGAACCCGGCCACCCGAGTTCGATTCCCGCTCACGGCCAACACAAAGTGATGATTATCTGAACCGGTCCTGGGCCTCCCCTAGGTCGACTCGGCCTCGATTGAGTACCCGGTGCGGTGTGCAAAAAAACATCGCCACTGGGGAGACAAAGGCGGCCGGGCGTTGTGTTGGCCAACCCACCCCCTCGTGTGCCGTGCCGGCCTTCAGAGCTGCTACTCGCTAACAGCACTTGCCCCTACAGTCTGTGAAAGGCTACACGTGTGGGGGGGTGTCTTTGTCTTTGTGGTACGTTATGGGGAGCGGTGGCGCAGTGGTTAGCACACTGCGCTGTGAACCCGGCCACCTAAGCCCGCTCGCAACAACAATAACAACCTAATGATCAAAATCGGAATCCTTATTTAGACTGGACGTCGAAGATGACCCACTCATACTCTTCATCTGTGAGCCGGTCAGAAAATAACAATCCGTAATAACGGCTGGGGGGAGGGTGGTTTGGTTAGACTCCGTAAATATAAATGTGTCACTCGAAAGAGTGCTACGTGCTCAAGTCAGCAAGTAACAGCGACAGCGAATAGGTGCATTTTTCCCCCCTGGGTCCTCCCGTAGGTAGACTCAGCCTTAATACAACACGTTCCTTCGCAGTGGGCAGAAAGCTCGCGGTCACGTGACGCACTTCAACCAATCCGGGAGCGTACATGTTTGGGAGGGGCTATGCACGACAGACACATAATCCCTGGTGGGCAGTGTGGAACTGTTGTTCCTACCTGTAAACACATTGTCCTGCTGCGGAGGGAGCTGGTAGGAACGTTGGGTTGCTCGGTCAATGGCCAGGGTCAACGGCGGCGTGGTGTATTCCGCAAATATGCCCGACTGTGAGGGCGGGCACAAGCCGGCGTGAGTAGGTTAAACGTTGAGTTTTATAAGGGCACCACGGGGTGACCAGCTTCTCCCCACCCAGCCCCACCCATCTCACCCTCCACCCAGCCCTACCCTCCCCACCCAGCCCCTCCCCACCCTCCGCACCCTCCCCACCCAGCCCCTCCCTACCCTCCCCTCTCCACCCAGCCCCACCCCTCCCATTTTTGGATGCACGACGGACGGACACAATAATCCCCTGTGGGCTGGTGTAACCAGGAGGTTCCTACCAGTAAAACAATAGCACCTGGTAAGGTTGTATGACCAACGAAACTCGAGAGGGGTGGTGGTGACAACAGTCCAACTGGCAGGTCTATGGTACACCTTAATAGGTGCTCGCTAACCATCAGCAACCTCGCCATGAAAAAAACACATTCCGCGTGTCACCTTGAGCGTTTCGAGGATTTTCTTTTCGAGCGGCTCCGCTCGAAAAGAAAATCAAACGACTCGACAGGCGGCAGAGTGAACCACGGGCGCTCGCCCAACTCGCTCGCTCATGCACGGTGGCCAGAAGATGTTAACCACCTCGCCTGGTACACAGGAGGTCGTGGGTTCGATCCCGACCCTGACGCCTGCTGCTGTATATTTGGAGTTTGCGTGTCTCTCTCTCTCTCATCATCATCACGGTGGCTATGAGATGTTAACTACCTCGCCTGGTACACAGGAGGTCGTGAGTTCAATCCCGACCCTGACGCCTGTTGTATATTTGGAGTTTGCGTGTCTCTCTCTCTCTCTCATCATCATCACGGTGGCTAGGAGATGTTAACTACCTCGCCTGGTACACAGGAGGTCGTGAGTTCAATCCCGACCCTGACGCCTGCTGCTGTATATTTGAAGTTTGCGTGTCTCTCTCTCTCTCTCTCATCATCATCACGGTGGCTAGGAGATGTTAACTACCTCGCCTGGTACACAGGAGGTCGTGAGTTCGATCCCGACCCTGACGCCTGCTGCTGTATATTTGGAGTTTGCGTGTCTCTCTCTCTCTCTCATCATCATCACGGTGGCCAGGAGATGTTAACCACCTCGCCTGGTACACAGGAGGTCGTGGGTTCAATCCCGACCCTGACGCCTGCTGCTGTATATTTGGAGTTTGCGTGTCTCTCTCTCTCTCCCCTCGTGGTCGAGTGGATTTCTTCTCCGGGTCCTCCGGTTTTTCCCTCCACGCGGATAAATCAACGTGCGCTTAGAGCGTTCGGCTGCTGCTGTATTTCCACTTGATGATGATGAGGCCCACTTCGTTGAACTATCTCATTTGTTACGGCCCGGTCGCTTCTGGAAAATGAAGCAAAACAGTCGAGTGGGGTAAATTTCGATTGAAAGCTTTCGTGACTGCAGGGATTCATCTTCTTGGTTCTTTCGGTAAAGTCACGTAGAAGGTAAATAATAAAATAATACAAATCAAACATAATAAGATACAATTGTGAGAATTGTATTTTCTGTTTTATTTTAAAATAATAAAAATAAAACATAATAAAATACAATTGTGAGAATTGTATTTTATAAAAATGAAACATAATAAAATACATTTGTGAGAATTGTATTTTATAAAAATAAAACATAATAAAATACATTTGTGAGAATTGTATTTTATGTTTTATTTTTATTCTTTTATTAAACTATATATTTCGATGTAAAGCTTTCGTGACTGCAGGGATTCATCTTCTTGGTTCTTTCGGTAAAGTCACGTAGAATGGAAATAATAAAATAATAAAAATAAAACTATAAAATATGTCTGTCGAGAAGACAGAGTCTGAATGAATTTCATTCAGACTCTGTCTTCTCGAAATTCATTCAGACTCTGTCGAGAAGACAGAGTCTGAATGAATTTCATTCAGACTCTGTCTTCTCGAAATTCATTCAGACTCTGTCTTCTCGACAGACCTGTTCTTCACCTGAGGACGGCTGCTTGCGTTGTGGCCGAAACGTCGTGAGAATTATTTTATCATGTTTTATTTTTATTATTTTACTATTTCCATTCCACGTGACTTCACCGAAAGAACCAAGAAGCCTAGTGGGGCTTAACTGATGACATTTATTGCATGAAACAGTTGAGTTTTTGCAGGGCTCATGAGGACTCTGCAGGGCTGATTGACTGGTCATGCGGTTGTGTCGTGGTGTCCAGCTAAACCGTGAGGTTGGGTCACGGCCCATTAAACCCGACCTACCCTGTCTCTATTTGCGTGGTCACAGAACAGCGGCTGCTTTACAAGCCACGCCAGCGTGCACGCAGCCCCGTCTGTCGCTTTAGCACTGATCATGACGCACGGGTCTAAGTAGCATTGCGTGTCTCTGTGTCTGTGTGTGGTCGGGTGTGGTGCTGGCCACCCAAACCCCCCTTGTGTGCCGTGCCGGACATTCATAGGTGCTACTCGCAAACAGCACTTGCCCCAGCAGTCTGCTGAAGGCTATACGGGGGATCTTTGTCTTTGTGTGGCCACCCACCCTCTCGTGTGCCGTGCCGGACTTGCATAGGTGCTCTTCGCTAACAGCACTTGCCCCAGCAGTCTGCTGAAGGCTATACGGGGGATCTTTGTCTTTGTGTGGCCACCCACCCTCTCGTGTGCCGTGCCGGACTTTCATAGGTGCTACTCGCAAACAGCACTTGCCCCAGCAGTCTGCTAAGGGCTATACGGGGGATCTTTGTCTTTGTGTGGCCACCCACCCTCTCGTGTGCCGTGCCGGACTTGCATAGGTGCTCTTCGCTAACAGCACTTGCCCCAGCAGTCTGCTAAAGGCTATGCGGGCGATATTTATCGCTGTGTCTGTGTGCTTGCTAACAGCACTTGCCCCAACAGTCTGTGCGAAGGAGGAGCGGTGGTGTAGCGGTTAGCGCGCTGCGCTAAGAACCCAGCCACCCGAGTTCGATTCCCGCTCACAGCCAACACGGCTGGCGATTATCTGAACCGGTTCTAGGCCTCCACATAGGTCGACTCAGCCTCAAACGAGTGCCTGGCGCGGAGTGTAAACATCGCTACTCGGGAGACAAATTCGGCGTTGTCCACTCCCTAAGGCTGACCTTGAGACCTCTGGTGTCGGTCATTGGCAAGTCCACTCAGCTCCACATCCTCCTGTACCATAATGGCATCTTCTCCTGCCCGTGTCGTGCCAGTTTAGTCCCCTCTATCCCGTCAAGCAGAAGCTGCTTGGCCATGCGGTGACTAGACATGCGAGCTACGTGACCCAGCCAACGCAGGAGTTCACTCTGTCCACATCTTTCAAGGATATGAATGTTTTAAACCGGCGTAGATGTTCCTTCAGAGTATGCACAACAAAGACAACAATCCCCTGTATAGCCTGCAACAGACTGTTGGGGCAATTGCTTTTAGCGAACACCACTGAAGACTGGCACTGGTTGCCAGCATCACGCCCGACCGCCTTTGTCTCCCATAAAGCAATGTTTATACACATAGCACTAGGTACTAATTTGAGGCTGAGTCCACCTAGGGGAGGCCCAGGATCTGTTCAGATAATCGTCACTGGTGTTGGCCGTGAGTGGAAATCGAACCCGGGTCACCAAGTTTGTAGCGCAGCGCTAACCGCTGCACCACCGCTCCCCACAACACACACGCGCGCACACCTACACACGCGCGCACACACACACACACCTACACACGCACAGCAGCTGACATTAGTCAATTAGAAGGCGCACCGTGGCTCGGGACTCGAGGCTGAGATAGAGAAACAACAATAGGCCCAGCAGCCTTCGGGGGAGGCGCAGGGGGAGAGAGAGTGGGGGGGGGGGCTTCCTTTGTGCAGAAATCACAGGACAGCGATCGATGGGGAAGAGAGGCCCTTTCATTTACCCTTTCCCTTTAACCCCTTCGCACACGGCCATAGCCCGTCTATCTCCCCCCTTCCACGCCGAACAATACACCGCGACTCTCTCTTCAGACACACAGCGCAGCTACGTTCAGGATTTCCACCGCCCCCCCCACACACTCCGGGACCTTCGTGCGTGAGCGCATGCCTTGCGGTGGCGGGGAGGGTGGGACCGGCCATGTGGTTTTGGGTAAAATGGCCGCCACGCCCGCCATTTTGTTCGTACGGAGGGCCGAGTGGGTGCATTGTAGCGGCGCTGCCCAGCTGGTGTGCGCGTCCCCTAAACGGTTAAATGCGTTTTTTTTTGCTGCCCATAGAATGAGGAGGCACGCCGCTATGCGGGCCACTCCAACTGATAATGTCACGGTCGTGACAAATATCGATAGTAGGAATTTACGTTTGTGTAGGCGAGTTTTAGGGGGAGGTGGGTGACACGCACACAAACCAAGCTGCGAGCCAAGGTCCTGATTTTTTTGGACATCTGAAGGACACTTTGGCTTTAGGTGAATTCTAATCGATAATATTTCTCCTTTGTGTGTTTGTTCGGTGCGTTTGTCGTTCTGTGTCTGGTTGTGGCTATAGAGTGACCTCTCACTCGAGCAGCCGACCAACGACCTTGTGGCACCTTCACGAACGACGTTTGCAAGAAACGTTGAATTCAGAGAGGTCAACGCGTGTGACCCCTTGTGGAGGAGGAGGCCCATTGGATGGACCTTGAAGAGATGTGGGTCCCGATACTCCCACCCTCTATCCCTCCACACCTTCTAAATTGACACAATTCCCAGAGAGATCATCCAGAGGTATAGATTAGAGATATAGATGTAGTGAGATTAGAGAAGAGATGTAGCCCAGAGTGAGAGATGTAGTGAGATGAAAAATCGAGATGTATTGAGATAAGACACGAGATATCGATGAGAGATATAGATAGTCAGATGGGACACGAGATATCGATGAGAGAGATGTAGTGAGATTAGAGAAGAGATGTAGCCCAGAGTGAGAGATGTAGTGAGATGAAAAATCGAGATGTATTGAGATAAGACACGAGATATCGATGAGAGATATAGATAGTCAGATGGGACACGAGATATCGATGAGAGAGAGATGTAGTGAAATGAGAGAAGATATATCCATACGATATCTACCTGGTGTTCATTGGGATTCATATCAAAGCCGATGTCTCCCCGGTGTTGTTTGGGGTTGTTGGGTGTGATTGTTCGGGGTGGTGTCTGACGTTTCGCACGACGGGGCTGGCAGCAAAATTCAGGAACCGAATATTTTCAGTTCGGGTTTTCCGGTTCAGTTTCTCGAAGAGGCTCCCAGCACGTGCCGCGAAACGTCGGACATCACACCGAACAACAATCACAGGTCAGGTGCTAAGGTCGTCTTCTGCTGCACAGGGAGGCCACAGCAGCAGCAGCAATCGTCGAGTCCTGTTGGTGTTCATCTTCACTGTTGGTGGCCTTGAGCAGGAATTTAACTCGGGTCGCCACGGTGGCGAGATGTTTACTACCTCGCCTGGTACACAGGAGGTCGTGGGTTTGATCCCGACCCTGACGCCTGCTGGTTATTTGGAGTTTGCGTGTCTCTCTCTCTCTCTCTCATCATCATCACGGTGGCTAGGAGATGTTAACTGCCTCGCCTGGTACACAGGAGGTCGTGGGTTCGATCCCGACCCTGACGCCTGCTGGTTATTTGGAGTTTGCGTGTCTCTCTCTCTCATCATCATCATTACGGTTGCTAGGAGATGTTTACTACCTCGCCTGGTACACAGGAGGTCGTGGGTTTGATCCCGACCCTGACGCCTGCTGGGTATTTGGAGTTTGCGTGTCTCTTTCTCTCTCTCCCTCCCCCCGTGGTCGCGTGGATTTTTCGTCCGGTTTCTCCCGTTTCTCCCTCCACATTTAGAGCGGAAGTCACGCGTTTAGAACATTTGGCTGCTGCAATGAATGCCCGCGTGTTAAGCCGCTTCGTTGAGCTATCAATTGTAGCGAGGTGGGTTCTGAAAATCAAATAGCTCTACGGCTCACTGGGCCTTAGAGGGTAAGGTAAAAAAAAATGTTTAAACCTTCTTGGTTCTATCGGTAAAGTTACTTAGAATGGAAATAATAAAATAATAATAATAAAAGCATAATAAAATTATTTTATTATGTTTTATTTTTATAAAATTAAATTATTTTATTATGTTTTATTTGTATTATTTCATTATTTCAATTCTACGTAACTTTACCGAAAGAACCAAGAAGGTTTAAACATTTTTTTTTACCTTACCCTCCATTCCAATAAAATAAAGTTATTTTATTATGTTTTATTTTTATTATTTTATTATTACCATTCTACGTGACTTTACCGAAAGAACCAAGAAGATGAATCCCTGCAGTCACGAAAGCTTCAAATCGAAAAATGTTTAAAGTTTAGGATTCATTGCGTGCGGGTGTGCTAACCGCTGCGCCACCGCTCCCCACCACCGCTCCCCACCACCACTAACAACGGTAGCAGCAACAGCATCAACCATCGCGAGCCGCACACGACCAACGTAGCTGTACCGTCTACGATCAGTGCCGGATTATCCTCGTAGCAAAAGTAGCTACACGTGTAGCTACGGGTTCGCACTTTGAAGGCCCCCACGGTAAAACGCTTACAAGCTATCAATTCTGGTTCACGTTTTAGTTTTTTGTTTGTTGCACCCGATTCAAGAGCCCAATGGCTCACAGGGCTATACCCTCTTCTTGGTTCTTTCGGTAAAGTCACGTAGAAGGAAAATAATAAAATAATAAAAATAAAACATAATAAAATAATTCTCACGACGTTTCGGCCACAACGCAAGCAGCCGTCTTCAGGTGGAGAACAGGTCTGTCGAGAAGGCAGAGTCTGAATGGCACGCCCCAGGCTTGGAGCGACTATTTATGCTGGGATGGAGGGGCGAAGAGCGTCTTGACAAAATAATTTGCATATCAAGAGGAATTTAGCATATTTATGGGAAATGCAGATATGCGATTAGCACTACTTGTGAAATGCGTAGGAGGTTTGGCGAGGGGTTTAAAGTCATTATGCCCGTGCATCATGCAGGATTAGTGGCATCAAAGGGAGGGAGTAAGGTTAGAATTAGGGCTATACGAAATAAATGAAAATCTGACACTGATTCTGCACTTACTCTATCACTATTACTATAGTACTATACTGCCTTTAACTTTGATGAACGACTGGGTGTATAATGTTACGATGTATCGTATTATCCGGCTGAATAGCAAATGAAAAAATACAATTACTTTACTGTGCAAGTAAAAAAATGCGTGTTTTAATATTTACGTGTTTTTTGTGTATTTAGGGCCCCTTCATAACAACTTATGCTTGAGGCCCGGCACTTAGCTTAATCCGGTACTGTCTACGATGCCAAGCCTCGACCTTGTCTCCCCGTCCCCTCGCCATCTCTCTGTATCTATCTCAGCTCTCTCTCTCTCCCTCTCTCTCACTCACTCACTCTCGCACTTTGAACTTACCCACCCATTACCGAACGCGCACGCCGCTCGGCAAATTGCTCTCTGAAAAGGCCACTCCGACCGGAGACCTTTAGCCGAAAAACTCCCCCAAGACACCATGAAATAGAAATATATATATAATGTTTTAACAACACACGCACCGCACGTACACACAGACACGCACACACATACACAAACATACACGTACATTCATACGTACACAAATACATACACACATACATACACACACATACACACGCACGTACGCACATACACACACATACATACACAAACACACACGTACACACACATACATACACACATACATACATACACACATACATACATACACACATACATACATACACACATACACACATACACACATACATACACACGCACGTACACACATACATACACACGTACACACATACACACATACACACGTACATACATACACAAATACATACATACACACATACAAAGACAAAGATCCCCCATATAGCCTTAACAGACTGTAGGGGCAAGTGCTGTTAGCGAGCACCTATGAAGGCCGGAACGGTACACGAGGGAGTGGGTGGCCAGCACCACGCCCGGCCGCCTTTGTCTCCCTAGCGGTGATGGTTACACATTGCACCAGGATTCTCAATTGAGGCTGAGTCGACCTAGGGGAGGCCCAGGAACGGTTCAGATAATCGTCACCGGTGTGTGCCGTGAGAGAAAATCGAACCCGGGCAGCCGGAATTGTAGCGCACCACACACACAGCACACACACAGCACACACACAGCACACACACAGCACACACACAGCACACACACAGCACACACACAGCACACACACAGCACACACACAGCACACACACAGCACACACACAGCACACACACAGCACACACACAGCACACACACACACAGCACACACACACACAGCACACACACACACAGCACACACACACACAGCACACACACACACAGCACACACACACACAGCACACACACACACAGCACACACACACACAGCACACACACACACAGCACACACACACACAGCACACACACACACAGCACACACACACACAGCACACACACACACAGCACACACACACACAGCACACACACACACAGCACACACACACACAGCACACACACACACAGCACACACACACACAGCACACACACACACAGCACACACACACACAGCACACACACACACAGCACACACACACACAGCACACACACACACAGCACACACACACACAGCACACACACACACAGCACACACACACACAGCACACACACACACAGCACACACACACACAGCACACACACACACAGCACACACACACACAGCACACACACACACAGCACACACACACACAGCACACACACACACAGCACACACACACACAGCACACACACACACAGCACACACACACAGCACACACACACACAGCACACACACACACAGCACACACACACACAGCACACACACACACAGCACACACACACACAGCACACACACACACAGCACACACACACACAGCACACACACACACAGCACACACACACACAGCACACACACACACAGCACACACACACACAGCACACACACACACAGCACACACACACACAGCACACACACACACAGCACACACACAGCACACACACACAGCACACACACACACACAGCACACACACACACAGCACACACACACACAGCACACACACACACAGCACACACACACACAGCACACACACACACAGCACACACACACACAGCACACACACACACAGCACACACACACACAGCACACACACACACAGCACACACACACACAGCACACACACACACAGCACACACACACACAGCACACACACACACAGCACACACACACACAGCACACACACACACAGCACACACACACACAGCACACACACACACAGCACACACACACACAGCACACACACACACAGCACACACACACACAGCACACACACACACAGCACACACACACACAGCACACACACACACAGCACACACACACACAGCACACACACACACAGCACACACACACACAGCACACACACACACAGCACACACACACACAGCACACACACACACAGCACACACACACACAGCACACACACACACAGCACACACACACACAGCACACACACACACAGCACACACACACACAGCACACACACACACAGCACACACACACACAGCACACACACACACAGCACACACACACACAGCACACACACACACAGCACACACACACACAGCACACACACACACAGCACACACACACACAGCACACACACACACAGCACACACACACACAGCACACACACACACAGCACACACACACACAGCACACACACACACAGCACACACACACACAGCACACACACACACAGCACACACACACACAGCACACACACACACAGCACACACACACACAGCACACACACACACAGCACACACACACACAGCACACACACACACAGCACACACACACACAGCACACACACACACAGCACACACACACACAGCACACACACACACAGCACACACACACACAGCACACACACACACAGCACACACACACACAGCACACACACACACAGCACACACACACACAGCACACACACACACAGCACACACACACACAGCACACACACACACAGCACACACACACACAGCACACACACACACAGCACACACACACACAGCACACACACACACAGCACACACACACACAGCACACACACACACAGCACACACACACACAGCACACACACACACAGCACACACACACACAGCACACACACACACAGCACACACACACACAGCACACACACACACAGCACACACACACACAGCACACACACACACAGCACACACACACACAGCACACACACACACAGCACACACACACACAGCACACACACACACAGCACACACACACACAGCACACACACACACAGCACACACACACACAGCACACACACACACAGCACACACACACACAGCACACACACACAGCACACACACAGCACACACACACAGCACACACACACACAGCACACACACACACAGCACACACAGCACACACACAGCACACACACAGCACACACACACACAGCACACACACACAGCACACACACACAGCACACACACACACAGCACACACACACACAGCACACACACACACAGCACACACACACACAGCACACACACACAGCACACACACAGCACACACACAGCACACACACACACAGCACACACACACAGCACACACACACAGCACACACACACACAGCACACACACACACAGCACACACACACACAGCACACACACACACAGCACACACACACACAGCACACACACACAGCACACACACACACAGCACACACACACAGCACACACACATACAGCACACACACACAGCACACACACACAGCACACACACACACAGCACACACACACACAGCACACACACACACAGCACACACACACAGCACACACACATACAGCACACACACACAGCACACACACACAGCACACACACACACAGCACACACACACAGCACACACACACACAGCACACACACACAGCACACACACACAGCACACACACAGCACATGCACAGACAACACACACACACAACACACCCATAGCACATAGACACAGAACACACACAGCGCACACAGTACACACACAGGACACGCAGAACACATGCACACACAGCACACAGAACACACAAAGCACACACAATACGCACACACAGCACACACAGCACACACAAAGCACACACAAAGCACACACACACAGCACACACAGCACACACACAGCACACACAAAGCACACACACACAGCACACACACACAACACACACACAGCACACACACAACACACAGCACACACACAGCACACACACACACACAGCACACACACACAGCACACACACACAGTACACACAGCACACACAACACACACACACAGCACACACACAGCACACACAGTACACACAGCACACACAACACACAGCACACACAACACACAGCACACACAGCACACACAACACACAGCACACACACACAGTACACACAGCACACACAACACACAGCACACACAACACACAGCACACACACACAGTACACACAACACACAGCACACACAACACACAGCACACACAACACACAGCACACACACACACAGCACACACAACACACAGCACACACAACACACAGCACACACAACACACAGCACACACAGCACACACACACACAGCACACACACACAGTACACACAGCACACACAACACACAGCACACACAGCACACACAGCACACACAGCACACAGTACACACAGCACACACAGCACACACACAACACACAGCACACACAACACACAGCACAGACAGCACACACAACACACAGCACACACAGCACACACACAGCACACACACACAACACAGCACACACACAAAGCACACACACACAGCACACACACAATACACAGCACACACACACAGCACACACACACACACACAACACAGCACACACACACAGCACACACACACAGCACACACAACACAGCACACAGCACACACACAGCACACACACAGCACACACACACAGCACACGCACACACACACACAACACCACAACAACCACAGTACACACACAGTACACACACACACAGCACACACACACAACACACACACAGCACACACACATCACACACACAGCACACACCACACACAACACAGTACACACACAACACAGCACACACACAACACACACACAGCACACACAGCACACACAACACAGCACACACACAACACAGTACACACACAACACAGTACACACACAGCACACACACAGCACACACAGCACACACACACAGCACACACAGCACACACACAGCACACACACAGCACACACAACCACAGCACACACAGCACACACAGCACACAACACACACAACACACACAGCACACACAGTACACAGCACACACACACAACACACACAACACACACAGCACACACACACACAGCACACACAGCACACACACACAACACACACAGCACACACACACAACACAGCACACACACAGCACACACACAGCACACACACAACACACACAGCACACACACAGTACACACACAGCACACACACAGCACACAGCACACACACAGCACACACACAGCACACACACAGCACACAGCACACACACAGCACACACACAGCACACACAGCACACACACAACACACACAACCACAGTACACACACAGCACACACACACAGCACACACACACACAGCACACAACACACAGCACACACAGTACACAGCACAAACACACAGCACACACACAGCACACACAACACCACAATAACCACAGTACACACACGTTACACACACAGCACACACACACAACACAGCACACACACAGCACACACACACGACACAGCACACACACACACAGCACACACACAGCACACACAACGCAGCACACACAGCACACACAGCACACACAACACACAGCACACACACAGCACAGACACACACCACACACACAGCACACACAGTACACACAGCACACACCCACAGCACACACACAGCAAACAACACACCACACAACACAGTACACACACACAGCACACACACAGCACACACAACACTACAACAACCACAGTACACACACAGTACCCACAGCACACACAGCACACACACACAGCACACAGCACACACACAACACACACAGCACACACCCACAGCACACACACACACAGCACACACACAGCACACACACAGCACACACACAGCACACACACACAGCACACACACACAGCACACACAACACCACAACAACCACAGTACACACACAGTACCCACAGCACACACACACAGCACACAGCACACACAGCACACACAACACACACAGCACACACCCACAGCACACACACCAGAGGTGGGACAAAGTCATTGTTATGCAAGTCCAAGTCGAGTCGCAAGTCATCAAATTCATGACTCGAGTCTGACTCGAGTCCAAGTCACATGACTCGAGTCCACACCTCTGACACACACACACAGCACACACACACAGCACACACACACAGCACACACACACACAGCACACACACAACACACACAGCACACACAGTACACACACACACAGCACACACACACACAGCACACACAGTACACAACACACACACAGCACACAGTACACAGCACACAGCACACACACAGCACACACACAGTACCCACAGCACACACAACACACACAACACACACAGCACACACACAACACACAGACAGCACACACACACAACACACACACAGCACACACAGCACACACACACACAGCACACACACACCACAGCACACACACACACACAGCACACACACAGCACACACACACAGCACACACAGCACACACAACCACCGCACTCGCTCGCGAGCATCAACGTCGCCGTGTGTGACCTCCTGACCTCACTGCCCTCTCGCTCACCGAGAGTCCAACACTCGCCCAGTGCTGGTTATCTTTTTTAATTGGGGGGCAGGGAGTTCGTGGGGGGCTGGGGTGGGGGGAGTTTGGGGTGGGGGGGCTGAGTGGGGGGCTGGATTCGCGTCGTAATTTCTCGCCGGCTTGAGCGAGTAACGTCAGAGAGAGAGAGAAAGAGAGGAGGAGGAGGGGATGGACTTGGTTATTAAGCTTTAAAGAGGTCAGCCGATATCAAGAATTCCTTATGAAGCCAAGCGGGCCATTGTGAAGGCGTGGCACCCGTGACCCCGTCTACACTCACATCCTCCCCCCGTAGACTCGCACTGACATTTGGTCGACTTCGTTAATGAAGGGCCCATCAGTGGCCTTCACAGAGGGCCATCTCACTTTGAGTTTGCTGTTGCGATTGTTTGAATGGAGAGTTTGTGGTGTGTGTGTGTGTGTGGTGTTTGTGTGCGGTTGTGTGTGTGTGGTGTGTGTGGTGTGTGTGTGTGGTGTGTGTGGGGTGTGTGTGGGGTGGTGTGTGTGTGGTGTGTGTGTGGTGTGTGGTCTGTGTGTGGTGTGTGTGGTGTGTGTGGCGTGTGTGTGGGGTTGTGTGTGGTGTGTGTGTGGTGTGTGTGCGTTGTGTGGTGTGTGTGGTGTGTGTGGGGTTGTGTGTGTGGTGTGTGTGGTGTATGTCTGTGTGGTGTGTGTGGTGTGTGTGTGGTTTGTGTGTGTGTGTGTGGTGTGTGTGTGTGTGGTGTGTGTGGTGTGGTGTGTGTGTGTGCTGTGTGTGGTGTGTGTGGTGTCAGTGTGGTGTGGTCTGTGTGTGGTGTGTGTGGTGTGTGTGGTGTGTGTATGTGGTGTGTGTGGTGTGTGTGTGGTGTGTGTGGTGTGTGGTATGTGTGTGTGGTGTGTGTGGTGTGTGTGTGGTGTGTGTGTGGTGTGTGTGTGTGTGGTGTGTGTGTGTGTGGGGTGGTGTGTGTGTGTGGTGTGTGTCTGTGTGTTGTGTGTCTGTGTGGTGTGTGTGGTGTCAGTGTGGTGTGGTCTGTGTGTGGTGTGTGTGGTGTGTGTGGTGTGTGGTGTGTGTATGTGGTGTGTGTGGTGTGTGTGGTGTGTGTGGTGTGTGGTATGTGTGTGTGGTGTGTGTGGTGTGTGTGTGGTGTGTGTGTGGTGTGTGTGTGTGTGGTGTGTGTGTGTGTGGGGTGGTGTGTGTGTGTGCTGTGTGTCTGTGTGTTGTGTGTCTGTGTGGTGTGTGTGGTGTGTGTGTGTGTGCTGTGTGTGTTGCGTGTGCGTGTCTATGGAGCGGTAGCCCGCTAACAGCACTTGCCCCAAATCTGTTCAGAGCTATACGGGGGATCTTTGCTTGCTTGGAGCGGTCAGCGCGCCACGCTACGAACCCGGCCACCCGAGTTCGACTCCCGCTCACGGCCACTAACACCGGTGACGATTATCCTGAACCGGTCCTGGGCATCTTCCCCTAGGTCGACTCAGCCTCAAATAAGTCACTGCTGCGGTGTAAACATCGGCACTAAGGGAGACAAAGGCGGCCGGGCGTGGTGCTACCCACGCTACCCACCCCGTGAGTGGGAAGCATGGGCGCGATCATGATTTGAAGCTTTCGTGACTGCAAGGATTCATATTTTTAGGTTTTTTTCGGTAAAGTCACGTAGGTAAAAAATTAAAATTAATAAAAGCAAAATAACAATAAAATAAAATAAAAATCACGACGTGTCGAACGCAACACAAGCTCCGAAATGTCGTGATTTTTATTTTATTTTTATTTTACTTTTATTCATTTAAATTAAAATGTTTTACCTACGTGACTTTACCGAAAAAACCTAAGAATATGAATCCTTGCAGTCACGAAAGTTTCAAATCTAGCAGGAATCCGTACTCTTTGGTTCTTTCGGTAAAGTCACGTAGGTAGGAAATAATAATAAAATAAAAAATAAAAAAATTAAGTGCATTTAGTTGTTTTTCACTTTTTTATTTTATTATTATTTTCACCTACGTGACTTTACCGAAAGAACGATAGAGTATGCATACTGTAGGCGCTGCTCATTCGCAGCACTTGCCCATGACAGCCTGTTCAGGCTACGTGGGTGGGTGGGGGGGTGTGGGGTGATCTCCGTCGGTGTTTACCAAGCTCGGCCGCACAGATTTGAACCGCGTGGTCGGCTCTAAGCCGCCTACGCTGACTCTGCACTGCTGGTCACGGTGTGTGGCCCGTAGAGACCCCCACCACCACCAGCACCAGCACCACCACCAACAACACCACCAGCACCACCACCCACACCACCACCACCATCACCACCCCCACCACCACCACCACCAGCACCACCATCCCCACCACCACCAACACCACCACCAGCACCACCACCACCAACAACACCACCAGCACCACCACCACCACCCCCACCACCCCCACCACCACCACCACCAGCACCACCATCCCCACCACCACCAACACCACCACCAGCACCACCACCACCCCCACCACCACCCCCACCACCACCATCACCACCACCCACACCACCACCACCCCCACCACCACCATCCCCACCACCACCACCACCCCCACCACCACCAGCACCACCATCCCCACCACCACCACCACCCCCACCACCACCAGCACCACCATCCCCACCACCACCACCACCCCCACCACCACCAGCACCACCATCCCCCCCCCACCACCAGCACCACCACCCACACCACCACCACCATCACCACCACCCACACCACCACCATCCCCACCACCACCACCACCACCACCCCCCCCCACCACCCCCCCCACCACCACCCCCACCACCAGCAGCAGCACCACCCCCACCACCACCACCACCACCCCCAATGGAGGTTCACGATCCGTCCCGGCTGATTTCGCTGCTCCATCGACGCGACGTCTCGCGCGCTCCGTCGCTCTCTCACACGTGGTTTTATTTAAAACCCCCCACTGCACCCCCCCCCACTGCACCCCCCCCCCCCACTGCACCCCCCCCCCCCCCCACTGCACCCCCCCCCCACTGCACCCCCCACCCACCTCGCTCTACGCGGGAGTGGTAGATGCGTTCCACAAAAAAGCGGGCACACGGAGCGATCGAGGGCTCGAACCTCGAGATCGCAGCGGTGGTGACTCAGTGACTCAGAGCTGGCCACGGTGAACCCCCGGCGGGAGAGACGCCCACACACAGGGCTCGAACCCAGGACCTCACCAGTGATGACTTAATGTATCTGATGAGGCCATTATGAACCCTCTGAGGGAGTGAGAGACACCCAGACCCAGGGCTCGAACCCAGGACCTCACCAGTGATGACTTAATGTATCTGATGAGGCCATTATGAACCCTCTGAGAGAGTGAGAGACACCCAGACTCAGGGCTCGAACCCAGGGTCTCACCAGTGATGGCTTAATGTATCTGATGAGGCCATTATGAACCCTCTGAGAGAGTGAGAGACACCCAGACTCAGGGCTCGAACCCAGAACCTCACCAGTGATGGCTTAATGTATCTGATGAGGCCATTATGAACCCTCTGAGAGAGTGAGAGACACCCAGACACAGGGCTCGAACCCAGAACCTCACCAGTGATGGCTTAATGTATCTGATGAGGCCATTATGAACCCTCTGAGGGAGTGAGAGACACCCAGACCCTGGGCTCGAACCCAGGACCTCACCAGTGATGGCTTAATGTATCTGAAGTGGCCGTTATAAACCCTCTGAGAGAGGCACCCAGACCCAGGGTTACAAACCCATGATCTCATCAGTACCAGCTAAGCATCTCAGACATGTCCATCATGTCTGGTGATGTCGAAAACGTTTTGGATTAGCCATATTTGTTTGTTGTTGTACCGAGTTAGACTGATAACTTTAATATGAATTGTCTCACGGTTGTTATTGTTTGACTTGCATCCCACTGGGATTTTTGAACACAGCATTGATACACGGTGCTTTTTTCTGGAAGACTTTGCTCTTTTTAAATCCTTTATATTAAGTTCACTTGCTTGCTTGCTTGCGCGCTTACGACCGTGCAAATATTTCGGTCGTTTTTTAACCCACTTCCCGTGATCCAATGGAGCTGGCATTTTGCACACAGACTCGTTGTGCGTGACAATTTATTTTCGTGAAAAAAAAATTCCATAACTTTGCACTTTTTAGAAAAAAATAACTATATATTTAATTACCAATTGCTTAATGGTGGCAGGCAATCATCTGACCCATAGGTGGCAGCCATCTCAAGCCAGAGGACGAGATGACTCTAGCCGCCACGCATATAAAGGATTTATAGTGAAAAACTTTGTTTTTACGGGTTAATTTTTTACCTGGATTTTTCTGTCACTTTAAGATGTTTTCTTGTTCACGTTTTTGTTTGCTGCGGCTGCAACCGATTCAAGAGCCGAATGGCTCACAGGGCTATACCTAATACATGAAATTAAAAACTGAACATGAACCCTGCGAGACAAAGAGAGAGAGAGAGAAACAACCAGACCCAGGGCTCGAACCCAGCGTCTCAGCACTGCCGGTTCAGGATCTCAGACATGGCCATTATGAACCCTGCGAGAGATACCCAGAGCAGCAGGAACACCCGTTCACAAAATAACAACAACAACCAAACCAAAGCAAAGCATTGGATTCGTAATCCGCACTTCATCCGTGAGATACCCTTGAGCCCGCAGGGCCCATATCTAGCACCGTCATTAGATAATCCATCCCCCCATAACACCCCCCACCCCGCACAAAGACAAAGATCCCCCGTAGAGACTTCTTTTTTAGTTGGGGCAAGTGCTGTTAGCGAGCAGCACCCGTGAAGACTGGCACGGCAACACGAGCTGGGGGGGGGGGTGGGATGGTGGCCAGCACCACGCCCGGCCGCCTTTGTCTCCCTAAGCGTGGTTTTACGCACCGCACCAGGTACTCATTTGAAGCTGAGTCGACCTAGGGGAGGCCCAGGGCCGGTTCAGATAAATGTCACTGGTGTTATTGGCCGTGAGCGGGAATCGAACCCGGGTCGCCAGGGTCGTAGCGCAGCGTAGCGCTAACCGCAACACCACCGCTCCCCCACTCGCACACACACGCACTCGCACAAAGACAAAGATCCCCCGTATAGCCTTGACAGACTGTAGGGGCAAGTGCTGTTAGCGAGCACCTATGAAGGCCGGCACGGCACACGAGGGGGTGGGTGTCCAATACCACGCCCGGCCGCCTTTGTCTCCCTAGCGGCGATGTTTACACACCGCACCAGGTACTCATTTAAGGTTGAGTCGACCTAGGGGAGGCCCTGGACCGGTTGAGATAATCGTCACTGGTGTTGGCCGTGAGCGGGAATCGAACCCGGGTCGCCAGGTTCATAGCGCAGCGCGCTAACCACTGCAATACCGCTCCCCACTTACACACACACACACGTACACACACACACGTACAGACACACGTACATAAGTGAGTGTGTGAGTGTGTGTAAGTGTGTGTAAGTGTATGTAAGTGTGTGTAAGTAAGTGTGTGTAAGTGTGTATGTGTGTGCACGTGTGTCTAAGTGTATGTAAGTGTGTGTACGTGTGTGTAAGTGTGTGTAAGT
Organism: Lampetra fluviatilis; assembly: GCF_964198595.1. Lineage (NCBI taxonomy): Eukaryota > Metazoa > Chordata > Hyperoartia > Petromyzontiformes > Petromyzontidae > Lampetra > Lampetra fluviatilis. The sequence continues at coordinate 6,156,049 of NC_136325.1, read as the reverse complement.
GTGTATATGCATGTGTGCACGTGTGTGTGAGTGTGTGTGTAAGTGTGTGTAAGTGTATGTAAGTGTGTGTAAGTAAGTGTGTATAAGTGTGTGTGTGTGTGTGTCTGTGTGTGTGTGTGTGGGGAGCGGTAGTGTAGTGGTTAGCGCGACGCTGCGCTATGAACCTGGCGACCCGAGTTCGATTCCCGCTCACGGCCAACATCAGTGACGATTACCTGAACCGGTCCCGGTTCTCCCGTAGGTCGACTCAGCCTCAAATGAGTAGCTTGTTTTGGGGGTGTGTGGCGATCCACCCCCTCGTGTACCGTCCCTGCCTTCATAGGTGCTTGCTAACAGCACTTGCCCCTACAGTCGGCTAAGGCTATACGGGGGCTCTTTAACTTTGTCTTTTATATATATAAGAAATTATTTTTTCCTAAATTTCGATTTAAAGCTTTCGTGACTGCAGGGATTCATCTTCTTGGTTCTTTCGGTAAAGTCACGTAGAAGGGAAGTAATAAAATAATATTTTATTATGTTTAATTTTTATTATTGTATTTCTTCCCTTCTACGTGACTTTACCGAAAGAACCAAGAAGATTAATGTTGTCCTACTTTATTATATCGGGGCCGGTTGCGAGAAACGGTCGCTGGGATTTCGGGAGGACCAAGCAAAGAGAAAGGTGGGGGGGTGGGTGGGGTGGGGGGCTATGTGGTGTGGGATTAGTGGGGGGCTTAATAACACGAGATTCCTATCGGAGGAGGCATTGATTTTCTTTTTGGAGTGGGGACAAGGTGGGTGGAGGTGGGTGGGGGGAGCAAAACGATACGAAATAAAATGCCCTCGTGTTGAAATGAGACGAATATCCCCCCACGTGCCCCCCCCCGAATATCCTACCACGTGTTCCCCCCGAATATTTCCCCACGTGACCCCCCAAATATCCCCCACGTGCCCCCCCACTCTTCACCCCCCCCCCCCACCTCTGCCTTATCAGATGCCCGCGTGTCCACAGAGCCGTGGGACGTAATCCCCGGGACACATTGCACCTCCTGAGTGGGGAGCTAAGGGGAGAAGAGAGAGGGGGGGGGGAGAGAGGGGAGAGAGGGGGGAGCGGGGGGGGATAGAGAGGGGGGAGAGAGAGAGTGAGTGAGCGAGAGAGAGAGTGAGCGAGAGAGTGAGCGAGAGAGAGAGTGAGCGAGAGAGTGAGCGAGAGAGTGAGCGAGAGGGTGAGCGAGAGGTGGGGGTTTTACATAAAGCAAAGTTTAGAAATGTAAAATATAAATTTACGAAATGATGAACGAAACAAAGTGCCGACTACACCGAGCATCTTCTTGTTTCCACTGATCGTAAAAAAAAGAGATAGATGGGAAGAGAGGGGAGAGTGGAGAGAGGGGAGAAGAGAGTTGGGAGAGTGGAGAGAGGGGGGAGAGGGGGGGGGAGAGGGGGGGAGAGTGGAAAGAGGGGAGAGAGAGTTGGGAGAGTGGAGAGAGAGTTGGGAGAGTGGAGAGAGGGGGGAGAGGGGGGGGGAGAGGGGGGAGAGAGAGTTGGGAGAGTGGAGAGAGGGGAGAAGAGAGGGGGGAGAGGGGGGGGGAGAGAGAGTTGGGAGAGTGGAGAGAGGGGAGAAGAGAGGGGGAGAGAGAGAGTGGAGAGAGGGGAGAAGAGAGGGGGGGAGTCTTCACGTTCTTGTGTCGCGTGGGTGGTGGAGGAGGCGGCGGAGGGTTTTCATCGTGGGCGGTGTCCGGGCAACGTTGGGCAGAGCAACGTTGTGTCTCTGTGTGTGTGTGTTGTTGTGTCTGTGTGTGTGTGTCGTTGTGTGTGTCTGTGTGTGTGTCTGTGTGTGTGTCTGTGTGTGTGTCGTTGTGTCTCTGTGTCTGTGTGTTGGGGAGCGGTAGTGTAGTGGTCAGCCCGCTGCGCTACGAACCTCGCGACCCGAGTTCGATTCCCGCTCACGGCCAACACCAGTGACGATTATCTGAACTGGTCATGGGCCTGCCCCTAGGTCGACTCAGCCTCAAACGAGTATCTGCTGCGATGTGTGTACAACATCGCCACTGGGGAGACAAAGGCGGCCGGGCGTGGTGCTGGCCCACCCACCCCCTCGTGTGCCGTGCCGGCCTTCATTGTTGCTACTCGCTAACAGCACTTGCCCCAAACAGTCTGCAGCCTAGTGCGCTAACCACTGCGCCACCGCTCCCCCGGAACCCAAATGGGGCCCACACACGGATCCACACCCAAGTCTCGTTCTACATTACTGTCGAAATCAAATGCACATGGTGATTCGATTGACTTAATTGAAGTAAGATGAGTTATCCGCATCTACATAATTGGCCTTATTGAAATCCACAATCGTTGTAGCCGCTTCAGGTTAATTGTTCTTGTGCATGGACCGCGTGTCGTTTTTGAGTGTGTGTGCCCCTGTGTGTATGTACCAATAGATGCTTCGGTCAGTGTGTGCGTGTAGGGCGCTTGCTAACAGCACTTGCCCCCAAGAGTCTGTGCAGGCTATACGGGGGACCTTTTGTCTTTGTGTACACGTCTGTGTGTGTGTGTCACACTGTGTGTGTGTCACACTGTGTGTGTGTCACACTGTGTGTGTGTGTGTCACACTGTGTATGTGGGGGGAGCGGTGGGGGAGCGGTTAGCGCGCTGCGCTACAAACCTGGCCACCCCGTTTCGATTCCCGCTCGCGGCCAACACCGGTGACGATTTTATCTGAACCGGTCCTGGGCCTCCCCTAGGTCAACTCAGCCTCAAATGAATACCTGGTGCGGTGTGTAAATATCGTCACTAGGGAGACAAAGGCGGCCGGGCGTGGTGTTGGCCACCCACCCCCTCGTGTGCCGTGCCGGCCTTCATAGGCGCTCGCTAACAGCACTTGCCCCAACAGTCTGTTTAGACCAGGGGGAGAGAGAGACACGCAAACTCCAAATATACAGCAACAGGCGTCAGGGTCGGGATCGAACCCACGACCTCCTGTATACCAGGCGAGGTAGTTAACATCTCCTATCCACCGTGATGATGATGATGATGAGAGAGAGAGACACGCAAACTCCAAATATACAGCAACAGGCGTCAGGGTCGGGATCGAACCCACGACCTCCTGTATACCAGGCCAGGTAGTTAACATCTCCTAGCCACCGTGATGATGATGATGAGAGAGAGAGAGAGACACGCAAACTCCAAATATACAACAGCAGGCGTCAGGGTCGGGATCGAACCCACGACCTCCTGTATACCAGGCCAGGTAGTTAACATCTCCTAGCCACCGTAATGATGATGATGAGAGAGAGACACGCAAACTCCAAATATACAGCAACAGGCGTCAGGGTCGGGATCGAACCCACGACCTCCTGTATACCAGGCGAGGTAGTTAACATCTCCTAGCCACCGTAATGATGATGATGAGAGAGAGAGAGACACGCAAACTCCAAATATACAACAGCAGGCGTCAGGGTCGGGATCAAACCCACGACCTTCTGCGTACCAGGCGAGGTAGTTAACATCTCCAAGCCACCGTGGCACCCCAACTCACGGAGTCTCTCCTTCTCGCCTGTGCTCTTCACAGCGGCACCCCCAGACTCAAACTCAATAGTCCACACCTCGTGTTGAAACGTCATGGGACCGCCTTTGCCGGTACCAAAATATGGTCATGGGGTTTTCCCCCCTTTTCTTAGATGCTCACCCCGAGCTCTCGTTACTCTGATAGTGCCATTGTCTGTGTGCTGTACGCCTTTTGGCGTCCTCTAACACCGTTTGAGACGAGGCTCAAAAGAAAGCTGTCTCTGGTGTGGACCAATCAGTTTCAAGGGCAACGTCATATATTATCAGAGTTATGTTTTTTTTGTATACATTCTGACCACAAGCATTGCGGTTAACGCAGACATGATTCATTGTACAAGGTTTCAGTTTGGTGATTTAACATCTTAACACAGCTGTTTTGTCGCCAGAAAAAAGGGGGAAAAACCTATTATGGTGTTGACTCGTTCAGCCAGAGACAATGGTAGAGATACCCCTCCCCCGGATAGCCTCAACAGACTGTTGGGGCAAGTGCTGTTAGCGAGTAGCAGCTATTCAGGTCGGCACGGCACACTAGGGGGTGGGTGGCCAGCACCACGCCCGACCGCCTTTGTCTCCCCAGTGCCGACAACTGTTTTACACACCGCACCGGGTACTCGTTTGAGGCTGAGTCGACCTAGGAGAGGCCCAGTATGGCGCCACACACACAACACACACGCTCATACAACACGCACACACACAACACACACACACAACACACACACAACACACACACAACACACTACACACACCATACACACAACAAGCACACACAACACAACAAACACACACCACACACACACAACACACACAACAAACACAACACACACACCACACACACAACACACACACAACAAGCACACACAACAAACACACACACAACACAAACGCAACACAAACGACCGCGTTATCGGCACCGTTCAAATAATCCCTCCCCGCCCCCCTCTCCCCGCATGCCCCACGTCGGACACTTTCGCCTTAACAATCCACGTGGAATCCTTTTGATTCCCTTTTTGTGGTGCCGCTTGTTGTCTGCTCGTTGTTGTTGTTGTTGTATTACTTGTGTGTGTGTGTATTTACCCGTGACAATGAAACATTGAGTGTCTCAACAAACACTGCAGCCCCCCCCCCCCCCACCACGAGCCCCCCACGAACCCCCCCCCCCCCCCCATTTCACGACGATCACCCGCAGAGTAAAATGGCACGAAATGAAAAGTGGCTGGCGGTAATGCTTATTTATATATTTACACTTATTTAAATTTAAAAAAAAACATCGCGCCGCAAGTGGGTGTAACGAGGTTTGAATTCTGAATTTTTTTTATTTTTTTATTTTATTTTCACACATATCTCTACACTGTGTATGATCAGAAACAGGATATGTTTCCTGTCATATGCCGAAGAAATCCGATTAGTTATTAAGCTCTCCGTTTTCACAGATCTTCCAAAAGATGTCCCCTATCGAGATGAATCGACCCAAAAACACATATCTGTTTTTTATATATATATCCCGATTGCTTCCATCATAAATCCATCTATCGTCTATTGTTAGAAAAATAAATGACTCGATATTTGTTGCAAAGGCACTCAAAGTATCTGCAGCTACGGCTCCTATCCCCATTCATTCGCACGGCCCTGAGCCACTTGGTGGAAATTACACGTTGCCATGGCAAGGCCCAGTATATCCATAGCATGATTTTTTAAGTATACATATATATACACAACTACTGCTCTGTTAGTCTACCCTGGAAGAATAGGGATGGTGATGCTGATAGTGATGACGGTTGTCGTGGGGATGATGGAGATGAAGATCGTAGTGGTGGCTGTGATGATGATGATGGTGGTGGTGGTGATGACGGTGGGTGTGGTGGTTGTGGTGGAGGTGATGATGGTGGTTGTGGCCATTTCGATGATGATGACGATGGTGACAGTGGTGGTGGGGATGATGATGATGATGGTTGTCGCAGTGGTGGTGGTTGCAGAGATAATAATGATGATAATTGCGGTGGTGGTGGTGATGGTAGTGGTGGTGGTGGTGATGGTAGTGGTGGTGGTGATGGTAGTGGTGGTGGTGGTGCTGTTAGTGGTGGTGATGGTGCCAGGCACGTAGCCTGGCACAAGCGCCGTGGTGACGTCACCGTCACTTAGTGGCGAATGCCGATTGTTGGTCATGGTGATGATGGTGGTAGTGATGGTGGTGGTGCTGGTGGTGCTCGTGACGATTGTGGTGGTGATGGTGGTGGTGCTGGTGACGATGATGGTCGTGATTGTGGTGGTGATGGTGGTGGTGGTGATTGTGGTAGTGCTGCTGATGGTCGTGATGGTGAAGATGATAGTGGTGGTGGTGGTGGTGGTGCTGCTGGTGATGGTGACGATGGTTTGAATCGACCCCTGACCGTGCACTGAACTCCACGACCCTGTGACCGTGGCTGAGCGTCTCTGAGCACGGTGATAGGCGGCTGGATTATCATCTGGACGCGATTGATTTATTGGCAGGCGTTTGATTTGCCGTCGGCTCTAACTTACAACTCAAGAATCCGAGCGCCGATAGAAGTGAGGGGTCTGGCGGGGGGAGGGGGGGATTGGAGAGCAAATCCACCACGGCAACAATCCGATTTCCCCAAAATCGCAGACGCCGGCTTTAGCTGGCTCTTGGCCTCACGTCGACAGCGGGAAACGGATCTTCAGAAAAATACAGGAGGGGCGGGCCGGGGGGGGGGGGTAGCGAACTCGAATAAGTCAAGAGGAAAGTGGAATAGTGGTCCTGCTATTCGAGATAGGGACGTGAATTTGATGCGAATTTAGGGGCGTAACGGTGCAGAGATGTTAACTACCTCGCCTGGTGGACAGGAGGTCGTGGGTTCGATCCCGACCCTGACGCCTGCTGTTGTACATTTGTAGTTTTCGTGTCTCTCTCTCTCTCTTATCATCATTACGGTGGCTAGGAGATGTTAACTACCTCGCCTGGTATACAGGAGGTCGTGGGTTCGATCCCGACCCTGACGCCTGCTGCTGTATATTTGAAGTTTGCGTGTCTCTCTCTCTTTCATCATCATTACGGTGGCTAGGAGATGTTAACTACCTCGCCTGGTGTGCAGGAGATCGTGGGTTCGATCCCGACCCTGACGCCTGCTGTTGTAGATTTGTAGTTTGCGTGTCTCTCTCTTTCTTATCATCATTACGGTTGCTATGAGATGTTAACTACCTCGCCTGGTATACAGGAGATCGTGGGTTCGATCCCGACCCTGACGCCTACTGCTGTATATTTGTAGTTTGCGTGTCTCTCTCTCTCTCTCTTTCACCCCTGTGGTCGCGTGGATTTTTCCCTGGGCCCGTCGGTTATTTGGATGCTGCTATAAATGATGAGCCACTTCGTTGAGCTATCATTAGTGAGAGTAGCCAGGTCGCTTCTGACAAAGAGCCATATAGTCCCAGTGGGGCTTTACCTGGTAAATATATATTTTTTAAATAATACAGAATTTTAGGCTTAGATCGCGTAAATGCAATTTTACGCGATCTAACCCAAAAACAAAATATATTATGGATGATATTGCTCGCGAAACGCTACGTGTTAAACAAAAAAAATAGTTTTTAGTTTTTAGTTTATAAACATGCACTAACTTATAAATTGGAGTTTGTTGGGAATATTGGATTGGCTGTTTCAGGAGAAACCCATTAATTTTCTGATTTAATCACAAGTCTGCACGGTCACCCCACTGAACACCATCAGATGTCTTTTCATCTCCGGGGTATTTACCAAAACAAGTAAGAGTCTACAACTAGCAATTCAAGAGCCCTTGAAGAGCATAAAAACACCAATGCTGCTGCTGTGTCATCACCCATACCTACAGCTGGACTGTTAGGTTTTTTTCGGTAAAGTGACGTAGGTAAAAAAATAAAATTAAAAGTTAATGAAAGTAATAATGGACATTATGATTTATTATTTTATTTTATTTCCATTATTACTTTTATTAACTTTTAATAAAAAAAATTTTACCTACGTGACTTTACCGAAAAAACCTAACAGTATGAATTCTTGCAGTCACGAAAGCTTCAAATCTAGAACCTACAGCTGTGTTGGAAAATGTTTTTTTTTTTCTCTCAGAGTTTGAACGCCGAATTAGATCGATGATAATGGACGACACGCAGAAGTTTATTTCTAAGTCGAGAATATCGAATCTTCACCATAGCCAATATAAATCAACTAAAACGTGTGCGTCTGTTACATCATGCACAGGGACTCCTCTCTTTACGAACGAGTTAGGTTCCAGAGGTTTGTTTGTAAGTCGATTTGTTCCTAAGTCCAACTTTACTCCTGTCGATTACAAACATGCTGTACGGCGTGCACACTAAACACGGGGAATGGCTTTAAACGTTGTATAATCTCCTGTAGGTGTAGATGCCACTGGTTCTTCATATTCTGCAGATGTAGATGCCATTGGTTCTTTATGTTCTGCAGATGTAGATGCCACTGGTTCTTTATGTTCTGCAGATGTAGATGCCACTGGTTCTTCATATTCCGCAGAGGTAGATGCAACTGGTTCTTCATATTCTGCAGATTTAGATGCCACTGGTTCTTTATGTTATGCAGATGTAGATGCCACTGGTTATTCACGTTCTGCAGATGTAGATGCCAATGGTTCTTCATGTTCTGCAGATGTAGATGCCACTGGTTCTTCACGTTCTGCAGATGTAGATGCCACTGGTTATTCACGTTCTGCAGATGTAGATGCCACTGGTTCTTCACGTTCTGCAGATGTAGATGCCACTGGTTTTTCACGTTCTACAGATGTAGATGCCACTGGTTATTCACGTTCTGTAGATGTAGATGCCACTGGTTCTTCACGTTCTGCAGATGTAGATGCCACTGGTTCTTCACGTTCTGTAGATGTAGATGCCACTGGTTTTTCACGTTCTACAGATGTAGATGCCACTGGTTATTCACGTTCTGCAGATGTAGATGCCACTGGTTCTTCACGTTCTGCAGATGTAGATGCCACTGGTTCTTCACTTTCTGTAGATGCCACTGGTTCTTCATGTTCTGCAGATGTAGATGCCACTGGTTCTTCATATTCTGCATATTTAGATGCCATTGGATCTTTATGTTCTGCAGATGTAGATTCCACTGGTTCTTCACGTTCTGCAGATGTAGATGCCACTGGTTATTCACGTTCTGCAGATGTAGATGCCACTGGTTATTCACGTTCTGCAGATGTAGATGCCACTGGTTCTTCACGTTCTGCAGATGTAGATGCCACTGGTTTTTCACGTTCTACAGATGTAGATGCCACTGGTTATTCACGTTCTGTAGATGTAGATGCCACTGGTTATTCACGTTCTGCAGATGTAGATGCCACTGGTTCTTCACGTTCTGCAGATGTAGATGCCACTGGTTCTTCACTTTCTGTAGATGCCACTGGTTCTTCATGTTCTGCAGATGTAGATGCCACTGGTTCTTCATATTCTGCATATTTAGATGCCATTGGATATTTATGTTCTGCAGATGTAGATTCCACTGGTTCTTCACGTTCTGCAGATGTAGATGCCACTGGTTCTTCACGTTCTGCAGATGTAGATGCCACTGGTTCTTCACGTTCTGCAGATGTAGATGCCACTGGTTCTTCACGTTCTGCAGATGTAGATGCCACTGGTTCTTCACGTTCTGCAGATGTAGATGCCACTGGTTCTTCACGTTCTGCAGATGTAGATGCCACTGGTTCTTCACGTTCTGCAGATGTAGATGCCACTGATTCTTTATGTTCTGCAGATGTAGATGCCACTGGTTCTTCACGTTCTGCAGATGTAGATGCCACTGGTTATTCACGTTCTGCAGATGTAGATGCTAACTATCTTTAGTGTCCGTGTCTCCTCTCTACTCTCTTGACAGACTAACCAAGAGATGCCTGCCCTGTTGTTCTCTTCTCCTCTTCACAAATCAACGTGTAACAGGCAACAGCTGCAACTGGACATGCGGACAGGTTTGTTCGTATCTCTGGAAGTTCGCAAGTCGATGAGTCCCCGTACGCATGCAAAATGCAATGTCAGTGCCTCGAAATAACACCACCAGATGTTCGACGTCCTCTGTTGGTCTAGCCCAGGGGTCGGCAACCAAAATAACAAGAAGAGCCATTTCTTTCCAATTCGGTACAAAATTCAGTATTTCAAGAGCCGCAATGCATCTATGTACATACGTACATATTGTCAAGAAGCAGCCCGCAAAGAGCCGCATGCGGCTCCGGAGCCGTAGGTTGCCGACCCCTGGTCTAGCCATTGGCGGACACACCCTGTGCCGTGGAGGCCTGACAGATGTGGCGGCCGCTGCCTCACTGCCATCTGCGAGTCGCACAGCGACAGCTCTCCGGAGTCGAACGCCAAAAGGTTTAGCGCGGTGCGGCGCGGAGCGGTGAATTCGGTTGACGCGCGCCAACGTCTCGCGAAGCAAACTAATTGTCGGGTGAGGGGCCTAGCGAGACATCCAATTTGCATATATTTGCGCACATGCAAATGAGCCAACGGGTTATTTGTGGACTCTCAAGGCTTCGGTGATGGCGTTTCGGTAGTTTTTGTTTTTCTTCCTCCACCCGCGGCGAATCGCCACGTGTTTTGTCTCGCCGGGGTTGATGGTGACGCGCGTGTTTACAGACGGACGTACGGACAGAGAGAGAGAAGAGACGGAGAGACGGACGTACGGACAGAGAGAGACAGAGAGACACAGACGGAGAGAGAGACAGAGAGACACAGACGGACAGACGTAGGGAAGGGGAAGACAGAGAGACGGACAGACGTACAGACAGAAAGAGAGAGAAAGAAACGGACAGAAAGACAGAGAGAGACAGAGAGAAAGACGGACAGATAGAGGGAGAGACGGCCAGTGTATGGGGAGTGTCATCTTGTATTTATTTATTTAGTTTTTCTCTCTCGCTCTCTCTCGCTCTCACTGTGCTCGTCTGCCCATCACTTGACAATATGTACGTCCGGTCAACCATGCCTAAGAATTACGGCGAGTGTTGATACCGCGTTTATCCGGACCGCCCTGATAGCGGCGGGAGAAGAATTGAGGATGTTTAGCCCTAACGCCATCACCAGCGGGCCGAGATAAATCGCTGTCACTCCACGTGGGATTACGCAGAGATGGACAGGCTGAGAGGTGTGGGGGCGGTAGGGGGTGGGGGATGCGAGGGGGGGAGGAAGGGGGGGGGGGGTCGCTTGTATGAAGAATAAATAATAAACAGCAACAGCCCCGGTGAACGTCGGGGATGCGTTCGTGGACAAGGGCGATGACGAATAACGAAACGGCGCCAATCGAAGCGATGTTCACGCGGTGGAAGGGAAGGACAACAAACCAAGTGTAGGAAGCAGCAGAACAATAAGACGTAGCGATGAGATAGAACAATGAGACGAGATAGAACAATGAGACGTAGCAACGAGATAGAACAATGAGACGTAGCGACGAGATAGAACAATGAGACGTAGCGACGAGATAGAACAATGAGACGTAGCGACGAGATAGAACAATGAGACGTAGCTACGAGATAGAACAATGAGATGTAGCTACGAGATAGAACAATGAGATGTAGCTACGAGATAGAACAATGAGACGTAGCGACGAGATAGAACAATGAGACGTAGCGACGAGATAGAACAATGAGATGTAGCTACGAGATAGAACAATGAGACGTAGCGACGAGATAGAACAATGAGACGTAGCGACGAGATAGAACAATGAGACGTAGCGACGAGATAGAACAATGAGATGTAGCTACGAGATAGAACAATGAGACGTAGCGACGAGATAGAACAATGAGACGTAGCGACGAGATAGAACAATGAGACGTAGCGACGAGATAGAACAATGAGACGTAGCGACGAGATAGAACAATGAGATGTAGCTACGAGATAGAACAATGAGACGTAGCGACGAGATAGAACAATGAGACGTAGCGACGAGATAGAACAATGAGACGTAGCGACGAGATAGAACAATGAGATGTAGCTACGAGATAGAACAATGAGACGTAGCGACGAGATAGAACAATGAGACGTAGCGACGAGATAGAACAATGAGACGTAGCGACGAGATAGAACAATGAGACGTAGCGACGAGATAGAACAATGAGACGTAGCGACGAGATAGAACAATGAGACGTAGCGACGAGATAGAACAATGAGACGTAGCGACGAGATAGAACAATGAGACGTAGCGACGAGATAGAACAATGAGACGTAGCGACGAGATAGAACAATGAGACGTAGCGACGAGATAGAACAATGAGACGTAGCGACGAGATAGAACAATGAGACGTAGCGACGAGATAGAACAATGAGATGTAGCTACGAGATAAAACAATGAGACGTAGCGACGAGATAGAACAATGAGACGTAGCGACGAGATAGAACAATGAGATGTAGAGACGAGATAGAACAATGAGATGTAGCGACGAGATAAAACAATGAGACGTAGCGACGAGATAGAACAATGAGATGTAGAGACGAGATAGAACAATGAGACGTAGCGACGAGATAGAACAATGAGACGTAGCGACGAGATAGAACAATGAGATGTAGCGACGAGATAAAACAATGAGACGTAGCGACGAGATAGAACAATGAGACGTAGCGACGAGATAGAACAATGAGACGTAGCGACGAGATAGAACAATGAGACGTAGCGACGAGATAGAACAATGAGATGTAGCTACGAGATAAAACAATGAGACGTAGCGACGAGATAGAACAATGAGATGTAGCTACGAGATAGAACAATGAGACGCTAGATGAATGTTGAGCAGCGATTTTGAGCAGTGGCAGACACAATGGGGAGGTGGGGCAGGGGAGAGATCGCTCCCACCCCCCCCTCCCTCCTCCACCCTCTATACACCCCAAAAATCAGTGTGTTATTAACATGGTCACACCCCGGTTAACGTCGGGGATGCGTTCCTGAAATGTGCGACGGCGAATAACGAAACGACGTCAAATGAAAGAGCGAATTACAGGGTAGTAGTAGTAGTAGCTGCTGGTGGTGACCCAATTATTAACCCCCCCCCCCCCCCCCCCCCGGTCCGTGAAAAAAGTTGTCTTCCACGAAACCTGTCGCTGGTGCCATGAAGGCTGTGAACCATCGTCACGCGAACTCCGGCCACGCGCGGCTTGTGGGATGGCCATCGAACAAAGACGGCCACCGCATCGCCGCGCTCTCCGCGGCCGTCTGGAACGCTCTTGCTTCCGATATACGGAGGCCACTGGGATCTTTGCACTTTTCAATCATCGTCGAGATTGGCAAACTCGTTTATTGAGAACTGCTTTCTGTGTCTAGTTTGTTGTCCTTGGCCTGCACCTCCGATTAGAGTGGTTGGCTAAGTTCAAAATACACGCGTAAATAGACTCACACACAGACCCATAGACTCACACAGACCCATAGACTCACACAGAGACCCCTAGACTCACACAGAGACCCATAGACTCACACAGAGACCCATAGACTCACACAGAGACCCATATACTCATACAGAGACCCATAGACTCACACAGAGACCCATAGACTCACACCGAGACCCACAGACTCACACAGAGACCCATAAACTCTCACACAGAGACCCATACACTCACACAGAGACCCATAGACTCACACAGAGACATATAGACTCACACAGAGACCCATAGACTCACACAGAGACCCATAGACTCACACAGACACCCATACATTTTCACAGAGACCCATAGACTCACACAGAGACCAATAGACTCACACAGAGACCCATAGACTCACACAGAGACCCATAGACTCACACAGAGACCCATAGACTCAGACAGTGACCCATAGACTCACGCAGAGACCCATAGACTCACACAGAGACCCATAGACTCACACAGAGACCCATAGACTCACACAGAGACCCATATACTCACACAGAGACCCATAAATGACGTCACGCGATTTTGGACGATTTTTGACCACCCCCCCTTACCCCCTTCGTCACACGGCGTCACAAAAAGTCAGACCCCCCCCCTTCAAATATGACGTCACAAAGCTCTGCCCCCCCCTAAACCATATTTCCATTTTGAAAATAAACCATGCCTCAAATCGCTTTAAACTATTGTCATTGTAGTGCGTATTTAATGTGGCGCTGCACTCTGATGTTGTAGGAGAAAACATTTATTAAAACGTCTATTCAATTAAGTAGAACGTGTTGTCTATATTTATTTAAAGTTGCGCATTTTGATGTGACGTCTCATGTCTCACCCCCACCGCCCCCCCTCGTCACACATCGTCACAAATGTCTGACCCCCCCCCCCCCACCCCCCTAGGTGCGTGACGTCATTTATGGACGGTCCCTTACACTGGTGGCGATTATCGGACGGGGTCCCTCTGACTCTCCGCCCGATCCACTCGGCCTCAAATAAAGTATCTGGCGTGGTGTGTATGACACGTAGACACCGCGGGAAGACAAAGACGGCCGGGCACCGATCCGCCCCCCCCCCCCTCCCTCGTGTACCGTTCCCGGCCTTAGCAGCACTTGCCCCAACAAGTTGCAGGATGACCATCATTGTATTGCTTCATCAGCGTCGTTCTTGTCAAGGAGTTGTTGCGGGTGGTTACACTCGTAAATCATTTCCTAGACCAATATGATGTAATTACCGTGGTGGTGATAATCGTCGCGAGTTTGAAGCTCTGGGCCTGGGTGTCTCTCTGTCTGTCTCTCTGTCTCTCTGCAGGTCCATAATGTCACTGGACCAGTGCCAATGGAGCCGAGGCCCTCGTTTGGAGCTGTGGGGCTGGGTGTGTTGTCTGACTGTCGCTCTCGCTCGCTCGCTCGCCAGGCAGGTTCACAATGGACGTGTCAGTGGTGTGGAGCCAAAGAGACCCCGCTTAAAACGATGGGCTTCAGGCACAACAACAAAAAAAGATCCCAACTCAGAAAGTTCGCGTCGTCTTTATAGACACCCACACACACAGACAACCACACACACAGACAACCACACACACAGACACCCACACACACAGACACCCACACACACAGACACCCACAGACACAGACATCCACACACACAGACACACACACACATACAGACAACCACACACACAGACAACCACACACACAGACAACCACACACACAGACAACCACACACATAGACACCCACACACACAGACACCCACACACACAGACACACACACACACAGACACCCACACACACAGACACACACACACACAGACACCCACACACACAGACACCCACACACACAGACATCCACACACACAGACACACACACAGACACCCACACACACAGACACACACAGACACACACACACACAGACACCCACACACACAGACACCCACACACACACACAGACACACACACAGACACACACACACACAGACACACACACACACAGACACCCACACACACAGACAACCAACCCTCGGAAGCCACCAGTCCCTCACCCCCAAATCCATCCCCATCCCACCCAGCCCCAACCCCTGAACTTCCCACCCTCTCACGACTGCCCCCCCCCCCCCACACACAATCAGAATCTTTACCAGAAGTTATCAGGGAGCCCTTCCCCACCTCTCGCCCCGTGACCGGTAACGAAACGGGGCCCCAAAGTTGCGGCCACGGCACTGCGGGTCGTCGTCCCGGATCCACCGCTCGCTCGTCCGGTTACAACAATCCAGGCGGAGGCTGGAGACTACACGCCCCTACAGGGCCTCGTCTAGCGGGCCTCCTCGACACGAAACCCTCTAGAGTACCAGTGGTTCTTAACCTGGGTTCGATCGAACCCCAGGGGTTCGGTGAGTCAGTCTCAGGGGTTCGGCGGAGGTTAAGACACACGCTCGACTCGTATGATTCGTGATGACGCGTCCGGCTTGGCCATCATTGGCTGCAAGTGAGCACGCACCAGTAAAACGTGTACCTATGTTTTTGAATTTGAAAAAAATCATATTTTATTTTTCCAATTAAGAAGGGTTCGGTGAATGCGCGCATATGAAACTGGTGAGGTTCAGTACCTCCAACAAGGTTAAGAACCACTGATCTAGAGCAGCGCTTCCCAACCTTGTGGAGTGCGCGCGGGACTACGTTTGAACCTACAAACATTTCGCGGAACCACCGCACGCCACTACGAGTGGTAGTGGGAGTAAGTCGTGGGAAGTTGTACGCTTCATTTGGCGAGGGGGTGTTGTTATGTGTCGTTGTTTTGTCCGCGGAATCAGCTATCGTGGTAGTAGTGGTAGCTTTGTGGGCCTCTGGAGGTTGTATAGAGGTGTAGTGGTGGTATTGACGTGCGCCGACTGTGACAGTGATGGATCACGGGGCGGCGCGGGGTGCGGGGTTGGGCACGCGTTGTGGGCGTGGTGTGGACGCGCGCGCCGGGAGTGACAGATGACGGGGCGGCGCGGCGTGAGTGGTGAGGCACGATGAGATGTGGGAAAAGAGGATCGTAGCCAGCACCCGGCGATTGGTCGAATAAGTGGGTGCTCGCAGCGACGTCCGCAGGTGGGGTATAAAGGGGGACGCGCGAGAGCACTCGGGGAGAGTTACCCCGTTGAAGACCCGAAGACGGAGCTGAAGACCTAGTGCCACGAGACCCCTAGTCCCGCCTTCCTTGTGGGGACCGGGGCCCTGTGTGGCTCGGAGGCGAGGCTGTGGGACCCGGGGTCCGACGCCCCCGTGGGTCGGGCTGGGGACCCACAGTCGAGACGGATACCCCGGGCAGGGAGTGTCCCGAGTAGCTCAGGGGCGTTAGTCGCCGAGTAGCTAAGTGGATGTTGGTCATCCGAGTAGCTCAGTGGCGTTAGTCGCCGAGTAGCTAAGTGGGTGTTTGTCACCCGAGATACTAAGTGGATGTTGGTCATCCGAGCAGCTCAGTGGGCGTTAGTCGCCAAGTAGCCAAGTGGGTGTTTGTCACCCGAGATACTAAGTGGGTGTTTGTCACCCGAGATACAAAGTAGGTGTTAGTCACCTGTGAACGAGTTTGATAAAATAAAGAGTGTGTTACCCGTGAAGTCGTCTCCCGCCGAGTTACTACATTACAGAGGCAAGACCCTGACCGGGCCATTGGGCAGCAGCAGTCCATGGGGTCTAAGGGCCCAGGTTGAGGCCACTCCCGTTGTGAGGGCCGATGGGCCATCGGTCTGTGTGGACGAATTGCCAGCGAACGTGATCAGAGTAAAACTACTCTTTGGTTAAATTTCGATTTAAACTCTTAGGTTTTTTCGGTAAAGTCACGTAGGTAAAACATTTAAAAAGTAAAATAAAATAAAATATTTTATTTTATTTTTGCAGTCACGAAAGCTTCAAATCTAGCATTTTCGATTTAAAGCTTTCGTGACTGCAGGGATTCATCTTCTTGGTTCTTTCGGTAAAGTCACGTGGAAGGGAAGTAATAAAAATAATAAAAATAAAACATAATAAAATAATTGTCACGACGTTTTGGCCACAACGCAAGCAGCCGTCCTCAGGAGAATTATTTTATTATGTTTTATTTTTATTATTTTATTATTTCCCTTCTACGTGACTTTACTCTTTTGTTCTTTCGGTAAAGTCACGTATAAAGATAAAACAATAAATTAAATACTAGCATACGACGTTTCGATTGCAACACAAGCAATCATCATCAGGTATAAATGAAATAGAAACACAAATCTAGTATACTTAGAAATGTAATGTAATACAACAGAGAGTCGGATAACATAACAGTCAACACCCTACCTGGTTGATTACAGAGTAAAACACCAAAAACAAAAGTCATTATTTAATTCATGTTGTTTAAAGATATTATGATAACAAAAATTATAGAGGTATTGTAAATGTTATATTATTGGGTCTTTCGCTAAAGTCACGTAAAAAAGTTAAAATAAAAATTAACAAATAACAAAGTAGTTACACAATAACAAAGCGTAGTTTTTTATTATTTTTGTCATTTTCTTTGAACCTATCTACGTGACTTTACCAACAGACCAAAGAATGTGAATTCCTGCAATCACGAAAGCTTCAAGTCAAGCTTGTAAATGTTATCAATATTAAATTAAAAAATATTTGTTTCAAATATCGTATCACCTCTAAAGTGTCCACTCCGTGCCTTTGTCTCACACTCTCAGTTGAATTTCTCGTCCCCATTTACTCGGCTGCACCCAAAGATTTGTCCCATTTGTGTGTGTGGGGGGGGTAGGTTGGGGGGGGGCACTCAGCCCAAATGGTCCCAATGAGGATGGCACCTCAATGTGGAGTGGAGGCCGGCTTCGGTATTCACGAAATCCCTGGGCCCCATTTCCAAGTCCCACTCCGTCACTGTCTACAGAGGCATTCTAGAAGTCTCCTCTTAGGGATGTTTTCGTCTCCTGGTCTACCGCTCTGGCCGGGCTGTCGCGACGCGTCCACCGTCATTGGCTGTTCTAGCCCATGGACAACACGCGCGTTGAACACCATGTGAGCCAAAGCGACTTTGCCCATCGTCAGAGCGATCTCGAATCGCCTGGGTGACCCTCTGTGGCTTTGACCCAACTAACAATCGTGACATCACGTGGCAACAACAACAGCGGCAGCAGCAGCAGCTCGCTTGCCCGTGCCGAGCCCCATCGACTGCAAGGATTTCAAACAATTCCGCGTACCAAGCGCGCCCTCTCCCGGAGGAATGCGACGCGAACAGCCATGCAGCTATATTCTTAGTTTTTTTCGGTAAAGTCACGTAGATCAAAAATTAAAATTAATGAAAGTAAAATAAAAATAAAATAAAAATAACGACGTTTCGGAGGCAACACAAGCTTCCGTCTTCAGGTGGAACCATCACAGCACGACTGCTGCATCAAGTAAGAGCAATTCCAAGATAACAATCCTTGTATATATACTGGTTGAGGGCACGCAGCTGCTATATGCAGCTCTGGGAACACTGGGAGGCATGATGGCGCCAGATTTGTTTTGCTGCCAGAATTGAGTTGACCAAATATCATAATTGTAAGTCGAGTAAAACCTTGGATTGCGAGTAACTTGGTCTGCGAGTGTTTTGCAAGACGAGCAAATTTTTTGTATAAATTATAATTTGATAAACGAGCGAGGTTTTGCAATACGAGTAGCACGTGTGTACGCGTTGTCTGCCGAGCGTCACGTGATCACAACTGATATATACGAGTGCTTTGATATACGAGTGCGTTGGATTACAAACACGTTTCCGGATAGAATTATGCTCGCAATCCAAGGTTTTACTGTTTATTTTTATTGTATTGTGTTGATAATGATTACGATGATCCTCGTTTGCCAGAAGCCACCTGGCCATCACGAAAGATAGCTCAACGAAGTGGGGCTTGGAATCGTGTGGGAATGTTACACAGCAGCGGCCAAATGCTCTAAAAGGCGCGACGTTGATTCTACACGTGGAGGGGAAACACCGAATGAGCCGGAGAAAACCCCCACACGACCACGGGAACACACAGAGAGAGAGAGACACGCAAACTCCAAAAAATATACTTTTCTAATATTTTGGCTGCGATAAATTTCCACGTGATGAGTCCACTTTGTTGGGCTATCACTTGTGACAGACACGGCGCTTCTGAAAAAAAATAGATACAGACTCAGTGGGCCTTACCCGGTAAAATAAATACAAATATTTAACATTTTGATTTAAAGCTTTCGTGACTGCAGGGGTTCATATTCTTGGTTCTTTCGGTAAAGTCACGTAGAAGGGAATTTTTATTGTTTTATATTTTTATTATTTTATTATTTCCCTTCTACGTGACTTCCCTTCTACGTGACTTTACCGAAACAACCAAGAAGATGAATCCCTGCAGTCACGAAAGCTTTAAATCGAAAAAATATATATATTTTAGTTTAATACAGGCGCCAGGGTCGGGATCGAACCCACGACCTCCTGCGTGCCAGGCGAGGTAGTTAACATCTCTTAGCCACCGTGATGATGATGAGGGAGAGAGACACGCAAACTCCAAATATACAGCAGCAGGCATCAGGGTCGAGATCGAACCCACGACCTCCTACGTACCAGGTGAGGTAGTCAACATCTCCTAGCCACCGCGGTGGAGACTCTTGCGTGTGACGTCACACAACGACGGGGGGGCGGGGGGCGGGGCGGTGGGGGGAGGGCTCAAGACTAACGACGGAGCCGCAGCCAAAGGTGGGAAACGGAACGCGTCCAAGGGCACGAACAGTGCGGAGATGGAGCGGTGGAATGGGGGGGGGGAGCCGGGTGGATCGTTACACCAGCATGGGGGCGGGTGGGAAGGAGGGAAACCCCCATGAGACCCCTCCCCCCCTTCCCCCCTCCCCCCCACTTAATCCAAGAGTTTGCATCCTGGCGCCTGCCATAGGAATTTGGAATTTCCATCTGTTGGGCATCGCCCCTTGCTCGGCAGTGTCACCAGAATTTGGGGTTTTTATCCGCGGGCGGATGATGCCCAGAGTCGAGCCGCGGACTTCAGGCTTTGCTGGCTCGAACCCTATAGCACGAACATGATGAACCTGCTGAGAGAGAGACACCGTGCCACAGGGCTCGATCCTATGTCATCTCGTTGTCTCAGTGCCTCTCTCTCTTTTTATTTTTTTACGATCAGTGGAAACAAGAAGATGCTCGGTGTATTCGGCACTTTGTTTCGTTCATCATTTCGTAAAATGTTGGGTTTTTTTGTTTTGTTTTTTAACGGGGCTTTATGTAACCCTCGCTCTCTCGCTCTCTCTCTCACTCTCTCTCTCGCTCGTTCTGTCGCTCATTCTCTCGCTCTCTCTCTCGTTCTGTACGTAGCCCCCCTCGCAGTCCGACGGCCTCCGACGGGTAGCCCATAACTGCATGCAGAGCTCCCCGTCATCTGCCACCGAGCACACGGCCTCCTCCATCGCCCACTGCTCATTGAAGGCCGGCACGGCGTGGGTCAGCCGCGCATGGCGGCACTCCAGCCACACCCTGGCTCCGACCAGAGCGCGGAAGACGCCCAGGCTGCCATCATGGACATCCTGAGAGACACCTCGCCGCAGGGCTCAAACCCAGGTCCTCAACGTCGTTGGCTGAGTGCCGGTGACAACGCGATTACGAAGCACCAGAGGCAGACAGAGACATCCAGGGTTTGGAGTCTTGAATGCCACTGCTCTTGACTCAATGCCGACAACACAGCCATTAAGAACCCGCCGAGAGAGAAAAAGGCACCCTGAACAGGAACATCTCCATCGTTGGCTCAAGTCCATCAACGGTAATGGGCATCGCCCCATACTCGACAAAGAAAAAAATATATAAAACAATAAAATTCTCACGATGTTTACATTGCAATTTATTGGTTTATATTTTGCCATCGAAACGTCGAGAGAATTTTATTGTTTAATGTTTTTATTATTGTATTGTTTCCCTTCTACGTGACTTTACCGAAAGAACCAATAATATAATGTCCCTTGAGTTTGGTTTATATGGGGAGATGCTGCTGATGATGTTGATGATGATGACAATGATAAGGATTCATCTTCTTGGTTCTTTCGGTAAAGTCACGTAGAAGGGAAATAATACAATATTAAAACTTAAACATAATAAAATTAATCCAAATTTTTTTTATGTTTTATTTATTTTATTTTATTATTTCCCTTCTACTTGACTTTACCTAAAGAACCAATAATATGTCACTTGAGTTTGGTTTATATGGGGAGATGCTGATGATGATGATGACAATGATGATAATAAAGATGATGATAAAGACGATGATGATGATAATTGCAATAATGACGACGACAAGAGCGGGCTTGCCTACGCACGCTGCTAAAGAAGTTCCACGTGGTACAAACAGACATGCGGAGAGGCACCACCACCACCACCCCCACCACCACCACCAACACCACCACGCCCGGAGTTGTATACCCGGAGGTGCGTCGCGTGTGGAGGGAAAGTCGCGGTGAGTTACACCCCCCGCCCCACCACAGCCCCCCCCCACCACAACCAGACCCCCCCCACCGTACAGCCCGCAGTCGTGACTAAAACAAAACTTGGACCGCATCTCCGATTTGCCTGGGGGTGCCATACGTGTCATCCTTCACCTCATTCTCCCCCCCTCCTCTCCACCACCACCTCCACCACCTCCTCCACCCCCCCCCGCCTCCTCAACCTCCTCCTCCACCACCTCCCTCCTCGTCTTGCGGTGATTTGTGGAGGGCATTAAGGTGTGGGGCGTGTGCGTGCGCGCGTGTGCGTGTGTGCACCTAGCACAGGTGGTGCATCAGCCAGTCATCTCGGTCATCTCGGTCAGTCGACCCCGTGGCACCTGCTGGGTCTGCCCCGTGACCTCCTGCCAGCGGGCGTTCGACACTTCACGTGGTAGCCTCAAGGTGCACATGGCCTGGCACAAGCGCCGTGGTGACGTCACCGCGACTTAACAGACTGTTGGGGCAAGTGCTGTTAGCGAGTAGCAGCAGCAGCACCTATGAAGGCCGGCATTGTGGCACACGAGGGGGTGGGTGGCCAGCACCACGCCCGGCCGCCTTTGTCTCCCCAGTGGCGATGCTCACACAGCGCGCTAACCGCTACAAAGACAAAGATCCCCCGTATAGCCTTCACAGACTGTAGGGGCAAGTGCTGTTAGCGAACACCTATAAAGGCCGGTATTGTGGCCCACGAGGAGGTGAGTGGCCAGCACCACGCCCGGCCGCCTTTGTCTCCCCAGTGGAGATGCTCACACAGCGCGCTAACCGCTACACACAGACACACACAGACACACACCCGCCCGAGTTCGATTCCGGCTCACGGCCACCAACCAAAGCCGTTTGGGGAAGGGGGTGGGGGAGACAAAGGCGGTCGGGCATGAATCAGGACCCCCCCCCCCCACCACCACCACGTGTACCGTCCCGGCCTTCATTAACACTGCTACTCGCTCACAGCCCTCGGCCGCCAACAATCCGCTAAAGGCTCCCCGTTGAAGGCGACGCGGGCGGGCGGGTGATCTTTCGTCTATCCACACGCGTGCGTTGTAAGTATGTCATTCACAAAACCCTTCTTTTGTTAAATACTTCCGTTCCTGTGGGTACGGGTAGTGGGTTGGTGGGTGGTGGGTCTTCATAGCTCGCTCAAAGCTTCTACATCCGCCCCGCCGTCTCCCAGAAATGAAAATCGTCCAACACTTCACTTCCCATTCATCTCGCCCGCCGACGTATCAGATGGCCAAGCGACATTCATCATCGCCACCATCATCAATCGCACCGTCGCCTGATTTCCGACCGCAGATCGAGGCCACATCCTGCACAACGTATCGAGTGTCGCTTCTATTGAAACAGAAAAAATATTTAATTTGTTTTAACCAGGCCAAGGGCCGCTTTAGATACCAGGCCCTCGTTTTCGGAAGTGAACTTTGGCGATCACAAACGGCGATAGCCAAAGTGGTCCCATCATCATCACCATCATCATCACCATCATCATCACCATCATCATTACCATCACCATCATCATCACCATCATCATCACCATCATCATCACCATCATCATCACCATCATCACCATCATCATCACCATCATCATCCCCATCATCATCACCATCATCATCATCTGGACATTTATAGCGGTAGCCAAACACTCGAAACGCGTGATGTTGATTATAATCAACAACAAAAGAACATTTTTTTCTGATCAACAAAAAAAAGTTTTTTTCTGGCCTGGACTTTTGCAGCTGTTTTAGACTAATTTCAGGGTGCTGATTCCAAATCTGATCTCAGATTTGCTCTATCACATCTCATTTTTATGCTATCGGCATACCCCATTTTCATTGATTTTACCCGAAATTAACCCTGTCACTTATGATTGCGAGTTGTTGCGAGTCAGTGACTGCTTTAGTGTTAAAATATGGTGCTGTATTTTTAGGATGGTGTGTTTATAATATCATTTTATGTAGATATCCACTTTTATTTAATATTTTTCTTCTGCAGGGCGTGATCTAACAATGGCTACAACATCCGAAAGAAGGAAATGCGGTAATGACCCAGATATCTTCTGCTACATCTATGGCAGCTTCACTTTGCAGGATCAAAGGCGCAACATCAATACCTTTGTCAAGAAGGTTTATCTTGCTTACTTTAAAGTACGACTTGGAGACCAAGACAAAAAATAGTGTGTAAAACCTGTGTTGAAACTTTGCGATCATGGTCTAAAGGAAAGAATGCTAAGCTGAAGTTTGGTGTGCCAATGGTTTGGGGAGAACCTACAAACCATTTGCATAACTGCTACTTCTGCCTTGTCAATGTGAAAGGTTTCAATAAGAAAAACAAACAACACTTACAATACCCAGATATCCCATCTGCCAGACGACCAGTTGAGCACTGTGAGGACATACCTGTGCCTGTATTTACTGAGCTACCAGAGATTGATGTTGAATTTCTCAGTTGACCTGCTTCTACAGATGATGATGATGATGATGCTCAGATCAAATATACGCCATCTGATGCAGATTGTGATAACAGTTCTCTGTTTCGATTGAAAGCTTTCGTGACTGCAGGGATTCATCTTCTCGGTTCTTTCGGTGAAGTCACGTAGAAGGAAAATAATAAAATAATAAAACATTATAAAATAATTCTCACGACGTTTCGGCCACAACGCAAGCAGCCGTCTTCAGGTGGAGAACAGGTCTGTCGAGAAGGCAGAGTCTGAATGACGGCTGCTTGCGTTGTGGCCGAAACGTCGTGAGAATTATTTGATTATGTTTTATTTTTATTATTTTATTATTTTCCTTCTACGTGACTTTACCGAAAGAACCAAGAAGATTTCTCTGTTTAGTCAGCCTGAATTGAATGATCTTGTAAGAGATTTGTATTTGCCAAAGCAGTCTGCTGAATTGTTGGCTTCCAGGCTGCAAGAGAAAGGACTACTCAGACCTGGCACTAGTGTCTCCTTTTATCGTAACTGAGAAGCTGCACTGCGAAAATACTTCCATTCAGATGGTCAACTTGTTTATTGTAATGATGTTCAAGGGCTTCTTCTCAATATGGGACTGCCCGCATATGATTCAAGTGATTGGAGACTTTTTTTATTGACAGTAGTAAAAGGACCTTACCATAATAATGGTAAAAGGACCTTACCATAATAATAAAAGTGGGCCGGTCCTGGCCCATCCCCCTCCCCTAAACCAGTATATATACGGGGTAGTATCCCTTGGAATTTCTCATTAACTTGATTACAGCAAGCGTGCTGTGACGGTTCCACCTGAAGACGGAAGCTTGTGTTGCCTCCGAAACGTCGTGATTTTTATTTTATTTTTATTTTACTTTTATTAATTTAGATTTTTTTACCTACGTGACTTTACCGACAAAACCTAAGAATATGAATACTTGCAGTCACGAAAGCTTCAAATCTAGAAGTAGTAAAAGGAGTTTGAAATGTGTGTTGCTTCACAGCAGAAATATATATGGTTCAATCCCAATAGGACACTCTGTAAAAATTAATGAAGAGTATGCCAACATCAAGATTGTTCTGGATAGATTGGAATACCATGTTCATGGATGGCTAATTTGTGTTGATTTGAAGATGGTTAATTTTCTGCTGGGTCAGCAAGGCGGTCACACCAAATACCCCTTGTTTCCTGTGCTACTGGGACAGTAGGGCTACATTAGAACACTGGGTTAAAAATAACTATCCACCAAGAATCAGGTTGACACCTGGTGACAAGAACATCAAGAATGAGCCTCTGGTTGATAGGAATACAATTGTATTTCCCCCACTTACACATAAAACTTGGCTTAATGAAGCAATTCGTCAAAGCTCTTGATCACACTGGAGACTGCTTCAGCTATATATGTTCAACCTTTTCAAGTCTCAGTGCCGAGAAGAAAAAGGCAGGAATATTTGATGGCCCTCAAATAAGAACACTCATCAGGGATCCACACTTTGTTACAACAATGACTGCGTCAGAGGGCTAGAGCTTGGAATGCATTCTCTGATGTGTGGTGCGGAATTTCCTTCGGGAACAGGAAAGCGGACAACTATTGAGAGATTGTGGAGGAGCTGCTCTTGAGTTTCCAAGCACTTGGATGTAGAATGTGCATCAAGGTTCACTACTTGCATAGTCACGTGGCGCAGTTTCCAGAGAACATGGGTTACGTGAGCGAAGAGCAAGGTGAACGCTTTCATCAAGACGTTAAAGTTATGGAAGAACGTTACCAAGGCCGATGGGACTCAAACATGATGGCAGATTACTGCGGGTCCTTGATGAGAGACATTCCACAAGCTGTACATCGGAGATCGTCAAAGAAGAGGTCGTTTCGATTTAAAGCTTTCGTGACTGCAGGGATTCATCTTATTGGTTCTTTCGGTAAAGTCACGTAGAAGGAAAATAACAAAATAATATAAATAAAACATGATAAAATAATTCTCACGACGTTTCGGCCACAACGCAAGCAGCCGTCTTCAGGTGAAGAACAGGTCTGTCGAGAAGGCTCTGCTTTGTTCTCCACCTGAAGACGGCTGCTTGCGTTGTGGCCGAAACGTCGTGAGAATTGTATTTTATTATGTTTTATTTTTATTATTTTGTTATTTTCCTTCTACGTGACTTTACCGAAAGAACCAAGAAGAAGAGGTCGTTTATGCAGATGTAACATTACTATTGTGAATGACCTTTTTGTACATATTTTTCTTATCTTCACAATTCAATTCTTACATGGTAATATGCATTCACTCACATTGACGTGCAGTCACTCTCACACCTTTGTGCTACGGCTCATTAAATGTTTGTTTCATTATTATTGTAAATTGTATCTTATCTTATTCTTGTATGGATGTCTGTTGAGCTATTCGTATATGAGCATACATTTGCTGTTTTTATTGAAAATGCAATATTTGATCTCTCAAAGACCTGATGTGATAGACAAAAAACTGATGCCAGATTTGGAATCAGCACCCCCCAAAATTACCTTACAACCGTTGGAATACCTTATGCCAGAAAAAATTGAGTTGACCAGTGTTATCAATGCGGAAGGGAAATATTTATCAGAGATAAATCCACGCGACCACGGCGAGAGAATGAGAGACACGCAAACTCCGAATATACTCAACTAAAACTAAACTATTTTTTGTATTTTACCAGGTAAAGCGTCACTGATGCACGTTGCTATTTTATTATTTTATTAACTCACTCTGTCTGTTGTTGTTGTATCCTCAAATCTTGTAACTCAATTGTAACCCACTTCCCAATGTGGTATCTACTGCAAACTTGGTATACTTATGTCATACTGATGACAATACTATATTATATCATGAAAAATTAAAAATATATTTTTTTAAACATTTTATTATATGTTTCGGCTTGGGTCTAAATGACGGTCAGTAAATCACCGCGCTCACTTACGTCATGGCAAGCTTCGGGGCCACTTCCTGGAGTTGTGGAGTTCTTCTATGACTAGTACGGTACATTTCATAAAAGCGTGTTTTTAAAAGCTCAACGAAGGGGCTCATCGACAACATGACGTGGAAATGTGGAGCAGTAGCCAAACACTCTAAACGCGTGATGTTGATTCTCAATGTAGAGAGAGACACACAAAAACTCCAAATACACAGCAGGCGTCAGGGTCGGGATCGAACCTACGACCTCCTGTGTACCAGGCGAGGTAGTTAACATCTCCTAGCCACCGTGATGATGATGAGAGAGAGAGAGAGAGACACGCAAACTCCCAACTACACAGCAGGCGTCAGGGTCGGGATGAAACCCACGACCTCCTGTGTACCAGGCGAGGTAGTTAACATCTCCTAACCACCGTGATGATGATGAGAGAGAGAGAGACACGCAAACTCCAAATATACAACAGCAGGCGTCAGGGTCGGGATCGAACCCACGACCTCCTGTGCACCAGGCGAGGTAGTCAACATCTCCTAGCCACCGTGATGATGATGAGAGAGAGAGAGACACGCAAACTCCAAATACAGCAGCAGGTGTCAGGGTCGGGATCGAACCCACGACCTCCTGTGTACCAGGCGAGGTAGTCAACATCTCCTAGCCACCGTGATGATGATGAGAGAGAGAAAGACACGCAAACTCTCAATACAGCAGCAGGTGTCAGGGTCGGGATCGAACCCACGACCTCCTGTGTACCAGGCGAGGTAGTCAACATCTCCTAGCCACTGTGGCACCCCAACTCACGGCATCTCTCCTTCTCGCCTGTGCTGATCACCGCCGCTCTGCACAGCGGCACCCCCAGACTCAGACTCGTTCAGCCAAAGATAAAGGCAGAGATCCCCCCCCGTGTAGCCTTAACAGACTGCAGGGGCAAGTGCGGTTAGCGAGTAGCAGCTATGCAGGCCGACACGGCACACAGAGACTCATAGAGTTACATAGACATTCATAGAGTTACATAGAGACCCATAGAGTTACATAGAGACTCATAGAGTTACATAGAGACTCATAGAGTTACATAGAGACTCATAGAGTTACATAGACATTCATAGAGTTACATAGAGACCCATAGAGTTACATAGAGACTCATAGAGTTACATAGAGACTCATAGAGTTACATAGAGACTCATAGAGTTACATAGACATTCATAGAGTTACATAGAGACCCATAGAGTTACATAGAGACTCATAGAGTTACATAGAGACTCATAGAGTTACATAGAGACTCATAGAGTTACATAGACATTCATAGAGTTACATAGAGACCCATAGAGTTACATAGAGACTCATAGAGTTACATAGAGACTCAGAGTTACATAGAGACTCATAGAGTTACATAGACATTCATAGAGTTACATAGAGACTCAGAGTTACATAGAGACTCATAGAGTTGCATAGACATTCATAGAGTTACATAGAGACTCATAGAGTTGCATAGACATTCATAGAGTTACATAGAGACTCATAGAGTTGCATAGACATTCATAGAGTTACATAGAGACTCATAGAGTTGCATAGACATTCATAGAGTTACATAGACATTCATAGAGTTACATAGACATTCATAGAGTTACATAGAGACTCATAGAGTTACATAGACATACATAGAGTTACATAGACATTCATAGAGTTACATAGACATTCATAGAGTTACATAGAGACTCATAGAGTTACATAGAGACTCATAGAGTTACATAGAGACTCATAGAGTTACATAGACATTCATAGAGTTACATAGACATTCATAGAGTTACATAGACATTCATAGAGTTACATAGAGACCCATAGAGTTACATAGACATTCATAGAGTTACATAGACATTCATAGAGTTACATAGAGACCCATAGAGTTACATAGAGACCCATAGAGTTACATAGAGACTCATAGAGTTACATAGAGACTCAGAGTTACATAGACAT
The DNA here is from genome assembly GCF_964198595.1 of Lampetra fluviatilis. Lineage (NCBI taxonomy): Eukaryota > Metazoa > Chordata > Hyperoartia > Petromyzontiformes > Petromyzontidae > Lampetra > Lampetra fluviatilis. The sequence goes on along the minus strand of NC_136325.1, from coordinate 6,127,257 downwards.
TCATAGAGTTACATAGACATTCATAGAGTTACATAGAGACTCAGAGTTACATAGAGACTCATAGAGTTACATAGACATTCATAGAGTTACATAGAGACTCAGAGTTACATAGAGACTCATAGAGTTACATAGAGACTCATAGAGTTACATAGAGACTCAGAGTTACATAGACATTCATAGAGTTACATAGAGACCCATAGAGTTACATAGAGACTCATAGAGTTGCATAGAGACTCATAGAGTTACACAGAGACTCAGAGTTACATAGAGACTCATAGAGTTACATAGACATTCATAGAGTTACATAGAGACCCATAGAGTTACATAGAGACCCATAGAGTTACATAGAGACTCATAGAGTTACACAGAGACTCATAGAGTTACATAGAGACTCAGAGTTACATAGAAACTCATAGAGTTACATAGACATTCATAGAGTTACATAGAGGCTCATAGAGTTACATAGAGACCCATAAAGTTACATAGAGACTCATAGAGTTACATAGAGGCTCATAGAGTTACATAGACATTCATAGAGTTACATAGACATTCATAGAGTTGCATAGAGACTCATAGAGTTACATAGACATTCATAGAGTTACATAGACATTCATAGAGTTACATAGAGACTCATAGAGTTACATAGAGACCCATAGAGTTACATAGACATTCATAGAGTTACATAGACATTCATAGAGTTACATAGAGACCCATAGAGTTACATAGAGACCCATAGAGTTACATAGACATTCATAGAGTTACATAGAGACTCATAGAGTCTCATATATGTGCATCGTTATGGATAAATTCGTCGAGTTATACACAGATCCACTGAGTTGCATAGAGACTCAAAGAGTTGCAACAACAACAAACTCACAACAACAACAAACTCATAACAACAACAAACTCACAACAACAAACTCACAACAACAACAAACTCACAACAACAACAAACTCACAACAACAACAAACTCATAACAACAACAAACTCACAACAACAAACTCACAACAACAACAAACTCACAACAACAAACGCATAACAACAACAAACTCACAACAACAAACTCACAACAACAACAACAAACTCACAACAACAAACTCACAACAACAACAACAAACTCACAACAACAAACTCACAACAACAACAAACTCATAACAACAACAAACTCATAACAACAACAACAAACTCATAACAACAACAAACTCACAACAACAAACTCACAACAACAACAAACTCACAACAACAACAAACTCACAACAACAACAAACTCACAACAACAACAAACTCACAACAACAAACTCACAACAACAACAAACTCATAACAACAACAAACTCATAACAACAACAAACTCACAACAACAACAAACTCACAACAACAAACTCACAACAACAACAAACTCATAACAACAACAAACTCATAACAACAACAAACTCACAACAACAAACTCATAACAACAACAAACTCACAACAACAACAAACTCACAAGAACAAACTCACAACAACAACAAACTCATAACAACAAACTCACAACAACAACAACAAACTCACAACAACAAACTCACAACAACAACAAACTCACAACAACAACAAACTCATAACAACAACAAACTCATAACAACAACAAACTCACAACAACAACAAACTCATAACAACAACAAACTCATAACAACAACAAACTCACAACAACAACAAACTCATAACAACAACAAACTCATAACAACAACAAACTCACAACAACAAACTCATAACAACAACAAACTCACAACAACAACAACAATCTCACAACAACAAACTCACAACAACAACAACAAACTCACAACAACAAACTCACAACAACAACAAACTCACAACAACAAACTCACAACAACAACAACAAACTCACAACAACAAACTCACAACAACAACAAACTCATAACAACAACAAACTCATAACAACAACAACAAACTCATAACAACAACAAACTCACAACAACAACAACAAACTCACAACAACAAACTCACAACAACAACAAACTCATAACAACAACAAACTCATAACAACAACAACAAACTCATAACAACAACAAACTCACAACAACAACAAACTCACAACAACAAACTCACAACAACAACAAACTCATAACAACAACAAACTCACAACAACAACAAACTCACAACAACAACAAACTCATAACAACAACAAACTCATAACAACAACAAACTCACAACAACAAACTCACAACAACAAACTCACAACAACAAACTCACAGCAGCAGCAACAACAACCAACTATTGACACCAGACCCAACGCCAAAGTGGAAATTCCACATTCCCATGGTAGGGGGCAGTAGATCTCCGAGCAAAGCCCCAAGCCTGAAGCGTGTTGTCATGATTCACGTGCAATTTTTATCAAGCTCATTGTGTTCTCAGGTTGTTTTCGGTAAAGTCACGTAGGTAAAACATCAAAATTACTTGATGCAGCTAATTCGGCTGTGACGGTCCCACCTGATGACGGAGACTTGTGTTGCCTCCGAAACGTCGTGATTTTTTGTTTTATTTTATTTTATTTTCATTAATTTTGATGTTTTACCTACGTGACTTCACCGAAAAAACCTAAGAATATGATTCCTTGCAGTCACGAAAGCTTCAAATCTAGAATTAAGCTCATTGTGATTTTATTCATGTGTATTCACACCTCTCTCTGTCTCTCTCTCGGCTCTACGCCTCACATCGGCAGGGCTGTGGGCAGTCTCCCACCTCGTGCAGGGCCCACCAGCCCAAGTGGAAGACCGCAGCTGAGACCGCCAGCACCGCGAGGGGACACCCGCTCCATGCTAGCCGGGGAGAAGCTGCTACGGGACATCGCTCTATGGCTTGAAGGAGCTGAGCCTGAAGCTGGAGGCAACTGGGGATGATGGTAACCCCCCCTCCCCACCCCCTCCTCCTTCTTTTTCTCGGAGTTGTGCTTCTCCTGCGCGCAGCCCAGAGGTCGCAACCGGGTACCCGATACCCGTACCCTACACGATACCCGGCTACCCGTACCCGGCCGGGTACGGGAAGCCGTTTGCGACCCTGGTGCGGCCGGGTACGGGTACGGGTAATGTCAAGGCGCTCTACACGTGGCTGTGTCAAGGCGCTCTACACGTGCTGTGTCAAGGCGCTCTACACGTGCCGTGTCAAGGCGCTCTACACGTGCTGTGTCAAGGCGCTCTACACGTGCAGTGTCAAGGCGCTCTACACGTGGCTGTGTCAAGGCGCTCTACACGTGCTGTGTCAAGGCGCTCTACACGTGGCTGTGTCAAGGCGCTCTACACGTGCTGTGTCAAGGCGCTCTACACGTGCTGTGTCAAGGCGCTCTACACGTGCTGTGTCAAGGCGCTCTACACGTGCTGTGTCAAGGCGCTCTACACGTGGCTGTGTCAAGGCGCTCTACACGTGCTGTGTCAAGGCGCTCTACACGTGGCTGTGTCAAGGCGCTCTACACGTGCTGTGTCAAGGCGCTCTACACGTGCAGTGTCAAGGCGCTCTACACGTGGCTGTGTCAAGGCGCTCTACACGTGCTGTGTCAAGGCGCTCTACACGTGGCTGTGTCAAGGCGCTCTACACGTGCTGTGTCAAGGCGCTCTACACGTGGCTGTGTCAAGGCGCTCTACACGTGCTGTGTCAAGGCGCTCTACACGTGCTGTGTCAAGGCGCTCTACACGTGGCTGTGTCAAGGCGCTCTACACGTGGCTGTGTCAAGGCGCTCTACACGTGGCTGTGTCAAGGTGCTCTACACGTGCTGTGTCAAGGCGCTCTACACGTGGCTGTGTCAAGGCGCTCTACACGTGGCTGTGTCAAGGTGCTCTACACGTGCTGTGTCAAGGCGCTCTACACGTGGCTGTGTCAAGGCGCTCTACACGTGGCTGTGTCAAGGTGCTCTACACGTGCTGTGTCAAGGCGCTCTACACGTGGCTGTGTCAAGGCGCTCTACACGTGGCTGTGTCAAGGTGCTCTACACGTGCTGTGTCAAGGCGCTCTACACGTGGCTGTGTCAAGGCGCTCTACACGTGGCTGTGTCAAGGCGCTCTACACGTGGCTGTGTCAAGGTGCTCTACACGTGCTGTGTCAAGGTGCTCTACACGTGCTGTGTCAAGGCGCTCTACACGTGCTGTGTCAAGGCGCTCTACACGTGGCTGTGTCAAGGTGCTCTACACGTGCTGTGTCAAGGCGCTCTACACGTGGCTGTGTCAAGGCGCTCTACACGTGGCTGTGTCAAGGCGCTCTACACGTGGCTGTGTCAAGGTGCTCTACACGTGCTGTGTCAAGGCGCTCTACACGTGGCTGTGTCAAGGCGCTCTACACGTGGCTGTGTCAAGGCGCTCTACACGTGCTGTGTCAAGGCGCTCTACACGTGGCTGTGTCAAGGCGCTCTACACGTGGCTGTGTCAAGGCGCTCTACACGTGGCTGTGTCAATGCGCTCTACACGTGGCTGTGTCAAGGCGCTCTACACGTGGCTGTGTCAAGGCGCTCTACACGTGCAGTGTCAAGGCGCTCTACACGTGGCTGTGTCAAGGCGCTCTACACGTGCTGTGTCAAGGCGCTCTACACGTGGCTGTGTCAAGGCGCTCTACACGTGGCTGTGTCAAGGCGCTCTACACGTGCTGTGTCAAGGCGCTCTACACGTGGCTGTGTCAAGGCGCTCTACACGTGGCTGTGTCAAGGCGCTCTACACGTGGCTGTGTCAAGGCGCTCTACACGTGGCTGTGTCAAGGCGCTCTACACGTGCTGTGTCAAGGCGCTCTACACGTGGTTGTGTCAAGGCGCTCTACACGTGGCTGTGTCAAGGCGCTCTACACGTGGCTGTGTCAAGGCGCTCTACACGTGCTGTGTCAAGGCGCTCTACACGTGGCTGTGTCAAGGCGCTCTACACGTGGCTGTGTCAAGGCGCTCTACACGTGCTGAGTCAAGGCGCTCTACACGTGCTGTGTCAAGGCGCTCTACACGTGGCTGTGTCAAGGCGCTCTACACGTGCTGTGTCAAGGCGCTCTACACGTGGCTGTGTCAAGGCGCTCTACACGTGCTGTGTCAAGGCGCTCTACACGTGCTGTGTCAAGGCGCTCTACACGTGCTGTGTCAAGGCGCTCTACACGTGCCGTGTCAAGGCGCTCTACACGTGCTGTGTCAAGGCGCTCTACACGTGGCTGTGTCAAGGCGCTCTACACGTGGCTGTGTCAAGGCGTTCTACACGTGCTGTGTCAAGGCGCTCTACACGTGCTGTGTCAAGGCGCTCTACACGTGGAAACAAGAAGATGCTCGGTGTAGTCGGCACTTTGCTTCGTTCATCATTTCGAAAATTTTTATTTATTTAAACTTTGCTTTATGTAAATCCCCACCTCTCGCTCGCTCTCTCGGTCACTCCCTCGGTCACTCTCTCGGTCACTCTCTCGCTCACTCTCTCGGTCACTCTCTCGGTCACTCCCTCGCTCACTCACTCTCTCGCTCACTCTCTCGCTCACTCTCTCGGTCACTCTCTCGGTCACTCTCTCGCTCACTCTCTCGCTCACTCTCTCGCTCACTCTCTCGGTCACTATCTCGGTCACTATCTCGGTCACTATCTCGGTCACTCTCTCGGTCACTATCTCGCTCACTCTCTCGGTCACTATCTCGCTCACTCTCTCGCTCACTCTCTCGCTCACTATCTCGCTCACTCTCTCGGTCACTATCTCGCTCACTCTCTCGCTCACTCTCTCGCTCACTCTCTCGGTCACTCTCTCGCTCACTCTCTCGGTCACTCTCTCGGTCACTCTCTCGCTCACTCTCTCGCTCACTCTCTCGCTCGCTCACTCACTCGCTCACTCTCTCGCTCACTCTCTCGCTCACTCTCTCGCTCACTCTCTCGGTCACTCTCTCGGTCACTCTCTCGCTCACTCTCTCGGTCACTCTCTCGCTCACTCTCTCGCTCACTCTCTCGCTCACTCTCTCGCTCACTCTCTCGCTCTCTCTCTCACTCACTCTCTCGGTCACTCTCTCGCTCACTCTCTCGCTCACTCTCTCGCTCACTCTCTCGGTCACTCTCTCGCTCACTCTCTCGCTCACTCTCTCGCTCTCTCTCTCGCTCACTCTCTCGCTCACTCTCTCGCTCACTCACTCGTTCACTCTCTCGCTCACTCTCTCGCTCACTCTCTCGCTCTCTCTCTCGCTCACTCTCTCGCTCACTCTCTCGCTCACTCTCTCGGTCACTCTCTCGCTCACTCTCTCGCTCACTCTCTCGCTCTCTCTCTCGCTCTCTCTCTCACTCTCTCTCTCACTCACTCTCTCGCTCACTCACTCACTCACTCTCTCGCTCTCTCTCATTCTGCACGCAGCCCTTCTCGCAGTTCGACGGCCTCCGACGGGTAGCTCATATCAGCATGCAGAGCTCCCCGTCATCTGCTCCCCTCTTTGCGGCCGCCCCCAAATAGCCCAACGCTGCGGTGACCTCCAGTGGAGGTTGGCACACTGCACGTTGCCATCGGCCGTGAGGCTCAGCCGAATCTCTTGCCGGGGGTAACAGACTTGTGCATTTCCTGCGGTGCCAGGGAGGATCTGCCCCACCGGTACTTACGCTGCCAGCGGCTCAAACCAATGTTCAGCCTGTTGGGGGACATCTTCAGGAAACTGGGAGTGCCCTTCTACAACAGCAGCTTCGTATATGGGGTGGTGCCTTGCCTGGCTAACGAGCGCGATGACCTCGCCAACTTCGCCTGTGCTCAGGTGAAGATGGCGGTGTACAGAACGAGGAAGAAGATGCTGGAGGGTGACACTGACGGCTGCTCTGTGGAGCTTCCAGTGTTCAGGGGCCTGCTCAAGGCGCGGCTCCGGCTGGAGCACGCCATGTACCACACACATGTCGGTGATGTGCAGCGCGTCTTCTTCGAACGCTGGGGAGCCGGACAAGCCCCTCTCTGCAGCAGCGTGGACGGCACCCTCGTGGTGTTCACCTTCTGAAGCGCTCGCTCGTCACCGTGGCGTGCGCGATGACCACCATCACCACCACGTGACTTTACTTTCGTGTTGTGCGCGGCGCATTTAGCGCCACAGCGCATGGATGTACAGTGTTGGTTATGTGTTTGCTGGTGACTTTGTGCGTTTCGTATCGGAATCGCCTCCAGTGCTGTTGCTGCTGGCGGCAATAAAAGTTGTTTAAAAGTCTAAAAGTCTCTCCATCTCTCTCCATCTCTGTCTCTCACCCACCTCCACGTGGTTGATGTGGGTCACGTGGTTGATGTGAGTGACGTGGTTGATGTGAGTGACGTGGTTGATGTGGGTCACGTGGTTGATGTGGGTGACGTGGTTGATGTGAGTGACGTGGTTGATGTGGGTCACGTGGTTGATGTGGGTCACGTGGTTGATGTGGGTCACGTGGTTGATGTGAGTGACGTGGTTGATGTGGGTCACGTGGTTGATGTGGGTCACGTGGTTGATGTGGGTGACGTGGTTGATGTGAGTGACGTGGTTGATGTGGGTCACGTGGTTGATGTGAGTGACGTGGTTGATGTGGGTCACGTGGTTGATGTGAGTGACGTGGTCGATGTGGGTGACGTGGTTGATGTGAGTGACGTGGTTGATGTGGGTCACGTGGTTGATGTGAGTGACGTGGTTGATGTGGTTCACGTGGTTGATGTGAGTGACGTGGTTGATGTGGTTCACGTGGTTGATGTGAGTGACGTGGTTGATGTGGTTCACGTGGTTGATGTGAGTGACGTGATTGATGTGGGTCACGTGGCTGATGTGGGAGTCGTGGCTGCAATCAGCGTGGATGGCGCTCAAGGAGAAGGAGGAGGCTTGAATGAGCGGGCGGTTTAGATAATCTGCGCTCCACGTAATTGGGCCTCTTGTGCGCTTGGGAGACGGAGCGAGGAGAGGAGAGGACTGCAATCAGAGGCACTTGCGTCTCTCTTGAGAGAGAGAGAGAGAGATTATTGTTGTTGTTGTTCTTCTCTCTCGTCTCACGAGTGCGGGGGTCTTCACCATAGCCCTGTCAGACCCACCGACCCAGCACTGATTAGCTGATGGTGTTGAGCCCTGTGCCAAGGTCCAGTCTCTCTGCCTCTCAGATTCGGAATATTTATTTCGTACCGGAGGAATCCGATGAGCTATGAAGCTCACTGAGTTCATTTTTTTTGTTTGCGTCATCGGACAAATGTTGAACTGGAAGAAATGTTGAAAATCCTTGTTAGAGTCTGGACTCTCTCTCTCAAGGGGTTCACGATGGCCGTGTTAGAGACACGGGTTCAAATCCTGGGTCTGGGTGTCTCTCTCTCTCGCAAAGGGTTCACAATGTCACAATGGCCACATCAGAGACACTGGACCAACATTTATGTGACGATGGGTTAGAACCCTGGGTCTGGGTGTCTCTCTCTCAATGGGTTCACGATGGCCGTGTCAGAGACACGGGTTAGAACCCTGGGTCTGGGTGTCTCTCTCTCTCAAGGGGTTCACGGGTTAGAACCCTGGGTCTGGGTGTCTCTCTCTCAAGGGGTTCACGATGGCCGTGTCAGAGACACGGGTTCAAGCCCTGGGTCTGGGTGTCTCTCTCTATCAAGGGGTTCACGATGGCCGTGTCAGAGACACGGGTTAGAACCCTGGGTCTGGGTGTCTCTCTCTCTCTCTCAAGGGGTTCACGATGGCCGTGTCAGAGACACTGGTTAGAACCCTGGGTCTGGGTGTCTCTCTCTCTCTCAAGGGGTTCACGATGGCCGTGTCAGAGACACGGGTTAGAACCCTGGGTCTGGGTGTCTCTCTCTGAATGAGTTCACAGTGGCCATGTCAGAGACAATGGACCAGCAATGCTGTGACGCTGGGTTAGAACCCTGGGTCTGGGTGTCTCTCTCTCAAGGGGTTCACGATGGCCGTGTCAGAGGCACGGGTTCGAACCCTGGGTCTGGGTGTCTCTCTCTCTCTCTCAAGGGGTTCACGATGGCCGTGTCAGAGACACTGAACCAGCAATGCTGTGACGCTGGGTTAGAACCCTGGGTCTGGGTGTTTCTCTCAAGGGGCTCACGATGGCCATGTCAGAGGCACGGGTTAGAACCCTGGGTCTGGGAGTCTCT
>NC_136325.1:6110701-6113201 GCF_964198595.1 Lampetra fluviatilis | reverse complement strand
CCTGGTAAGGATTATTCAACATCGCCTTGCTAGGCACGCTGAGGAGAGGCTTGCGGAGCCCCAATGCGGTTTCAGGAAAGGGCGGTCCTGCACGGATGCCATATTTTCTGTCCGTCTGCTACAGCAGAGGTGTAGGGAATTCCAAAAAGACCTACATCTCTGCTTTATTGACCTGGTCAAGGCCTATGATACCATCAGTAGGACTGGGCTCTGGGTTGTTCTTCGTGCTTTCGGAGTCCCTGACCCTCTGCTCACGATCATTAAGGACCTTCATGATGGTGAGCGGGCCCGGGTAAAACTACGTGGCCGGGAGTCGGAGCCTTTCCCTGTACACCTTGGGGTGCGACAGGGATGTCCTCTGGCTCCCACATTATTTAACATCTATTTCGACTGCGTAGTTCGTGAAGCCTTCAATAACTGTACCGGGGGAATTTCTATTTGGTACAGATATAATGGGAGGCTGATCGACGCCCGGGTGCGATCAAGGGATGACTCCCTATTGGTCAACCACGTTATGTATGCCGATGATTTGGTAATAGCTGCTCATTCAGAATGATTTGGTAATAGCTGCTCATTCAGAAGAGGAGTTGGAGACGCTGCTGCTGAGACTGGAGCGTGCCACTAAGAGGTGGGGCCTTACCATCAGCCCCACCAAAACTAAGCACCTGCCTGGGTATTTTGTACCATCGGACACTCCACCCCCACAACTCCCAATTGGTGATGGGGCAGTTGTGGAGAGAGTGGAGAGTTTCCCATACCTGGGCAGTGTGCTCATGACCGGCTCCAGTTTATCAGCAGAGGTCTCACTCCCGAATCAGTCGAGCGGCAATATATTTTCATCGGTTGCGTAACGCTGTGTGGAAGCTACCTGGTCTGTCGCTCCGCACGAAGCTTCAGGTCTTCTCGGCCACGGTCATTCCCCTCCCTTCTCTACGCTTACGAAACGTGGACCCCCCTAGTGGAGCATCTTCGCCGGTTGGAAACATTTAGGCTGGCCTGCCTACGATCCATCCTGGGTTTAACCAGGCTGGATTGTGTGAGGAGCTCACAAGTCCTTGAAAGATCTGGGCAAAGTCCCATCAGTGAGCTCCTCCGGCAGGCAAGGCTGCGTTGGCTGGGTCATGTAGCCCGCATGCCCAGCCACCGCAATGCCTAAACAGCTTTTGTTCGGCCGGATCGAGGGGGGCTAAACGGGCGCGGCACGGCTGGAGAAGAGATGGAGTGATGTGGTACAGGAGGACGTGGAGCTGAGTGGACTTGCCGATGACTGGTACCCAGCGGTGTCAAGATCGGCCTCAGTGGAGGAGGCTCGTGAAGGACGCTACTGGGGCAGTTGGAGGCAGTCGCACCTCCAACAACAACGGAGGGCGGAGGAGCGACGCTCACAACAACGAGCGGAGCGCCGAGTGGCTAAAGCACAGCAAGTTGGTACAGTAGGGGGCACAGGTGGTGCATCAGCCAGACATCTCGGTCATCTCGGTCAGTCGACCCGTGGCACCTTGGGTCTGCCCCGTGACCTCCTGCCAGCGGGAGTTCGACACTTCACGTGGCCTCAAGGTGCACATGGCCTGGCACAAGCGTCGTGGTGACGTCACCCGCCACTTAGTGGCGAATGGCGGTTGTTGTTGTTGTCTGTGTGTGTGTGTGTCTCAGCCTTAAATGAGTACCTGGTGCACAGACTGTAACAACTACAAGGGTAATCTCACTCGTCAGTGTGCCGGGAAAGGTCCTGGCAAGGATTATTCAACATCGCCTTGCCAGGCACGCTGAGGAGAGGCTTGCGGAGCCCCCAATGCGGTTTCAGGAAAAGGGGCAGTCCTGCACAGATGCCATATTTTCTGTCCGTCTGACCTGATCAAAGCCCCATGATACCATCAGGAGGCCTGGGCTCTGAGTTGTTCTTCGTGCTTTCCCTCTGCTCACGCTCATTAAGGACCTTCATGATGGTGAGCGGGCCCAGGTAAAACTACGTGGCCGGGAGTCGGAGCCATTCCCTGTACACCGTGGGGTGCGACAGGGATGTCCTCTGGCTCCAACATTATTTAACATCTATTTTGACCACGTAGTTCGTGAAGCCTTCGATAGCTGTACATGAGGAATTTCCATCTGGTACAGATACAATGGGAGGCTGATCGATGCCCGGGTGCAGTCAAGGGATGGCTCCCTATTGCTCAACCACGTTATGTATGCCAATGATCTGATAATTGCTGCTTACTCAGAGGAGGATTTGGAGGCGCTGCTGCTGAGACTGGAGCTTGCCACTAAGAGGTGGGTCCTTACCATCAGCCCCACCAAAACTAAGCACCTGCCTGGGTATTTTGTACCATCGGACACTCCTCCCACCACAACTCCCAATTGGTGATAGGGCAGTTGTGGAGAGAGTGAAGAGTTTGCCATACCTGGGCAGTGTGCTCATGACCGGCTCCAGTTTATCAGCAGAGGTCTCACTCCGAATCAGTCGAGCGGCAATATCTTTTCATCGGTTGCGTAACGCTGTGTG
>NC_136325.1:5915708-6105708 GCF_964198595.1 Lampetra fluviatilis | reverse complement strand
ACTCACACAGAGACCCATAGACTCACACAGAGACCCATAGACTCACACATAGACCCATAGACTCACACAGAGACCCACAGACTCACACAGAGACCCACAGACTCACACAGAGACCCATAAACTCACACAGAGACCCATAAACTCACACAGAGACCCACAGACTCACACAGAGACCCATAAACTCACACAGAGACCCATAGACTCACACAGAGACCCATAGACTCACACAGAGACCCACAGACTCACACAGAGACCCACAGACTCACACAGAGACCCATAAACTCACACAGAGACCCATAGACTCACACAGAGACCCATAGACTCACACAGAGACCCATAGACTCACACAGAGACCCATAGACTCACACAGAGACCCATAGACTCACACAGAGACCCACGGACTCACACAGAGACCCATAGACTCACACAGACACCCATAGACTCACACAGAGACCCTTAGACTCACACAGAGACCCATAGACTCACACAGAGACCCATAGACTCACACAGAGACCCTTACACTCACACAGAGACCCACGGACTCACACAGACACCCATAGACTCACACAGAGACCCATAGACTCACACAGAGACCCATAGACTCACACCGAGACCCATAGACTCACACAGAGACCCATAGACTCACACAGAGACCCACAGACTCACACAGACACCCATAGACTCACACAGACACCCATAGACTCACACAGACACCCATAGACTCACACAGAGACCCATAGACTCACACAGAGACCTATAGACTCACACAGAGACCCTTAGACTCACACAGAGACCCACAGACTCACACAGAGACCCATAGACACACACAGAGACCCTTAGACTCACACAGAGACCCACAGACTCACACAGAGACCTATAGACTCACACAGATACCCACAGACTCACACAGAGACCCATAGACTCACACAAAGACCCACAGACTCACACAAAGACCCATAGACTCACACAGAGACACATAGACTCACACAGAGACCCACAGACTCACACAGAGACCCATAGACTCACACAGAGACCCATAGACTCACACAGAGACCCACAGACTCACACAGAGACCCATAGACTCACACAGAGACCCTTAGACTCACACAGAGACCCATAGACTCACACAGAGACCCATAGACTCACACAGAGACCCATAGACTCACACAGAGACCCACAGACTCACACAGAGACCCATAGACTCACACAGCGACCCACAGACTCACACAGAGACCCATAGACTCACACAGCGACCCACAGACTCACACAGAGACCCATAGACTCACACATAGACCCATAGACTCACACAGAGACCCACAGACTCACACAGAGACCCATAGACTCACACAGCGACCCACAGACTCACACAGAGACCCATAGACTCACACATAGACCCATAGACTCACACAGAGACCCATAGACTCACACAGAGACCCATAGACTCACACAGAGACCCATAGACTCACACAGAGACCCATAGACTCACACAGAGACCCACAGACTCACACAGAGACCCATAGACTCACACAGAGACCCACAGACTCACACAGAGACCCATAGTTTGTTGTCCTACCCCCGCACCTCCGAATCGCACGGTTGGCTCCGTACGGTGCGAAAGAAGTTCCACCGAGATCCATCAAAGATGATTGACATCAACTCGCGGCGTTACGCACGCAGAGTGATCAAACGTGGCTGTAGCGCTGCGATGTTTAGCCCCATAGGTTCACGAAGACTTAAAAACAAACACGCACCACAACACATGCTTGACGGAAGCGCGGCTATTCGTAGAGAATCACAGAGGGGACCATCCACGGAATTATATTGAGGGGCAGAGAGAGAGACACAAGTGGATTAGAGAACACACACGCAGGGTACAGACATTATCGTCACAATAACCTCCATCCAGCAGTGCATAGACCACGATGATGATGAGTACACAAAGAGACAGAGAGAGACGCACGTGGAGTAGAGAACACACACGCAGGGTGCAGACATCATCGTCACATTGACTTTCATTCAGCAGTGCATAGACCATGATGATGATGATTACACAGAGAGACAAGTAGAGACACGTGGATTAGAGAACACACACGCAGGGTAGACACATCATCGTCACAATAACCTTCATCCAGCAGTGCATAGACCATGATGGCGATGATGATGATGATGATCACAATGTTGCTTCGCTTTAACATATCTGTATGTGCCTCTATGCATCTCTGTGTGTCAATATTATGACTCTCTATGGGTGTCTGTGCACCTTTCCGACAGCAGTGCCACGATAAAGAAATTGCAGCGCCGCGCCTGTACCCACGTGCACATAGGTACGTACTGTGCATATTTCCTGCGACAGGTCAGTGAGTCGAAACATTGACATCGGTAAATAATGAACTTAATGCGTATTGCAAAGGTTCAGTAAAGTAGGAATGTACACAGACACTTCTCAACACGTCAGTTCGACTGTGAAAGTAAAAGTTATATAATAGGCGACGTTTCGGGCAACGACTCTTCTTCAAAGCACGTAGACAGGCCAGAGAGGTAGAGCTTCCACCCAGAATCATCAATAATTCGTGTGTGTGCACGTGTGTGTGGGTGTGTATGAATGTGTGTGAATGTGTGTGCATGAATGTACACACACACACACACGTGTATGTGTGTGTATGAATGTGTGTGTATGAAATATCAATGGACGTACACGTGTGTTTGTGTATGAATGTGTATATGCTTGTGTGTATATGAATGTGTGTATATGAATGTGTGTATATGAATGTGTGTATATGAATGTGTGTATATGAATGTGTGTATATGAATGTGTGTATATGAATGTGTGTATATGAATGTGTATATGAATGTGTGTGTATGAATGTGTATATGAATGTGTATATGAATGTGTGTATATGAATGTGTATATGAATGTGTGTGTATGAATGTGTGTATATGAATGTGTATATGAATGTGTATATGAATGTGTATATGAATGTGTATATGAATGTGTGTATATGAATGTGTGTGTATGAATGTGTATATGAATGTGTATATGAATGTGTGTATATGAATGTGTATATGAATGTGTATATGAATGTGTATATGAATGTGTGTATATGAATGTGTATATGAATGTGTGTGTATGAATGTGTATATGAATGTGTATATGAATGTGTGTATATGAATGTGTATATGAATGTGTGTATATGAATGTGTGTATATGAATGTGTGTATGAATGTGTGTGTATGAATGTGTATATGAATGTGTGTATGAATGTGTGTATATGAATGTGTATATGAATGTGTGTATATGAATGTGTGTATATGAATGTGTGTATGAATGTGTGTGTATGAATGTGTATATGAATGTGTATATGAATGTGTGTATATGAATGTGTATATGAATGTGTGTATATGAATGTGTGTATATGAATGTGTGTATGAATGTGTGTGTATGAATGTGTATATGAATGTGTGTATATGAATGTGTATATGAATGTGTGTATGAATGTGTGTGTATGAATGTGTATATGAATGTGTGTATATGAATGTGTATATGAATGTGTATATGAATGTGTGTATATGAATGTGTATATGAATGTGTATATGACTGTGTGTATATGAATGTGTATATGAATGTGTATATGAATGTGTGTATATGAATGTGTGTGTATGAATGTGTATATGAATGTGTATATGAATGTGTGTATATGAATGTGTATATGAATGTGTGTATATGAATGTGTGTATATGAATGTGTATATGAATGTGTGTGTATGAATGTGTATATGAATGTGTGTATATGAATGTGTGTGTATGAATGTGTGTATATGAATGTGTATATGAATGTGTGTATATGAATGTGTATATGAATGTGTATATGAATGTGTGTATATGAATGTGTGTGTATGAATGTCTTTGGGGAGCTGTAGTGCATCTTTCAGCGCGTTGCGCTACGAACCCGGCGACCCAAGTTCGATTCCCGCTCACTGGAATCCTGGGCCGTCCCCCCCTAGGTCGACTCAGCCTCAAATGAGTACCTGGTGCGGTGTGTAAACATCGCCACTGGGAAGACAAAGGCGGCTGGACGTGGTGCTGCAAATCGACCACCTTCATAGGTGCTACTACTCGCTAACAGCACTTGCCCCAACAGTCTAAGGCGAGAGGGACGTTTATTCGGCTTTGTGTATGTAAATGAGTGTGTATGCATATGCAATATATACATACGCATCCATATACATTTACATTATATATGGGTGCATGCATATGTGTATCTGCAAATAGATATGAGTGATGAAGACGCACGTATGTGTGTGTACATATGTAGGTACATATATAAATATAGCATGTTTGCATAAACTATATATATACGGATATGCATTTTTCACTTGCGTGCGTATACATATGAGTCAATATGCTTCACGTATACACACACATCAATACCATGACCATCAATCTCACACACACACCGGTGAAACTTACACAGACAAAGATCCCCCGTGTAGCCTGTAACAGACTTTTGGGGCATGTGCTGTTAGCAACCACGCCCGGCCGCCTTTGTCTCCCCAGTGGCGATGTTTTACACGCCGCAACCAGTTACTCATTTGAGGCTGAGTCCACCTACGACCGGCTTCATATTAACTGCCGGTGGCCGTGACCGGGAGTCTAACCCAGTTCCGCCGTGTTCGTAGCGAAGCGCGCTAACCACTGCGCCACCGCTCCCTCCAACACACACGCGCACACACACGCGCGCGCACACGCATCACATACACACATCACAAATACCGTTTCTCTTCTTGGCTCTTTCGGTAAAGTCACGTAGAAGGGAAGTAATAAAATAATAAAAATAAAACACAATAAAATAATTCTCACGACGTTTCGGCCACAACGCAAGCAGCCGTCTTCAGGTGAAAACCAGGTCCGTCGAGGCGACAGAGTCTGAGAATTATTTTATTGGGTTTTATTTTTATTCTTGTATTACTTCCCTTCTACGTGACTTTACCGAAAGAACCAAGAAGATGAATCCCTGCAGTCACGAAAGCTTTAAATCGAAATTTGATTATTTTATTATGTTTATTTTTATTATTTTATTATTTCCCTTCTACGCGACTTTACCGAAAGAACCAAGAAGATGAATCCCTGCAGTCACGAAAGCTTTAAATCGAAATTTGATTATTTTATTATGTTTATTTTTATTATTTTATTATTTCCCTTCTACGCGACTTTACCGAAAGAACCAAGAAGATGAATCCCTGCAGTCACGAAAGCTTCAAATCGAAAGTTACCTTTTCTCTCTTTAACATCCGCTGTTGGCAAGTCCAGGAGGGCACTCGCCACCCTTGCACAGGTAAATCCGAGTTCATAACTCAATCGGCACGCGGGTAGCAACACACTGACTGATACATCGTAAACTGTTGTGTTTTACGCAGGAGTTGCGTAACGCAGCCCACATCCGCGCGCACGTGAATGGGCCCAACGTGGTCGAAACGTGGCTCACAGCGGCACGCTCCTTTCGCTATATTGAGCCACAACTGGCTACAATGAGAAACTCACAGGGTAGAGATTTGTACCAAATGTCCCCCTCTCTCTCCCCCTCTCTCTCTCTCTCTCCCTCCCTCCCCCAATCACCCCCCACACACCCCCCCCATCTCCCCCACCCCCCACCCCCCCTTCATCATTATATTGTACTCTCTCTTTTTTTTCCTTGCATGCATCATCGGAGTCAATCTGCTTGCTCTTAAAACCCCTCCGATTCTTTTATGTTGTATGCAGGAATATTTAACCCGCTCGCGCCCGGCGAGGTGCGTGGCGCGAGGCCACTGGGCGGCCAGGAACGCGCCGCGAATTACACACGAGCCTCTCACTGACTGCCTGTGTGTGTGTGTGTCTGTGTGTGTGTCTGTGTGTGTGTCTGTGTGTGTGTGTGGCTGTGTGTGTGTCTGTGTGTGTGTCTGTGTGTGTCTGTGTGTGTGTCTGTGTGTGGCTGTGTGTGTGTGTCTGTGTGTGTGTCTGTGTGTCTGTCTGTGTGTGTCTGTGTGTGTGTGTGGCTGTGTGTGTGTCTGTGTGTCTGTGTGTGTGTCTGTGTGTGTCTGTGTGTGTGTCTGTGTGTGGCTGTGTGTGTGTGTCTGTGTGTGTGTGTGTCTGTGTGTCTGTCTGTGTGTGTCTGTGTGTGTGTGTGGCTGTGTGTGTGTCTGTGTGTGTGTCTGTGTGTGTCTGTGTGTGTGTCTGTGTGTGGCTGTGTGTGTGTGTGTGTCTGTGTGTCTGTGTGTCTGTGTATGTCTGTGTGTCTGTGTGTCAGTGTGTGTGTGTCTGTGTCTGTCTGTGTGTGTCTGTGTGTGTGTCAGTGTGTGTTCTTCACCTGAGGACGGCTGCTTGTGTTGTGGCCGAAACGTCGTGAGAATTTCATTTTATTATGTTTTTATTATTATTTTATTATTTCCATTCTACATGACTTTACCGAAAGCTTTAAATCGCAGTCATGCGGTAGTGCAGCGGTAAGCGCGGTGGCGCTACGAACCCGACCCCCCGAGTTCGACCCCCCCCCCCCCCCTCTTGCTCAGTGGCGAATATTTGCACCGGTTCTTGGGGCGCTGTTCTGCCTCTAGATCGACTACGCCACCGTTGGAGACCGAATCTGTACCTCGGTTTGTTTTGATTCTCCTTTGATTTTCGACGACGATTTGGCGGGGGGGGGGGTGGCGAGTCAAACCCTAAACCCCGAGTAGGATCTGAGTCTGGAGCGCACCCCCACCCACCACCACCACCGCCTCTTCGCTGGGCCACGTGGCCGTGCCACGTGGTTCGAAACCAGCCTGAGAAAAACTTTGTCCGTACGTTGTTCCTCTTGGTCGCTGTGGATGATTTTCTAAACTAAAACTATTTTTTTTTTAATATATTTTTACCAGGTAAGGCCCCGCTGGAGCGATGATGTTGTTGTTGTTTTTTCAGAAGTGACCTGACCCTCACAAATCATAGCTCAACGAAGTGGGCTAAATCATCACGTGGTAATGTGGAGCAGACAGATACTCGAAGCGACTGTTCGATTCTGAACGTGGAGGGAACAACCCGAACGACCAGGAGAAAAATCCACGCGACCACGGGGAGAGAGACACGCAAACTCCAAATATACAGCAGCAGCAGGCGTCAGGGTCGGACTCGAACCCACGACCTCCCGTATACCAGGCGAGGGAATTTACATCTCATGGCCACCGTAATGATGATAAGAGAGACAGAGAGACACGCAAACTCCAAATATACAGCAGCAGGCGTCAGGGTCGGACTCGAACCCACGACCTCCTGTATACCTGGCAAGGTAGTTAACATCTCCTAGCCACCGTGATGATGATGAGAGACAGAGAGACACGCAAACTCCAAATATACAGCAGCAGGCGTCAGGGTCGGACTCGAACCCACGACCTCCTGTATACCTGGCGAGGTAGTTAACATCTCCTAGGCACCGCCGCTATGAAGTGAGCTTCATTGGCCAAGAAATTCGATCGAGGTGTGGACACGTGGGCACGTGGGCAACACGTGTGTGTGTGTGTGACGTCACAATAGCGTCCAAGCAGCTGACGCGTTAACGAACATGGACTGTGGCCTAAAGCAGCCACCACGTGGCCTACCACCAACACACACAAAACAATCCACCAACGAGCATCGATCTTATGCACTGGCCACTTGAAGAACAAAAAAAAGTACGTTCCGATGAGGAACGACGGGAATGAATGAAAGACAGAGCGAGAGAGCGCGCGAGTGAGAAGAGGACTTTTGGCTGAGCCGGGCGGTGTGGGTGCGATCGGTAAGCACCGGGTTAATTGTAGACAAAAGGTTAGGATGCCTTTTATTCTTCTCAGAGGAGGGACTAATCTCATTTCAAAAACCTGACATTTGAGCCTTTTCAGAATGCCTGACAAAATTATATCCGTCCTTTTGTTAATCAATGAACTGGAACCTAACGAACAAAGGAATTCAATTGCTTGGTCGGTTTAACCGCTGCCTGCGCGGAGCACAGAGCGAGAGCCCAGGCGCGTTTAGAAACGATGACCCCCCCCCCAGCCATCTCCGCCCCCCCCCCCCCCAAATACCCCCCGTTACGCTAACATTTCGGATAACAATTCCCACCACATGCTTGAGACACGCACGCACATCTCCAAAACCCACCGACAAAACAGAAAAAAAAATCCACGTCTCTTTTCTCTGCCAGAATCTGGCAGAATTCTTCCGATGGATTATCAACATTTTTACTTTTTTTGGAGGGGGGGCACAGGCTATCCGCGGGGTGGCCCGAGTTATATTTGCCTTTTCACATTGAGGTTTTTTTTTTTTTGCGGGGGGGGCGGAGGGGTAGGGCGGGGGGTAAGGACACTATTGGCAGCCCGAGCAGAAATGTCTTTGAGTTGGCGTGCACTAGTTGATGTGCATTGCAGGGTTAATGAAAAAAAATCTGTTAAAAACTAAGGCGTCCCACAGATACATCAGCCACAAAAACACACTTGCCCTGCATTGCTCTTTTGAATCTAGGACTTTTAATGTTATCTGATTATGGCTTTCAATTAACTCTTTGTGTGCAAGACGAGACTGACTGATTGTATTACTCTGGGCACAGGCTTAAAGTGTCCGAAAGCTGTGGTAAACTTGCTGTTTATAATAATAAAAAAATGATATTTTCACATACAACAAAGCAAGACATCTCCCGTGTGTTTTCTTCACAATAATTATTCCCATCTGCGCTCTAAGTTGCCATTTCACGCGAAACTCTCCACAGCAATGCATGTCTGTGTTACACAACTGCCCCGTGGAAGTGGATGTCACAGAACGACTTCTCTAAGAATCCATCAAGTGAGCTTTATTATCCACACACGAGGGCAGCTTTAGTTTCATGCGTTTCCCGCAATTGAAAAATCATTCGCCGTGTGGCGGCCTAACCGGATTCAGAGCTGGGAATATTAGCCACATATTTTGATTAAATAAAAATCAATTTAATAGGAGGGTTTCTAGCACTGCTTAGTGTATTTTTGGCCTAGAATATGGCCTGGGTTTTGGCATAGAATTTGGCCTGGAATTTGGCCTGGATTTTGGCCTTAATTTTGACCCGGATTTTGGACTGGACTTTGGCCAAGAATTTGGCCTGAAATTTGGTCTCGACTTTGGCCTGAAATTTGGCCTGGACTTTGGCCTGGATTTTGACCTGAAATTTGTCCTAAAATTTTTACTGGAATTTGGCCAAGAATTTTGCCTCGACTTTGGCTTGCACTTTGGCCTGGATTTTGGCCTGGAATTTAGCCTGGACTATGGGCGAAATTTTTACATGGATTTTGGCCTAGAATTTGACCAAAGATTTGACCTGGATTTTCGCCTGGAATTTGGTATGGAATTTGGCCTAGAATTTGGTCTGGACTTTAGCTTAAAATTTGGCCTGGATTTTGACCTGGAATTTGGCCAAGAATATAGCCTGGACTTTGGCCTAAATTTGGCCTAGAATTTGGCCTAAAATTTTACCCGGATTTTGTCCTGGAATTTGGTCAAGAATTTGGCATAGGTATTGGCCCGGAATTTGGCCTAGGATATGGCCTGTATTTTGGCCTGGAATTTGTCTGCCTCTGATTAAACCAGAATCTTCAAGAGCAGTTCTTTTGATGTCTAAGCCAAGTCACCAATGACAGCAAAAAGAAAAGATCAAGCCGCAAACCCATCCTCTAATAATGCCACCTGCTGCAGTGATAATGCGTGATTTAATTTGATTGACGCAGGTAAAGGAACACTCAGGCCTAAGATGTTTTACAAGAATGACCCTTCGGAGGGCCTTGGCTGTGGTACCTCCTGATTCTGGAACCTTCAAGGGCAGACATTAGCAAACACTGGGGGGCGGGATTAATCATGATAATCATTTACATTTGTAAAGTGCCAAATTTCATCCGTAGATCCCAATGCGTGGTGTGTATGGAAAATCAGGAAATACATGGACCCTGCAGGGTACATGGCCAGAACTAGATGGATAATTGCGAGTTTAAAGAAGTGAGTTTCCAAGACAGACTTTAAAAATATATCTAATGACTCAGAACCTGCACTTTGGGGGGCTCCCATCCGTGCTACGACCTCACGGTGTCAGATGCAATACTCAGATGTAAGACTCAGATGTAAGACTCAGATGTAAGACTCAGATGTAAGACTCAGATGTAACACTCAGATGCAATACTCAGATGTAAGACTCAGATGTAAGACTCAGATGTAAAACTCAGATGTAAGACTCAGATGTAAGACTCAGATGTAAGACTCAGATGTAAGACTCAGATGTAAGACTCAGATGTAAAACTCAGATGTAACACTCAGATGTAAGACTCAGATGTAAGACTCAGATGTAAAACTCAGATGTAAGACTCAGATGTAAGACTCAGATGTAAGACTCAGATGTAAGACTCAGATGTAAAACTCAGATGTAAGACTCAGATGTAAGACTCAGATGTAAAACTCAGATGTAAGACTCAGATGTAAGACTCAGATGTAAAACTCAGATGTAAGACTCAGATGTAAGACTCAGATGTAAGACTCAGATGTAAGACTCAGGCGGGAGGGGGGGGGGGAAGCTCACGGTGGGGTTTTTCCCGCACCCCCTTCCCCCACCTGAACAACTCCGCCTAAATACAGTAAAACCTCGATATACAAAATCAGAACCTTGATTTAGGCTGGAGGAGGAATCCGAAGAGCAGCTGTGAAGCTCTGTTTTCACAGATGTCCAGTATAGGCCGAGTCAGCGAGTAACAACAACAATAACAAACAATATAAAGTAGATGCGTTCCTGGATCTTCGTATATTGAAATGCCGTACGTTGAATTACTTATCAAATTAGTACTACGATGATGCGTTCCCAGCCTGTGTGGCTTACCATGTCATACTGCAAACGCTGCATAACTTACCATTTATATTGTAAACAAAGATGAAAAAAATTTGAAAATAATATTACATTTTATCCTGTGAAGTATTAACATTTTAACCTCACCGGTAATACAAACATAGTAAAGAAATGTAATTTGATTCTTGTTTAGTAGATCGATGCATTTATTGTTTATTTCAGTGGGGCTTTTATTTGGTCGAACACTTTGGCTTTCACGACCAAAATCATCCATAATACAGGTTTTTGGGTTAGATCAATGTGTCGTTAAAACCACCACCACCCGACACAGTTAATTAGCAAGGTTAGTCAAGTAAACAGAACGTGCCAATTCGTTACGAGCACAACACACACCAAGGGGTGCTGTACTAGTAACGAATTGGTCCGTTCTGTTTACGTGAAAAACCATACGAATATGCTGTGTCGGGTGGTGGCGGGTTTAACGACACATTCATATTTACGAGATCTAACCCAGAAAAACCTCTCTGATGGGTTTATTTATTTATCATTCGACTTTTTTCTTTCTATGTAAAATAATTGGTAGCAAAATAAAAACCCCAAGACCTTCATACCGAACAATTTGTTTGCCGAATATTACATTACATTGTTTTTCGGGCCGTCTCGTTCGATGCGAATGCTTTAACAAAAAAACACCACCACGCACACGCAACACGCAAAATTAAAAACCCACATCGTTCCTTTTTTCTTCGACTAAATGTTTGGTGTTTTATTGTCTTTCAATTCCAAAGTGCTCCCTTTCTCTCTCTCTCGCGCGCTAATTCTATCCGCTCTTCAGCTAAGAACGGGAATTGTGAGTGTGTCTCCGCGTATTGTTCATCGGTCATCCATTATAAAGATTCAGAGAGCCCGCGAGTGCGGACACACAAAGGTAAAGCCCCCCCCCCCCCACCGTGTAGCCTTCACAGACTTGTAGGGGCAAGTGCTGTTCGCGAACAGCACCGATGAAGGCCGCCAAGTGCCCACGATGGTGGTCAGAACCACGCCCGGCCGCCTTTGTCTCCACCTGAAGACGGCTGCTTGCGTTGTGGCCGAAACGTCGTGAGAATGATTTTATTAAGTTTAATTTTTATTATTTTATTATTTCCCTTCTACGTGACTTTACCGAAAGAACCAAGAAGATGAATCCCTGCAGTCACGAAAGCTTTAAATCGAAATTTAAAGGGCAGCAGGTGTTCATCTTCTTGGTTATTTGGGTAAAGTCACGTAGAAGAAAAATAATAAAATTAGAAAATAATATAACATAATAAAATTTATATTATATTGTAATATTATTTTATTATATTATTATGTTATTTTATTATGTTTTATTTTTATTATTGTATTATTTCCCTTCTACGTGACTTTACCGAAAGAACCAAGAAGATGAATCCTTGCAGTCACGAAAGCTTTCAATCGAAATCGCACCAGGTGCTCATTTGAGGCTGAGTCGACCTAGGGGAGGCCCAGGACCGGTTCAGAACATCGCCAGTAGCCGTGAGAATCGGGAATCGAACTCGGGTCTTCGCACCGCGGCGCCACCGCTCCCCAGACACCCACACGGACACGCATTTAGACAAAAAAGTAAAAAAAAATGAAATTAAAATTCATTAAAAAAAAACTTGATACAGCAAATCTGGCTGTGACGGTCCCACCTGATGACGGAGACTTGTGTTGCCTCCGAAACGTCGTGATTTTTTAATTATTATTTTATTTTTATTAATTTTAATTTCATTTTTTTTACCTACGTGACTTTACCGAAAAAACTAAAAGTATGAATCCTCGCGGTCACGAAAGCTTCAAATCGAGAACGAATTTAGACCTCCCCTCTCACGCTCGCACACGGTGAACAAAGATCCCCCCCGTATACCCTTGACAGACTGTCTGGGGGCAAGGGCTGTTAGCGAGCACCACACACAAAGACATAAAAGACACAAGGACATAATTTTAGGGTGGCGTTTTTTTCCCCCAGACGTGTGGCATGCCAACCGGCACAGCTGTCACGAGTCCCTATTGCATGGCGCGCTTTGCTGAATGTAATTATCCCCCATTGTTGTTTGTGTTATTAGTTTTCTTTCTAAAGGTAATGTAATGGAGGGCAAATTTATCTATGGTCAAGAGAGAAACAACCCTCCCCTCCCCCCCCATTCCCCCCAATCAGAGACCAGTCTGCATGTCTACTGTCTAGATATACCGTTAGAAACCGCTCTGTCTATTGTCTAGAGACACCATCAGTGCCCAGTCTGCCAGTCTATTGTCTAGAGACCTCAACAGTGACCAGGTCTGTCAGTCTATTGTCTAGAGACCTCAACAGTGACCAGGTCTGTCAGTCTATTGTCTAGAGACCCCATCAGAGACTGGTTTGTCAGTCTATTGTCTAGAGACCTCAACAGTGACTGAGTCTGTCAGTCTATTGTCTAGAGACCTCAACAGTGACTGAGTCTGTCAGTCTATTGTCTAGAGACATCAACAGTGACCAGGTCTGTCAGTCTATTGTCTAGAGACCTCAACAGTGACCAGGTCTGTCAGTCTATTGTCTAGAGACACCATCAGACCACCGGTCTGTCAGTCTATTGTCTAGAGACCCCATCAGACCACCGGTCTGTCAGTCTATTGTCTAGAGACACCATCAGACCACCGCTCTGTCAGTCTATTGTCTAGAGACACCATCAGACCACCGGTCTGTCAGTCTATTGTCTCGAGACACCATCAGACCACCGATCTGTCAGTCTATTGTCTAGAGACACCATCAGACCACCGCTCTGTCAGTCTATTGTCTAGAGACACCATCAGACCACCGATCTGTCAGTTTATTGTCTAGAGACACCATCAGACCACCGGTCTGTCAGTCTATTGTCTAGAGACCCCATCAGACCACCGGTTGGTCAGTCTATTGTCTAGAGATACCATCAGACCACCGCTCTGCCAGTCTATTGTCTAGAGACGCCATCAGACCACCGGTCTGTCAGTCTATTGTCTAGAGACACCATCAGACCACCACTCTGTCAGTCTATTGTCTAGAGACTCCATCAGACCACCGGTCTGTCAGTCTATTGTGTAGAGACTCCATCAGACCACCGGTCTGTCAGTCTATTGTCTAGAGACTCCATCAGACCACCGGTCTGTCAGTCTATTGTCTAGAGACTCCATCAGACCACCGCTCTGCCAGTCTATTGTCTAGAGACTCCATCAGACCACCGGTCTGTCAGTCTATTGTCTAGAGACACCATCAGACCACCGGTCTGTCAGTCTATTGTCTAGAGACTCCATCAGACCACCGGTCTGTCAGTCTATTGTCTAGAGACTCCATCAGACCACCGCTCTGCCAGTCTATTGTCTAGAGACCCCATCAGACCACCGGTCTGTCAGTCTATTGTCTAGAGACTCCATCAGACCACCGGTCGGTCAGTCTATTGTCTAGAGACTCCATCAGACCACCGCTCTGCCAGTCTATTGTCTAGAGACTCCATCAGACCACCGCTCTGTCAGTCTATTGTCTAGAGACCCCATCAGTGACTGGGTCTGTCAGTCTATTGTCTAGAAACTCCATCAGACCACAGCTCTGTCAGTCTATTGTCTAAAGACCCCATCAAAGATCAGTCTGTCAGTCTATTGTCTAGAGACTCCATCAGACCACCGCTCTGTCAGTCTATTGTCTCGAGATGCTGTGGCGCACAGCGAGTCCATCTTCGTTGACCCGGCAGCCAGGGTCACCACTGGTGCCGGCAGGTGGAGGCCTGGTTAATGGACTGGCTTTGCCAGCTTCGCTTTCACCGGCAGAGCAATAGACGGGCTTGCTGACTCTTGCTATCTGTATCATGTTAGCAATTGGGTCCTGACAGCTCACAAATGCCCCGCGGGACACGGTGGGTTTTTTTTGTTGTTGTTGCGGTTTCTGAATGAGCCACAGCAACGCTGAGCGAATGTAACGAATTTAAAAAAAAATGTGCATCCCGCTCCGATTGCAAAAAATATATAATCCGTTGCCTCGCGTCTCCTGGCTGGTTGGATTGCTTGCTGCTGGGCTCCTTATCCACCAGCCCTTAACGACAACAATATTGTAGGTTCAGTTTCGGTTCAGGTTCAGTCTATTTTGAATTAGCCCGGGAGCCAATACGCTCTGAAATCGTGTTTCATGAACATCGCTTCTGCAACCTACGTAAAAAGTCACAATAAAAAATAAATCAACAAGTGCATTGAGTTTCGATTTAAAGCTTTCGTGACTGCAGGGATTCATCTTCTTGGTTCTTTCGGTAAAGTCACGTAGAAGGGAAATAATAAAATAATAAAAATAAAACATATTAAAATACAATTCTCACGACGTTTTGGCCACAACGCAAGCAGCCGTCCTCAGGTGAAAAACAGGTCTGTCGGAAAGACAGCGTCTGAATGACAGACCTGTTCTTCGCCTGAGGACGGCTGCTTGCGTTGTGGCCGAAACGTCGTGAGAATTATTTTATTGTTTTATTTTTATTATTTTATTATTTCTCTTCTACGTGACTTTACCGAAAGAACCAAGAAGATGAATCCCTGCAGTCACGAAAGCTTTCAACCGAAATTTAATGCTGGTGATGTTCCTCTTCAGGCTGACCATGAGCTCAATGGGAGATGCACGGTCTGGGTTCAATTCCCAGCCGTGCACAAACCACACAACGTAAGTGACACACGCAAGGTTGGAACTGTCCTCCACCCACAACCGATAAATTTAAATTCACAGGTGTTTTTTGAAGCTTATTGTTTCTTAATGGTTCATATTAATGCATGTTATGTACAGCGCCCAGTGATCCGTGAATGAAGAGCGCAAGAAAAGTCAATTTTTCGTATCATCATTATAATAATAACCATGCAGCTGATGATGCTGCTGCTGTTGTTGTTGATGATTATGATCATGATGACGAGGAACACATTCCTGCGGAGGGAGCTGGTAGGAACGTTGGGTTGCTCGGTCAATGGCCAGGGTCAACGGCGGCGTGGTGTATTCCCCAAATATGGCCGACTGTGAGGGCGGGCACAAGCCGGCGTGAGTAGGTTAAACGTTGAGTTTTATAAGGGCACCACGGGGTGACCAGCCCCTCCACACCCAGCCCCACCCCTCCCACCCCCCACCCAGCCCCACCCTGCCCACCCAGCCCCTCCCCACCCTCCCCACCCAGCCCCTCCCCACCCTCCCCACCCAGCCCTTCCCTGCACGACGGACGGACACAATAATCCCCTGTGGGCTGGTGTAACCAGGAGGTTCCTACCAGTATAATGGTGCTGACCCTGATGATGATGCTACTGCCGAGACTGATGATGATGATGCAGCTGATGATAATAGCAATGCTTTTTCACCTGATGCTGATGATGATGATCATAACGGATCCCTTCAGAGCAATTGTGTGTTTCCTATGGAAACTCACGGCTGACTGAATGAATTGAAGCTTTTAAAGTTCTTGCAGTGGGGGGAGCAAAGAAGGGGCTGTAATGATAGGCGTTGACAGTAAATTGCAGATGCAACACACTCATTAGGGCACAGCAGATGTTCCACATGCACACATACGCACACAATTCAGAACGCGCATGGACGTGTTTATTGTACTCACAAACACATACGCACATGTACCCGTGGACAAACAAAGACAACTATCCCCCGTATAGCCTTAACAGATTGTTGGGGCAAGTGCTGTTAGCGAGCACCTCTGAAGGTCGGCACAGCCCACGAGGAGGGGGGGGGGGTGAGGTGGCCAACACTACACCGGGCCGCCTTTGTCTCCCCAGTGCTGATGTATACACACCGCACGCACCGGATACTCAATTGAGGCTGAGTCGACCGAGTCGTAGGCCAGCACCGTTTGGTGTTGGTTGCGAGTAGAAATCGAACTCGGCTGTCGCCGGGTTCGTATTGCGATGATCTTTCTCGATGATCTGTGGTCGTCGTGATGAAAACCTCGACGTGAAAATGTAGCTGTTGAACATCTTTTGCCGTACGCCAGGACAGACCCAGGTGAGATTTTAAAAACTATAAACACGTTTTTTTTTCTTCATTTTACCAGGTAAGGTTCACTAAGGTTGTTTAGCTTCTTTGGCAGAAGCGACCTGGCGCATCACAGATGATGACCCAACGGAAGGGGGCTCATCGTTACGTGGAAATTTATGGCAGCCAAAATAGCTGTGAGAGCACGTTGATTCTCAAATGTGGAGGGGAAAAAAAACGGTGGGCCCGGAAAACAATCCACGCGAACACGGCGAGAGAGACATGCAGACTCCAAATATACAGCAGGCGTCGTGGTCGAGATCGAACCCACAACCTCATGTATACCAGGCGAGGTAGTTGACATCTCCTAGCCACCGTGATGATGATGAGAGAGAGACACGCAAACTCCAAATCCACAGCAGGCGTCAGGGTCGGGATCGAACCCACGAGCTCCTGTATACCAGGCGAGGTAGTTGACATCTCCTAGCCACCGCGATGATGATGATGAGAGAGAGAGAGACACGCAGACTCCTAACATACAGCAGGCGTCGTGGTCGGGATCGAACTCACGATCTCCTGTATACCAAGCTCCACCTGAGGACGGCTGCTTGCGTTGTGGCCGAAACGTCGTGAGAATAATTTTATTATGTTTTATTTTTATTATTTTATTATTTCCATTCTACGTGACTTTACCGAAAGAACCAAGAAGAAGACATCATTGAGTAATCATCATTTAGTCATCATCTTTTAATCATTTCGTAATCATCTTTTCATTAATCATCATATAATCGATTCGTAATCATCACCATCATTGAGTAATCAAGATCAGTGAATGTTAACTACCTCGCCTGGTATACAGGAGGTCGTGGGTTCGATCCCGACCCTGACGCCTGCTGTACATTTGGAGTTTGCGTGTCTCTCTCTCTCCGTGGTGAGATGTTAACTACCTCGCCTGGTATACAGGAGGTCGTGGGTTCGATCCCGACCCTGACGCCTGCTGTACATTTGGAGTTGGCGT
The DNA here is from genome assembly GCF_964198595.1 of Lampetra fluviatilis. Classification (NCBI taxonomy): domain Eukaryota; kingdom Metazoa; phylum Chordata; class Hyperoartia; order Petromyzontiformes; family Petromyzontidae; genus Lampetra; species Lampetra fluviatilis. The sequence goes on along the minus strand of NC_136325.1, from coordinate 6,087,867 downwards.
GTTCTACGCGTGGTCCGGCAGATTTTTTTTTTTATCTCCGGGTCCTCATGCATTTATTTTATTAAGACTATTTTGCTGCTATAAATGTACACATGATAAGCCCACTTTGTTGAGCTAACATTAGTGGCAAGGTCACTTCTGGAAAAGGAGCTAATCGCTCAGTGGGCTTTTCCTGGTAAAATAAAAAATAAAAAAAAGTTTCGTTTCAATTGTAGATAGAAAATTTACAGCGATGTATACCTATACTCTGCGCTTCTATGGTGTATTCGTATTGCTTGTTGATGTTGTTACTTTCTTACCCACCCCTACGGGACATCTGTGAAAAAGAGCTTTATAGTTAATCGGATTCTTCCAGTATAAATAAACATGTGTGATATCATCCATACTAATCTTGAAGCTTTCGTGGCTGCAGGGATCCATACTCTTTGTTGGTTCTTTCGGTAAAGTCACGTAGGTATAAAATAAAATAAATAAAATATACCTACGCGACTTTGCTGAAAGAACCAAGCAGTATCATCCATACTATATGTTTCTTTCGGTAAAGTCACGTGGGTAGAAAATAAAATAAATCACGACGTTTCGGGCGCAACACAAGCGTCCGTCATCAAGAATGATACTGGTAGGAACCACCTGGTTCCACCAGCCCACAGGGGATTATTGTGTCCGTCCGTCCGTCGTGAATCCAAAAATGGGAGGGGTGGGGCTGGGTGGAGAGGGGAGGGTGGGGAGGGGAGGGGTGGGAAGGGTGGGGAGGGGCTGGGTGGGGAGGGTGGGGAGGGGCTGTGTGGGGGTGAGAGGGGTGGGGCTGGGTGGAGAGGGGAGGGTGGGGAGGGGCTGGGTGGGCAGGGTGGGTCTGGGAGAGGAGGGTGGGGAGGGCCTGGGTGGGGATGGTGGGGAGGGGCTGGGTGGGGAGGGGCTAGGTGGGGAGTGGGAGGGGTGGGGCTGGGTGGGGAGGGGCTGGGTGGGCAGGGTGGGTCTTGGAGGGGAGGGTGGGGAGGGGAGGGGTGGGAAGGGTGGGGAGGGGCTGGGTGGGGAGGGTGGGGAGGGGCTGTGTGGGGGTGGGAGGGGTGGGGCTGGGTGGAGAGGGGAGGGTGGGGAGGGGCTGGGTGGGCAGGGTGGGTCTGGGAGAGGAGGGTGGGGAGGGCCTGGGTGAGGATGGTGGGGAGGGGCTGGGTGGGGAGGGGCTAGGTGGGGAGTGGGAGGGGTGGGGCTGGGTGGGGAGGGGCTGGGTGGGCAGGGTGGGGTCTTGGAGGGGAGGGTGGGGAGGGGCTGGCTGTGGAGGGTGGGGCTGGGTGGGGGGTGGGAGGGGGTGGGGCTGGGTGGGGGGTGGGAGGGGTGGGGCTGGGTGGGGAGGGGCTGGTCACCCCGTGGTGCCCTTATAAAACTCAACGTTTCACCTACTCACGCCGGCTTGTGCCCGCCCACACAGTCGGCCATATTTGCAGAATACACCACGCCGCCGTTGACCCTGGCCATTGACCGAGCAACCCAACGTTCTTACCAGCTCCCTCCGCAGGAATGTGTTATCATCCATAAAAAAAATGTTAGATTAGATTGCTTAAATATAAATGTGTGGTTAAACCCTCCACCACCCGACACAGCCAATTTCTAATGTTTGTCACGTAAACAGAACGTCCCAATTCGTTACGAGTACAGCAACACCGGTGTGTTGGAAAGCTAATCCACAACATTTGCACTCTGAGTACGACGTTTTGCCAGTAATCACAACTAGCATCATCAGGCGGAGAGTCAGATTTATGGAGAAATCCTCCTGTTTCGTTACGTGCTGTGGGTTTCACACCTGATGACGATTGCTTGTGTTGCAATCGAAACGTCGTGAGAATTTAATAGTTTTATTTTTAATATTTTATTATTTCGCTTCTACGTGACGACTTTACCGAAAGAACCAAGAATATGAATCCCTGCAGTCACGAAAGCTTTAAATCGAAATATATATTTTAATTTAAAGCTTTCGTGACTGCAGGGTTTCATCTTCTTGGTTCTTTCGGTAACTTCCTTTATTTAACCGCCCGGTGCTCCACCCGTTGTTGTGAGCGTCGCCCCCCCCCCCCCCCCCGCTGGCACTGCCCCCACCCCTCCCCATCAGCCAATAGCGGTGGGGGACGCGCGCCACGTGACCGAGTGGAGAGAGGGTGGGGCGGGGGGCTCTGTCCGTGTCGCCAAGGCAACGGGCGTGTACATAGACAAAGGTCCCCCACATAGCCCCGAGCAGACCTTTGGGGCAAGTGCAGCTTAGCTAAGTAAGCAGCTTACAACTCGCATCGTAACAATACCCTGATTACTAATCTAGCATATAATTACAGTCACTCCCCCCTTGAATCTTTGCACCTGATGAGTTAATGAGTTAATGATGACGTCACCCTGCTGCTGCTCTATATAAGAACGGGAGACACAGCAGAGCCTCACCATTCTGGCGAATTGCCCGATGATGCTGGATGCAATTACCAGCGAAACGTCGTACTCAAATTGTAAATGTTGTGGCTTCAACACACCGGTGGGCTAAAGCAGTGAACTATTTTGTCTTTTGTCAACGTGACACATTTTTACTGATTGGCCGTGTCGGGTGGTGGAGGGTTACGACACATTTATAAATAACGCGATCTAAACCCAAAAACGTTGATTATGAAGTAAGCAGCACCGATGAAGGCCGGCACTGTGGCACACGAAGGGGGTGGTCAGCACCACGCCCGGCCGCCTTTGTCTTCCCAATGGCGATGTTTTACAAGCCGTGGCAGGTAACAGCAGCGCGCTAACCGCTGCACCACCGCTCCCCACCCTATAGCCACACACTCCCCCCCTCACCCAATAGCGGTGGAGGACGCGCGCCACGTGACCGAGTGGGGAGGCGGGGCTCTCCGTGTCGTCAAGGCAACGGCGTGTATACAAATTCGGCCACTCGCTGTTCGCAAACTCTTTGGTTAAATGTTCCTCGTTTTTTAACGAGGGAATACAAAACATTTTTTTTAAAACCACATCGCTAAATACAAAGTGAGGCCTCCGACATCGAGATGAGCGACTCGGTGCTCGCTGAGCTGCAATGGGACGAGGGGATGGCGATCCCAGTCGCAAACGAGGAAAACAAAGCCTTGGAGATGCAGGTAGGCCTCAACTTTCCAGCCTGTCATTTGAATTATTTAAAATATATATCTATAGAGTGATGTACCTGTTAACAATCCGTACGGCTTCACCCCGTGTTCTTGTACAGGGGGAAATTTAGTTTTTAGGTCCATGCCGCGTACAGCCGTTTTAATGCGGGGCACAAAAAAGTGTCTATTTGTTTGTGTTTCTCACTTGGGAGTTTGTAGGATGAACGTTGGGATTCATAAGGGCACGGGGTGACCTCTAAGGTCTGAATTGGTCTGTAATAAGATATGATCTACATTTGTAATACATTTCGATTTGAAGCTTTCGTTACTGCAGGGATTCATCTTCTTGGTTCTTTCGGTAAAGTCACGTAGAAGGGAAATAATACAATAATACAAATAAAACATAATAAAATACAATTCTGAGCGTCATTCGGACGCTGTCTTTCCGACAGCCCTGTTCTTCACCTGAGGACGGCTGCTTGCGTTGTGGCCGAAACGTCGTGAGAATTGTATTTTATTGTTTTATTTTTATTATTTTATTATTTCCCTTCTACGTGACTTTACCGAAAGAACCAAGAAGATTTGTAATACATTTTACAATGTTGCGTTTTTAAGGTGCATTAGAAAGTGACGTTTACGAGATGCATCAGAATCGGAATAATTTATACTGGAGGAGGAATCCGATGAGCTATGAAGCTATTTTTAAATCCTTTATATTAAGTTCACTTGCTTGCTTGCTTACGACCGTGCAAATCTTTCGGTCGTTTTTTAACCCACTTCCCGTGATCCAATCGAGCTGACATTTTCCACACAGACTCGTTGTGCGAGACAATTAATGTTCGTGAAAAAAAATTCCCAAAAATGTACACTGTTTAGGGAAAACAAATTAAATATTTATTTACCAATTGCTTAATACTGGCAGACAATCATCTGACCCATAGGTGGCGGCCATCTCAAGCCAGAGGACGAGAAGACTCTAACCGCCACGCATATAAAGGATTTATATTGAAAAACTTTGTTTTTACGGGTTTACTTGTTCACAGATGTCCAGCAAGGGCACGCCACTCACAACAACATCCTATTTCCCCCAGTAAATAGTAAAGGTGCAGCCCTGCAATTGCCTTCTAATGCACACCCGCTGTCTTCTTGGTTCTTTCGGTAAAGTCACGTAGAAGGGAAGTAATAAAATAATAAAACTAAAACATAATAAAATAAAATAATTCTCACGACGTTTCAGCTACAACGCAAGCAGCCGTCTTCAGGTGAAGAATGAATTTTATTTTATTATGTTTTAGTTTTATTATTTTATTACTTCCCTTCTACGCGACTTTACCGAAAGAACCAAGAAGATGAATCCCTGCAGTCACGAAAGCTTTAAATCGAAATTTAATTATTTTATTATGTTTTAGTTTTATTATTTTATTACTTCCCTTCTACGCGACTTTACCGAAAGAACCAAGAAGATGAATCCCTGCAGTCACGAAAGCTTTAAATCGAAATTTAATTATTTTATTATGTTTTATTTTTATTATTTTATGATTTCCCTTCTACGTGACTTTACCGAAAGAACCAATAAGATGAATCCCTGCAGTCACGAAAGCTTTAAATCGAAATTTTATTATGTTTTATTTTTATTATTTTATTACTTCCCTTCTACGTGACTTTACCGAAAGAACCAAGAAGATGAATCCCTGCAGTCACGAAAGCTTTAAATCGAAATTTAATTATTTTATTATGTTTTATTTTTATTATTTTATTATTTCCCTTCTACGTGACTTTACCGAAAGAACCAATAAGATGAATCCCTGCAGTCACGAAAGCTTTAAATCGAAATTTTATTATGTTTTATTTTTATTATTTTATTACTTCCCTTCTACGTGACTTTACCGAAAGAACCAAGAAGATGAATCCCTGCAGTCACGAAAGCTTTAAATCGAAATTTTATTATGTTTTATTTTTATTATTTTATTACTTCCCTTCTACGTGACTTTACCGAAAGAACCAAGAAGATGAATCCCTGCAGTCACGAAAGCTTTAAATCGAAAGCACAACCGCTGGTGAAAGTAGCCTCCACTATAGAGGTGCTATAGAGGGTGTTTGGCCTCCTCTTCCACGCTGCCCAATAACTCACACTTTACCCCAGTACAATCTTGTATGAATGCAATGAGTGCATTCGTTAACTGAAATTGCCCTGCGTATTTTTGCGCGGATGAGTCAATCGACTCAACGAATGCATCCTTTATCCGCGGGTTATCCAAATGAAGGATTGCAGCGCAGGCGGGTTCATGTCCTCACATCTGCATTCATCCGTTCGTCAATGAATGCATTCACTCATCGTCTAGGACTACGCGGGGAGTACTCACACTTTACCCCACCACACCAGAGGTCGCAAACGGGTTTTGATTCCTTACCCGTACCCGGCCGCACCAGGGTCGCAAACGGGTACCCGTACCCGTACCCGGCCGTACCCGTACCCTACCCGTACCCGACCGGGTACCCGACCGGGTACGGGTAGGTTACGGGTATCGGGTACCCGATTGCGACCTCTGGGATGAAGCCATGTTGCAGGCGCGGGTGGGTTGATTCTAGGAACTTGAATTGTGAGAAGAGACAAGACGTTGGGAAATGAGTGGCAAACGGTGACTCACCAGTGACTCACGGTCTACCCGTACCCGGCCGCACCAGGGTCGCAAACGGGTACCCGTACCCAGCCGGGTACGGGTAGCCGGGTATCGGTAGGGTACGGGTATCGGGTACCCGGTTGCGACCTCTGCACCACACTCACACTCCCTGTGGGTCGACTAACCGTGGTGTGTCCGTCTATGCTGCTGGGTGGACAGAGGCGGGGATGTTTAAGAAACGTGCAGCATTGTTTAAACCGCCGTTCCGGGAGATGGAATCGAACCTATAACTTCTGGTTTGCAAGCCTACAGGTTTCGCTCGTTCCATGTGCGTGTGATTTTGCGCTGTATATTTGGCCAACATGTTTCTACCACGAATCCGCTAGACAGTACGTGGTTTGAATTCACTCAGATGCGGCTATGCGGTCGGACGTGAGACAACATGGTGTGTGTGTGTACTGTGTGTGTGTGCTCTGTGTGTGCTGTGTGTGTGCTGTGTGTGCATAACCATCCTCCATAATGATAGGACTGTAATATGACAACAGTGTTCTTGTGTTGGCGTGGCAGTAATGCTTGGTTCTGTCGGGTTTGTGCTGCTGCTGTAGCTGCAGAAGCGACTGCAGGAGAATGTGTCGATGGAAGGGGAGATGATGGAGCAGGAGGAACGACTTCACGCGATGGTGGAGCACCTCAAGAACGTGAAACAGGAGTTCACCAACACGCAGGTGCTCACTCAGCTATTAACTCATTCACTCGGATCGCTCACTTGCTCTTTCATTCACTTGTTAACTCACTCCATCACTCAACCACTCAAGTCACTCACTCATTGACTCACCCACTCATCCCCTCAATGACACCGTCATTCCCCCACATAACACATTCCTACTGCGGAGGGAGCTGGTAGGAACGTTGGGTTGCTCGGTCAATGACCAGGGTCAACGGCCAGGGCGTGGTGTATTCCGCAAATATGCCCGACTGTGAGAGCGGGCACAAGCGGGCGTGAGTAGTAATCTTAATTTTAGAACTTTCGTGACTGCAGGAATTATTATTTGGTTCTTTCGGTTAAGTCACGTCTAAAGATAAAATAATAAATTAAATTAAATAATAGAATACGACGTTTCGATTGCAACACAAGCAATCATCATCAGGTATAATGAAATAGCGACATAAAATCTAACCAGAAAACTATAGACAGACATATTAGCAGACAGATATCACCAAGATACATAGAGAGAGCAACACAGGTAACAGAGAGAGGTGGTCGTCTCTGTGGGGTGGCCTTAAATAGACAGAGGAGGGCGGACGCAGAGAGAGGGAGGGGGGTTAGAGAAAAAATTAGCATATCAATGAGTGGACAACAAAATGTGGTGCTGCAAGTGCGATGACACGGCAAGCAAGCCTGAAAATCAGGAGAAGGACACACTAAAATTAAATAACCTAGTAAAATATCGAAATGTAATGTAATACAACACAGAGGGTCGCTCAACACACAATTAACGCATAGCCTGGTTGATTACGTATTTCAAAAATTGCTAAGTTAGAATTTAAGTGTGAACATTCCAAAGAGAGGACACAGGCAGAGAGAACAAGTAGTCAGAGTGAGAGAAAAAAGAAGATAAGTTTAAAACTTCCCCGTAGAAGTGGTTCAATCTTAATTTTAGAACTTTCGTGACTGCAGGAATTATTATTTGTTTCTTATATGTCTGTCTATAGTTTTCTGGTTAGATTTTATGTCGCTATTTCATTATACCTGATGATGATTGCTTGTGTTGCAATCGAAACGTCGTATTCTATTATTTAATTTAATTTATTATTTTATCTTTAGACGTGACTTAACCGAAAGAACTAAATAATAGGGCGTGAGTAGGTTAAACGTTGAGTTTTATAAGGGCACCACGGGGTGACCAGCCCCACCCCTCCCACCCCTCACCCAGCCCCACCCTCCCCTCCCAGCCACTCCCCACCCAGCCCCTCCCCACCCTCCCCTCCCCACCCAGCCCCTCCCTCCCCTCCCCACCCAGGCCCTCCCTCCCCACCCAGCCCCTCCCTGCACGACGGACGGACACAAGAATCCCCTGTGGGCTGGTGGAACCAGTGGGTTCCTACCAGTATTAATTCACCTACACACTCACTAACCAAAGCACTATCCCATTCACCCGGTCACTCGCCCCTCACTCGCTCGATAACTAGTCCTCTCCCTGGCTCACTTGCACGCTCCCTTACTAGCTCCCTCACTCACTCATTCGTAAGCTCAACCACAGACTCACACACTTTCCAAAAGCACACTACCTCTTACACCACAGTAGGACGATGGCCCAGCCTTGTCTTTTATTGCTGCTGCTGCTGCTGCTGTGTTCACGCAGCACCACGGCTCTCCCTTGTAACATAGCCCGTCACCTGGCGACATGAGATCTTCATCCGTAGAACGGATGAAGCAAACTCAACGATGTGCGCAGTCATGACAGGGAGCCGAGTGGAGTCAGAAGGCACTTTCGCCTTCTGACGTCTTCCATCTTGCAGCGCTATATAAAACGCAGCCGGGTTTGCTCGAAAACATCGACGTCGTATAAGGCAATCACGTTGTGCTCGTACACAAATGGCTATTTCAACTTTGCCCTCGCTATCCATTGAGTCGGTGAGCCCTACGATAACAGCAGCCGGTGTTTTACAGTTTAGTTTCGATACCTTTCGCCAGACTCGTACAAAGGATAAATGTCCGTGGCCCTAAAACACTCATGCCCAGTGGCTTTCTTCTGTAAAATTAGCAGACGTTAGCGCCACATATTCTGGCTGGGAGGCATCCTTTGAATTTCTGTGAGTGCAGCCTTATTTGTATGATAAGCGGCTAATAACAAAGACATTACTCTGAGAGACCCAAAAGAGGAACGCGTGGATTGTAGAATACATCCGAGGTTAAGGACTTCATTTTGACGTTAAGAAATTGTCATGATGTGCTTGGGCAAGACACATCGCTGGAAGAGACGATGGGCGGTGCTGAGAATTTCACCGGGGTGGCAGCGGTAAGAGGGAGTGTGTTCGAGGCGTGTGTGAGTCTCATTCTAAGGCCATACTTCACGTGCACATAGCCTGGCACAAGTGCTCTGGTGATGTCACCGCCACATAGTGGCGAACGGCGGTTGTTGTTGTTGTTGTATTCTCGCTGCGTGTGTGTGTGTCTCTCGCTGTAGTGCAGCGGTGAGCACGCTGCAATGCGAACCCAGCCGGCCACCAACACCGGTGACGATTATCCGAACCAGTGCTGGGCATCCCCTAGGTCGACTCAGCCTTAAACGAGTATCTGGTGCAATGTGTAAACATCGCCACTAGGGAGGCAAAGGCAGATGGAGCGTGGTGATAGCCACCCACCCCCTCGTGTACCGTGTCATTCTTAACAGCCGCTCGCTAACAGCACTTGCCCCAACAGCCTGTTAAAGGCTACACGGGGGACTTTTTCGTCTTTTGGGGGTTCGCGGTTAACACACTTGTCGACTAACATAGCAATCCCGGTTCAACTCCAGTCGATGGCTTCCTTTACCCACAACCAAGCCACGTACCTTGCTGGCCCACACCTACCACTAATCCACTGTGCGCCGGGTCTTCATAGGTGCTCGCTAACAGCACTTGCCCCAACGGTCTGATGAGGCTATCCGGGGGGTGTCGTGGGGGTGGTGGGGGGCGAGCCTTTGTGTTGGCGCGTGTCACTGGTGCTCGCAGGTGCTGTGCCGTGCGCGTGAGAAGGAGCTGGAGACGGAGTCGCACTTCACGACGCTCGCCGAGCGCGAGGACGGGCGCCTCAAGCAGGAGCTGCGTCGACTCGACACGGAGATGCACGACGCGAGGGAGCGGCAGAACAACCAGCAGGTGCAAGCTCACGCACACACACACGCACGTGCGCGCGTGTGTGTGCGTGAGCGGTAGTGTAGCGGTTAGCGCGCCGCGCTACGAACCTGGCGACACGGGTTCGATTCCCGCTCACGGCCAACACCGGTGACGATTATCTGAACCGGTCCCGGGCCTCCCCTAGGTCGACTCAGCCTCAAATGAGTACCTGGTGCGGTGTGTAAAAATCGCCACTAGAAAGACAAAGGCGGTCGGGCGTGGTGCTGGCCACCCACCCCTCGATGTACCGTTCTGGCCTTCATAGGTGCTCGCTAACAGCACTTGCCCCTACAGTCTATTAAGGCTATACGGGGGATCTTTGTATCTCTGTACGCACACACACATGCGTGCATACGCGAACACGCTACGATGGCTTGAATAGCCATGCACAGGGCTCGGCAACCAGCGTCTCCGAAACCGCGTGTGGCTGATTACCGTCGGCATAATTATTTCATTCTGCTGACGATAATGTTATTGACAATGATGATGAAGGCGATGATGATGACGGTGAAGGCATTGACGATGATTATGATGATGACAACGATCGTGAAGGCAGTGACCATGATGTCGGCAATGACGATGATGGAAGTAATGACGATGATGAAGGCAATGACAATTATGACGACGATGAAGGCATTGGCGATGATTATGATGATGACAACGATCGTGAAGGCAGTGACCATGATGTCGGCAATGACGATGATGGAAGTATCGACGATGATGAAGGCAATGACAATGATTACGACGATGAAGGCATTGGCGATGATTATGATGATGACAACGATCGTGAAGGCAGTGACCATGATGTCGGCAATGACGATGATGGAAGTATCGACGATGATGAAGGCAATGACAATGATTACGACGATGAAGGCATTGGCGATGATTATGATGATGACAACGATCATGAAGGCAGTGACCATGATGGAGGCAATGACGATGATGGAAGTATCGACGATGATGAAGGCAATGACAATGAAGACGACGATGAAGACATTTCAAATTACGACGACGACGACGATGAAGGGGATGACCGCGACAGCCGCTACGATGACAATTTATGGCGGTGGTGGTGGCGGCCGCAGAACGAGCTGTTCCGGGCGACGCGCCGGCTGGAGGAGAAGCGAGCGGAGCTGCGCTGGGACGAGCTGGCGCTCGACGCGTGGCTGGAGGAGGCGGCGCGCCGGGACGAGGACATCGAGGCGCTGCAGAGATACGCACGGCTCGACGAGGGCAAGATCCGGGTGAGGATCGCTCGCCCGCCCGCCCGCCAGCCTACACGCTTACTCGTCCACTTGCTCACCCGCTCGCTCACTCGCCTACACACTCGCCTACCTACACGCTTACTCGTCCACTTGCTCATTCACTCGCCTACACACTCACCTACACGCTTACTCGCACACTCGCTCGCTCACTCGCTTACTCGCACACTCGCTCGCTCACCTACCCACTCACCTACACGCTTACTCGCACACTCGCTCGCTCACTCGCTTACTCGCACACTCGCTCGCTCACCCACCCACTCACCTACACGCTTACTCGTCCATTTGCTCACTCGCCTACACGCTTACTCGCACACTCGCTCGCTCACTCGCTTACTCGCACACTCGCTCGCTCACCCACCCACTCACCTACACGCTTACTCGTCCATTTGCTCACTCGCCTACACGCTTACTCGCACACTCGCTCGCTCACTCACCCACTCACCTACACGCTTACTCGTCCACTTGCTCACTCGCTCGCTCGCCCACTCACCTACACACTTACTTGTCCACTCGCTCACTCGCTCACTCGCCTACACGCTTACTCGCTCGCTCGCTCACCCACCCACTCACCTGCACGCTTACTCGTCCACTTGCTCACTCGCTCGCTCGCTCACCTATACGCTTACTTGACCTACGCTCGCACACTCACTCGCTCGCTCACTCACCTACACGCTTACTCGCTCGCTCGCTCACCCACCCACTCACCTGCACGCTTACTCGTCCACTTGCTCACTCGCTCGCTCACTCACCTACACGCTTACTCGCTCGCTCACTCACCCACCAACTCACCTACACACTTACTCATCCCACTCACTCGCTCACAGACTCACCTACACGCTTACTCGTCTCACTTGCTCGCTCGCTCCCACACTCACTTGTTCACACGCTTACCTCCATGCTTACTCGTCCACCCGCTCGGTTACCGACCCACCTACCCACTCACTCACTCACCTACACGCTTACTCATCCACTCACTCGCTCCCTCACTCACCCACTGCACTCGCTCGCCCGCCCACCCACTCACCTACACGCTTACTCATCCACTTGCTCACTCACCCACTCACCTACACGCTTACTCATCCACTTGCTCACTCACCCACTCACCTACACACTTACTCATCCACTCACTCGCTCCCTCACTCACTCACTGCACTCGCTCGCCCGCCCACCCACTCACCTACACGCTTACTCATCCACTTGCTCACTCACCCACTCACCTACACGCTTACTCATCCACTCACTCGCTCACACACTCACCCACGCACACACCCACTCACGCACACACCCACTCACGCACGCGCCCACTTAAGAATGAATATGCTGCCACCATTGATGCTGATGATACATTTTCTGCCACTTGATGATAATGGTACTTTTGCTGCTGATGATGCTGATGATGCTGCTGCTGGTGACTTCACTGCTGTGCCTCTGCGCATCATGACACGTGGTGCAGGAGCTGATGTTGAGACTGGACCGGCTCACGGATGAGGAGTCTCAAAAGAAACGATCCCTCGAGAATGAAGTCACGGAGACTGTGATGACGCAGGTGACTCTCCAAACACAACTTTGTGCATGCGTGTGTGTGAGAGTGTGTGTGAGAGTGTGTGTGAGAGTGTGTGTGTGCGTGAGAGTGTGTGTGTGCGTGTGTGTGAGAGTGTGTGTGAGAGTGTGTGCGTGTGTGTGTGCGTGTGTGTGCATGTGTGTGTGTGCGTGTGTGTGAGAGTGTGTGCGTGTGTGTGCATGTGTGTGTGTGTGAGAGTGTGTGTGTCAGTCTGTGTGTGAGCTCTACGAAGTGGCTCATCGTGTGGACATCCAAAGCAGCAAATATAAAATACCACCAGCGGTGGCTGTGCTCTCCCGCTGCCTGCTACTGCGTCCGGGGGCTCCGGCTGATGGAGGTTTTCTTTTCTTCGTCTTCCCCGTTTTGCCTCCTGCAGGTGGAGCTGGACAAGGCCGCGGAAGAGTTCCGCCGGGCGCATCGGGAGCGGCAGCAGCTGCTGCAGCAGTGGGAGGAGACGATTCAGCAGATGCAGCGGAGAGACCGGGACGTCGAGCGCTGTGCGCTGGTGCGCGCCGCCCTCCGTCACCTTTCCCCACTCGCTCGCTCGCTCGTTCGCTCGATTGATCGCTCGATTGATCGCTTGATCGATTGATCGCTCGATCGCTCGCCCGATCGATCGATCGCTCGCTCGCTCGATCGCGTTCCCCCCGATGATGGTGATAGGCCAGCGTCTACGCGCACGTGGTTTAAACACGAAGACAAAGGTCACCTATGTAGCCTTGAACAGGTCTCTCCGAGCACCTATGGGGGGAGCGGTGGTGCCGTTCGCGGCGCTACACAACCAGGCGACCAAAAGTTCGGTTCTAGCTCATGACCAGTCAAACAGCCAACGCCAGTGACGATTATGTGAACCGGCCCTGGGCGTCCCCTAGGTCGACTCAGCCTTACATGAATACCTGGTGCGTTGTGTAATCATCAGCACTGGGGAGACAAAGGCGGCCGGGCGTAGTACTGGTCAACCACCCCCTCATGTGCCATGTCGGCCTTCATAGGTGCTGGCAGTTGACAAACAGATATCTGCACACTTACACGTAGCATACACAAGTGTACGTGTCAGTGGACGTGTCACATCCAGCAGGGAAGGGGCGATTGGTGTGAGAGCAGTGGATTGGTAAAAATCTGGCCGTACTTCCCACAATGCCCAAGTGAAAAGCCACTTTGCGATTATAGTGACATCCATAATAAAGTTTTATTTGGGTTAGATCGCGTAAGTAGAAATGTGTCTTTCGATTTAAAGCTTTCGTGGCTGCAGGGATTCATATTCTTGGTTCTTTCGCTAAAGTCACGTAGAAGGGAAATAATAAAATAATAAAAATACAACAATACAATTTTCACGACGTTTCGATTGCAACACAAGCGATCATCATTGGAAGGATGTGATAAACCATTTCGGGTCTTGATTGATTGTGTTCACGTTTACGGTGACTTTCAGACCGCGTTCCATTCTCATTCTCTCCCCCCTCCTCCGTTCCGAGCATCGATGGACCCGTCCATCTGAACAATACCAGTCGCTGTCCGTGGTGCTGACATTAAGAAAAAAACGCCACTTTAAAAAAAAAAGATCTTGCTGTGGTTTTCACACCTGATGACGATTGCTTGTATACTGTTAGGTTTTTTCGGTAAAGTCACGTAGGTAAAACAATACAATTAAAAGTTAATAAAAGTAATAATGGAAATAAAATAATAAATCACGACGTTTCGGAGGCAACACAAGTCTCCGTCATCAGGTGGGATCGTCACAGCTAAAATTACTGCATCAATGCAGTAATACGTGACTTTACCGAAAAAAACCTAACAGTATGAATCCTTGCAGTCACGAAAGCTTCAAATCTAGAATGATTGCTTGTGGTGCAATCGAAACGTCGTGAGAATTTTATTGTTTTGTTTTTATTATTTTATTCTATCCCTTCTACGTGACTTTACCGAAAGAACCAAGAATATAAATGTTGTGTCGTAACCCTCCACCACCCGACACAGCCAATTAGTCAGGGGTTTGGCAAATCGCCCGATGATGATGCTGGATGTAACTACCAGCGCAACGTCGTACTACTCAAATTGTAAATGTCGTGGATTTACTCTCCAACACACCGGTGGGGCTGAAGTAGTGGCAAATCTCTTACTGATTGGCTGTGTCGGGTGGTGGAGGGTTATGACACATTTATAATAAAAATAAAACATAATAAAATAATTTTCACGACGTTTCGGCCACAACGCAAGCAGCCGTCCTCAGGTGAAGAACAGGTCTGTCGGAAAGACATCGTCATTCAGACGCTGTCTTTCCAACAGACCTTCACCTGAGGACGGCTGCTTGCGTTGTGGCCGAAACGTCGTGAGAATTATTTTATTATGTTTTACTTTTATTATTTGATTACTTCCCTTCTACGTGACTTTACCGAAAGAACCAAGAAGATGAATCCCTGCAGTCACGAAAGAAGCTTTAAATCGAAATACAACATTTATACTTACGCGATCGAACCCAAAAAAACCTCTATTATTAATAATATTGGTCGCGAAAACCCACTACGTTATAGTCACATCGCCCACATATCTAGACTTTGTCCACTGCCCCGGATGAATCCCCTTCTAATGCTGCTAGACGTCATTACCCACTCTGCTTCTGCTTATTCCACTGCTTCTGCTGTTTCTGTTTTGGCTCCTGCCAATGCTGCTGCCGCTGCGTCTTCCCCTATCACCGCAGCTTCCAACGATGTTATACAACCGCTGATCACGCTTCTCCTGCTGCTGCTGCTGTCTGCTACCGCTGCTTCCGCATTGCCGCTGATGTTTTTTCTTCAATTCCTTCCCCTGCTCTCCCCGCTGTCTCTTCTGCTTCTGTTGAATCTTTATTTTTAAAAACATGTTTCCGCACCTTCATCTGTTGCTTCTGATGC
Organism: Lampetra fluviatilis; assembly: GCF_964198595.1. NCBI lineage: Eukaryota > Metazoa > Chordata > Hyperoartia > Petromyzontiformes > Petromyzontidae > Lampetra > Lampetra fluviatilis. The sequence continues at coordinate 6,072,543 of NC_136325.1, read as the reverse complement.
TCCCTGTGCTCCTACGTCTGCCCCCTGCTGATTTTGCCACTTCTCCTCTCCTCTCTCTCTTCCACTCCCACCGCTCCTCCTGTCCCTCTACTCCTGTCCCTCTACTCCTGTCCCTCTACTCCTGTCCCGCTCCTCCTGTCCCTCTCCTCTCTCTCTCTTCCACTCCCACCGCTCCTCCTGTCCCTCTACTCCTGTCCCACTACTCCTGTCCCTCTCCTCTCTCTCTTCCACTCCCACCGCTCCTCCTGTCCCACTACTCCTGTCCCTCTACTCCTGTCCCACTACTCCTGTCCCACTACTCCTGTCCCTCTACTCCTGTCCCTCTACTCCTGTCCCTCTACTCCTGTCCCTCTACTCCTGTCCCTCTACTCCTGTCCCTCTACTCCTGTCCCTCTACTCCTGTCCCTCTACTCCTGTCCCTCTACTCCTGTCCCACCACTCCTGTCCCACTACTCCTGTCCCACTACTCCTGTCCCACTACTCCTGTCCCACTACTCCTGTCCCACCACTCCTGTCCCTCTACTCCTGTCCCACTACTCCTGTCCCACTACTCCTGTCCCACTACTCCTGTCCCACTACTCCTGTCCCACTACTCCTGTCCCACCACTCCTGTCCCACCACTCCTGTCCCACTACTCCTGTCCCTCTACTCCTGTCCCACTACTCCTGTCCCACTACTCCTGTCCCACTACTCCTGTCCCTCTACTCCTGTCCCACCACTCCTGTCCCACCACTCCTGTCCCACTACTCCTGTCCCTCTACTCCTGTCCCACTACTCCTGTCCCACTACTCCTGTCCCACTACTCCTGTCCCACTACTCCTGTCCCACTACTCCTGTCCCTCTCCTCCTGTCCCACTACTCCTGTCCCTCCACTCCTGTCCCTCCACTCCTGTCCCTCTACTCCTGTCCCTCTCCTCCTGTCCCTCTCCTCCTGTCCCTCTCCTCCTGTCCCACTACTCCTGTCCCACTACTCCTGTCCCACTACTCCTGTCCCACTACTCCTGTCCCACTACTCCTGTCCCTCTCCTCCTGTCCCACTACTCCTGTCCCTCCACTCCTGTCCCTCCACTCCTGTCCCTCTACTCCTGTCCCTCTCCTCCTGTCCCTCTCCTCCTGTCCCTCTCCTCCTGTCCCTCTCCTCCTGTCCCTCTCCTCTCTCTCTTCCACTACCCCCGCCTCTCCTCCTGTCCCTCTACTCCTGTCCCTCTCCTCCTGTCCCTCTACTCCTGTACCTCTCCTCCTGTCCCACCACCCCCGCCTCTCATCCTGCCGTCACCGCTCCACGCGGCACGCTGCGACCCCCTCCCCCGCTCTGCCCTCGCGCCGTCCAGGACCTGGCGGAAGCGCGTCAGGAGCAGCGCGGGCGCAAGGAGCTGCTGCGGCAGAAGCGCCAGTTCCTGGAGCGCGAGGCGGAGAACAACGCGGAGCACGAGAGGCGCACGGCGGGCAGCGAGCGCCTCGCCGCAAAGCTGCGCCGGGCCCTGCTGCAACTGGACGGCGCGCGGGAGCAGCTGCACGACCAGGTGCGGCGGACACGGCGGGGAGGGCGGGCACGTCACGCCGTCGCATTAAAACTAACGATGGCGCGTTGAAGAATCGCAGGTACAAGACAAACGACGTGTGTAATGCGAGCGTAAACGGGGTTCGCTGCTGGGCTCTGGCCCAATCATACGGGCCGGGGTATTGGGGGGCGGAGCCCAGTATGGGGGGGCGTGTGGGAGGGCCCGCCGTTCACCTCGGGTCCAATCGGAAGCGAGGTGAGTGGGGGTGAAGCCAGCAGGGCGCTGTGGGAAGGCCGGATCTGACGTTCCGGAAGGGGAGGAGTCAGGATCACGTGGTGAAGGGGATATAGGTGGGAGCCCGGAAGCGCTCCGGGTCAGTTGGGAGAGTCACGCAGCTGGACCACGTTGGGTGGCCGGAGGGGATCCGCGCCATCGGCCACGTGGCTGCAGGAGCTTCAGCCCAGCGTCGGCCAGCGGTGTGCGGAGTGGGGGAGCGGAGGAGCTGACGAGGGAGCGCGTGCGGGGCGCGCGTGAGGAGACGTGGGTCCGCTGTCGGGACCAGCGGGGTGCGAGCAAGAAGCTAAATAAAGAGCAACGGAGACCAGCAGTGTGTGTGACGAAGTCCTTTATTGCATATATATACTATTGAAACGAATTAAAATAAAATCTTGATTTGAAACAGGAATCCATACTCTTTGGTTCTTTCGGTAAAGTCACGTAGGTAGAAAAATAAAAGGTCGCGACGTTTCGATGGCAACACAAGCAAGGAAAAACTGCTGCTTTGTTCTTGCTGTGGTTGTCCCACCCGGTGACGATTTGCTTGTGTTTTGCGAACGAAACGTCGTGATCTATTAGTTTTCTACCGAAAGAACCAAAGAGTATGGATTAAAATAACATCGTGTGTATTGTGTGTGTGTGTGAATGGAGTAGTGTAGTGGTTTAGCGCGCTGCCCTACGAACCCGGCCACCCAATTTAGATTCCCGCTCACGACCACCAACACCGGTGAAGATTACCTGAACCGGTCCTGGGCCTCCCCTAGGTCGACCCAGCCTCAAATAAGTACCTGGTGCGATGTGGTGCTGGCCACCCACCCGCTCGTGTGCCGTGCCGGCCTTCACATGACGCTTCTCGTTAACAGCATTTGCCTCAACCGCCCGTTAATGGTACATGGGGGGGTGGGGGAGACCTGTCTCTCGTCTGTGTCTTGTGCGTGGTGTGCAGCTGGAGACCCTGAAGGGCACGGTGGAGCGCACGGCCACTGAGCTGGAGAACGCCCGGGCACAGGTGTCGAACCTAGGCAAGGAGGCGCAGGACAAGACGAACCGGTGGGCGCAAACTCCGGCACCACCCACGGCACACGATCGCTGCGTGCTTCACGTGACACATTTGTCTCCCCGTTATTGATGGATTCAGAGTGCTGGCATGGTGTCATGCACCAGGTAAGGGCCACTGGGCTGTACAGTGTTTTTGTTTAGACGCGACCTGGCTAACACAAATGATAGCTCAACGATGTGGCTTATCGTCGTGTGGAAATGTATAGCAGCAGCAACAATACTCTGAACGCGTGATGTGGATTCTAAATATGTGGGGAAAAACCCGGGCGGGGGGACCGGAGAAAAAAATCCACGTGACCATGGGGAGAGAAACATGCAAATTCCAAATATGTAGGAGTCAGGGTTAGGATCGAAGCCACAACCTCCTGTATACCAGGTGAGGTAGTGAACATCTCGCCACGGTGGCAAGATGTTGTTTTAGTGTACACCGTGTGCTGTACGGTGTTATACGATACACCGTGCGCTGCTCTGTACGGTGCTATAGATCGTGATGATGATGTTGGTGGGGGTGGTGGAGGGGGTTGACCGGTTGAGGGGCCCTCTCCAGTGTAACGCGTCGAGCGAGACCACCGCTTCGAGTGTGTTGGGGACCGAAGATCGCGATGAAATATCGAATCCGCACCATCTGCAGGCGGACCGCGCACTCCTTAGCCAACGCAGAGATGAGAATCCTCGCAGCGTCAAACCGCGTACGGCCGAAGATTCGCACTCCGTGTTCCCTGGAAAATGTACCTCGATAAGTAAAATCGTGCACAGCTGAAACATGCCTTCGATTTAACAGCCTTGGGTAAGGTGTGACCGACTTTGACGGCCGATACCTGGATCATGAAATGGCAGAAAATGTTGGGGTTGGTCTCAGGACACATGAGATCGAACACTTGCACAAGCGCGAACAGCAGTTTTCGTCCGGGCTGATGCCACGTAAAAAATGCCCCGACTTGGAATCAAAACATTCATAACGGTGTAAACTCCACCAACAGATGGCTCTGTAGAATACTATTGGGCTCAAAGCAGGTCATTTTTTTGATCACAGCTTTCGAGCGGGATCAGGGTACCCGTTCACATTCACCAGAAGGAATCACAACGTTTGGTGAATTGGCTACGGTTGCTCAAGGCTGTACGCTCAATTCTGTCTGTCGGATGCTGTGCACTGTGGTGATTGTATGCTCTAAGCCAGCAACGAAAATAACAAGAACAGACAATGTTTTTTCTAATTCGATAAAAAAAGCTGAATATTTCATGAGCCGCAATGCATGTGAATACGAGGCGGTCCTGAATAAATAACGTCATGAAGCAGTGCTTAAAGAGGTATAGAGTAGGTCATCGGTTCTATCACGACCCTGACGCCTGTATATTTGGAGTTTCCATGTCTCTGTCTCTCTCTGTGGTCGTGCGGTTTCATCTCCGGTTGCCGCGGTTCTTTCACTCCACGTTTATAATCAACTTGCGTTCAGAGTATTCGGCCGCGACACATTCCCACGCGACGATGATAGGCCACTTCCGTTGGGCTGCTATGATTTGTGGCCAAGGTAGCTTGCGAATAAGTATAACCCGTAAAAACAAAGTTTTTCACTATAAATCCTTTATATGCGTGGCGGCTAGAGTCCTCTCGTCCTCTGGCTTGAGATGGCTGCCACCTATGGGTCAGATGATTGCATTGCACCATTAAGCAATTGGTAATTAAATATAATATTTTTGTCCTAAAAAGTGTAAAATTTTGGAAAAAAATTTTAGACGAACATTAATTGTCACGCAAAACGAGTCTGTGTGGAAAATGTCAGCTCGATTGGATCACGGGAAGTGGGTTAAAAAACGACCGAAAGATTTGCACGGTCCTAAGCAAGCAAGCGAACTTAATATAAAGGATTTAAAAAAAGCCACACAGCTGAGAGGGGCCTTTTACCTGCCAAAATAAAAATTAAAAAAATCAATATAGCACGCGGCTCTGCAACCGCAGGTTTTCGACCCATGCTCCAAGCTGTTCGATCTGCACCAATTCTCTTCATTGCAAGGCCCGTGGGCCAATAGCGGCCCCTGGTGGCCTTTAGCGCGGCCTCTGACGTGTGGCCCCCGACAATACACAACACGTGACGTGATGACACCCCATCGTGCTGTCAAACCCAATGGCGGGCCTCACACTGATGTCTTATTGGCGGAAAAGTGGTCTCCCCCCCAACTCTGAAAATGAGTGAAGAAGACTTCCATAGATTCGTGCAGAGACCCATAGACTCGTGTAGATACCCTTAGATCAGTGGTCTGGATTGCAGGGCCCGTGGGCCACTGGCGGCTCCTGGTGGCCTTTGGCGCGGCCCCTGATGTGCCGCCCCCGACAATACACAAATGTGATAACGCTCCCCATCATCAAAGTGCTGTCAATTCCAATGTTTTCAAATGCGTGGTGGTAGCCCTCACACCGATGATGTCTTATCGGCGAAAGTGCCCCCCCCCCCCGAAAATGAGTGAAGAGCACTGCTCTAGAGGGTCTCCTGTAGAGGAGCTCTTCTCGATGAGACCCTCTAGAGGAATGTAGTCTACAGCCTCCGCCTCTCTCCTCTTACCGGACGATGCACGAACGAGCGGTGGATCAGTTGACTCGGCAGCAGCAGCTACAACGCCGGGGGGGTGGGGAAGGTGGGGGAGCGACCCCCAATGTCGTGGCCGCGACTTCTTTGGGCCCCGTCTCGTTATTGGTCACTGGGCGAGAGGTCGGGACGGGTTCCCTGCACTCTCGGGCAAAGATTCTGATTCCGTGACAGCAGCAGGCAGGAGTTAGGGTGGGAGAGGGACGGTGAAGGTGGGATGGGAGGGTGACTAGGGGGGGAGGGGAGGGGCGGCTGCTGTACCGAGTTCTATAGCAGACAGCAGGAGTCGGGACAGGGTGCACTGCTGTCCCAAGCCCTGTAGTTCAGGGCTTGGGACAGCAGGAGTCGGGACAGGCTGCGCTGCTGTGCCAAGTCCTGTAGTTCAGGGCTTGGGACAGCAGGAGTCGGGACAGGGTGCACTGCTATGCCAAGTCCTGTAGTTCAAGGCTTGGGACAGCAGGAGTCGGGACAGGCTGCGCTGCTGTGCCAAGTCCTGTAGTTCAGGGCTTGGGACAGCAGGAGTCGGGACAGGGTGCACTGCTATGCCAAGTCCTGTAGTTCAAGGCTTGGGACAGCAGGAGTCGGGACAGGCTGCGCTGCTGTGCCAAGTCCTGTAGTTCAGGGCTTGGGACAGCAGGAGTCGGGACAGGGTGCACTGCTATGCCAAGTCCTGTAGTTCAGGGCTTGGGACAGCAGGAGTCGGGACAGGGTGCACTGCTATGCCAAGTCCTGTAGTTCAGGGCTTGGGACAGCAGGAGTCGGGACAGGGTGCACTGCTATGCCAAGTCCTGTAGTTCAGGGCTTGGGACAGCAGGAGTCGGGACAGGGTGCACTGCTGTGCCAAGTCCTGTAGTTCAGGGCTTGGGACAGCAGGAGTCGGGACAGGCTGCGCTGCTGTGCCAAGTCCTGTAGTTCAGGGCTTGGGACAGCAGGAGTCGGGACAGGGTGCACTGCTGTGCCAAGTCCTGTAGTTCAGGGCTTGGGACAGCAGGAGTCGGGACAGGCTGCGCTGCTGTGCCAAGTCCTGTAGTTCAGGGCTTGGGACAGCAGGAGTCGGGACAGGGTGCACTGCTGTGCCAAGTCCTGTAGTTCAGGGCTTGGGACAGCAGGAGTCGGGACAGGGTGCACGGCTATGCCAAGTCCTGTAGTTCAGGGCTTGGGACAGCAGGAGTCGGGATGGGGCGGGAGGTAACGGGAGGGGGGGCTGCTGTGCGCATGCCGTGCGCTGCATGGGGTGTGCTGTGCCGTGTGTCCGCGCAGGCTGCGTGCGCTGGAGGGTGAGCGGGAGTCGCTGCGTGAGAGGCTCAAGTCGAGCCAGGAGACGGCGCTGAGCGCGGAGGAGCGGGCGCTACGCATGGACGAGATGTTCGCTCAGGAGCAGCAGCGCATCAAGGTGTCGCGGAAGCACGTCGCTCGGACGTACACGCATACACGCACCCGGGCACACGTGTGCACAGATACACGCGGATATGCACACGTGCAGATATAGACAAATACACACGCGCGCATAAAGATGTACACAAATACACAATACACAAATGTAAATGAATACGTCACGCATATACAAATATGTGCGGATACACACGCATGCAAATGTACACGTATACATGCATACATATACGAGAGCACACAATACAAATTCAAATATTATACAACTAAAACAACAACAACAGTCGCCGTTCACCACCAAGTGTCAGTGACGTCACCACGGCACTTGTGCCAGGCCAGGTGCACTTTGAGGCCACTTGAGGTGTCGAAGGCTGCCTGCGGGCAGGACGTCACGGGACAGACCCAAGTGTTATGGGTTGACCGACGTGCCAGGCTAGGTGCAGGAGATCACGACGGCACACGCCCAGGTGTTACGGTTGACTGACTGAGATGCGCCACCAAGTGCCGCCAGGGGCTCCGCTCGTTGTTGCCAGCGTCGCTCCTCTTCCCCCAGTTGTTGTTGGGAGGGCACCTGCTATCAGTGGCCCAGTAGCGTCCTAAACGATCCTCCTCCATACGTACACAGGCAAAGATGAAGATCCCCCCTATACCCTTGAACAGACTTTCAGCGCAAGTGCTGTTTCACGAGCGCCCTTAAAGACCGGCACGGCACACGAGGGGGTCGGTTGGCCAGCACCACGCTCGTGCATCCTGTGTGCCGCTGTGTGAACGTAACGAATCCTGTGATGGTGCCGCTCTTGTTTGCCCTACGTTGCACCCAATGTCCTGCCACTCAGCCTTTGTCAATTTCACCGGTACAGCGACCACCTGGTGTAGCCACGGAGCACAGCAACACAACCCTTCCCTCCAGCTCTTCTCACTCTCCCCCCCACCTCCTCCACGTCCTCCTCGTCTCTGCGTAGGAGCTGGAGCAGACACTGGCGCAGGTGAAGAACCAGAAGTTTGCGCGGGAGCAGCAGCTGCAGGAGGGCAGGGTGCGCGAGCGGCAGGCCGAGGTGGCGATGGCCGGGGCGAGGGCCTCGATCGCCGGCCTCGGCAGCAGACTCCAGCGCCTCGACGCGGACGCCATCAAGCAGAGCAACGTCATCTACAGCCAGGTGGGACGACACGCGGGGAGACACGCGGGGAGATGCGGGGAGACACGGGGAGATGTGGGGAGACGCGGGGAGATGTGGGGAGACGCAGGGAGATGTCCAGACACCGGTGAGACGCGGGGACATGCGGGCAGACACGGGGAGACACGGGGAGACGCAGGGAGGCGTGGCTACACACGGGGAGACGCAGAGATGCACGCCTGGAGACACACGGGGAAATGTGGGGAGAATGGCAGGGAGGTGTCCAGACACCGGTGAGACGCGGGGACACGCGGGGAGACACGGGGAGATGTGGGGAGACACGGGGAGGCGTGGCTACGTATGGGGAGACGCAGAGATGCACGCCTGGAGACACGCGGGGAGATGTGGGGAGAATGGCAGGAAGGTGTCCAGACACCGGTGAGACGCGGGGACACGCGGGGAGACACGGGGAGATGTGGGGAGACGCAGGGAGACGTGGCTATGCACAGGAGACGCAGAGATGCACGCCTGGAGACACGCGGGCAGGTGCCCAGACACTGGTGAGACACGGGGACACAAGTGAGACGCGGGGATACAGGTGAGATGTGGGGACACGCGGGGAGATGTAGAAAGGCATGCCTGGAGACACGCGGGGAGGTGCCCATAAACTGGTGAGACGGGGAGATGCGGGTGCGATGTGGGGAAATGGGAGAGACGCAAGGGGTGATACGGGGACATACGGGGGTGGGGTGGGGGGGCACAGGGACACACTGTGGCAGAAGCGAGACACCGGGAGACACGGAGAGGCACGGGGGACACGTGGGACACGTGGGGACACGGGGGAGATGCAAGCGATGCGCAGGAAAACCTCAGAAAATAAAAAAATCCATAAACAAATCAATAAATAGCCCCAAAACAACAGAGGCACAAACAACAACCAAACAGAGAAGTTAGTCCATTCAGTCCCAACATCGCAGAATACAGTCCGCACCTCCGATAAGCACGGTTGGCTACGTACGGTGCGACAGAAGTCCACACCCGAGACGGCTTTCCTTAGAGCCTAGTCTCATATGGGTTGGACCAGATGACGCCAAAAGGCGCACAACTCAAAGACAATGCACCATCAGAGTATGAGAGCTCGGGGCAAGCATCTACACTATGGGAACCTCATTTGCCAGTAAAAATATGATAATTGGTTTTTTACCCTTCTATCTGGCAACAAAACTGACACCTTTTTACAAGGAGTCATGTTTGCATAGACCGCAATACCTGCAGTCATATTACAAACAAAAGAACATAACTGATAATGTGCACTGTCCTTGAAGTTGATTGGTCCACACCCGAGACAGCTTTCCTTAGAGCCTAGTCTCACATGGGTTGGACCAGATGACGCCAAAAGGTGCACAACTGGGTTCAACGCCTACGGCACTATCAGCATGAACGCGCTCCATCTCGTCGGAAGCTACGCGGGATTTCGCGCCCGCTGCGTACTTGGGTGGGTGACCGCTTAAGGGGCTTGCCAGATGTTGCACGCGTGGTGCTGCGGGTTAACCGGGAAAGATGGGGGCTCTGAGCGTCAACCTCCCCGTGGTCCTGGGTCTTCACTGCGTCCTCTGGTTGCCTTCCACATCATTGGAACCTCATTTGCCAGTAAAAAATTATGATAATAGTTTTTTTTTACCCTTCTATCTGGCAACAAAACTGACACCTTTTTTACGAGGAGTCATGTTTGCATAGACCACAATACCTGCAGTCGTAATGCAAACAAAAAACACAACTCTGATAATGTATGTACCGTCCTTGAAGTTGATTGGTCCACACCCGAGACAGCTTTCCTTAGAGCCTAGTCTCACATGGGTTGGACCAGATGACGCCAAAAGGCGCACAACTCAAAGACAATGACCAATCAACTTCAAGGACAGTGCATACATTATCAGAGTTGTGTTTTTTGTTTGCATTACGACTGCAGGTATTGTGGTCTATGCAAACATGACTCCTCGTAAAAAAAGGTGTCAGTTTTGTTGCCAGATAGAAGGGTAAAAAAACAATTATCATTTTTTTTACTGGCAAATGAGGTACCAATGGTGTAAAGGAGGAATGATGATGAGGCAGTGCCAGAAAGCTACAACCAATTTAGACCAATCGGGTACAAGTATCCAAAAAAATACAACGCAATCAATTTCGCACAATGATGCCAGCGTGCGCGCATCGCCGCCGCGTTCGCGCCGTCCGCGTTTTGCAGGACTTCCAGCTGGCGCAGCTGGAGCGCCGCCTCGCCCAGCTGCAGGGGGACATCTCCAACGAGGAGAAAGAACAGCTGGAGGCTCAGGTGGCGAAGCTCAAGGCCCAGCTGAGCGAGAGGAACGACACGCACGCCCTGCTGAGCGCACAGCTGCGCAGAGTGCAGGTAAAGCCTTTGAGGTCGTCGTCATCATCAGCCATGTGCCGCCCTGCATACTTTAAACACGTGACGTTGATCCAAGTGCGGAGGGGAGAAACAGGAGGGCCCGGAGAAAAATCCACGCGACCACGGGGAGGAGAGGGACGCGCAAAGGATGCAACATGCTTCTTGGTTCTTTCGGTAAAGTCACGTAGAAGGGAAATAATGAAATAATAAAAATAAACCTATTAAATAATTCTCACGACGTTTCGGCCACAACGCAAGCAGCCGTCCTCAGGTGAAGAACAGGTCTGTCGGGAAGACAGCGTCTGAATGAACACCACCAGGCTTGGCAGCGTATATTTAAGCTGGGTGGGAGGGGGGAGGGGCGCCTTGACAAAGGAATTTGCATGTCAAGATTGGTATTACCTTAGAGTCGCGGCATCTCTCCGACAGACCTGTTCTTCACCTGAGGACAGCTGCTTGCGTTGTGGCCGAAACGTCGTGAGAATTGTATTTTATTATGTTTTATATTTATTATTTTATTATTTCCCTTCTACGTGACTTTACCGAAAGAACCAACAAGATGAATCCCTGCAGTCACGAAAGCTTTAAATCGAAATTTATACAACATGCGTCGGGGTCAGGATCGAATCCACGACCTCCTGCATACCGGGCGAGAGGGTTAACATCTCCTAGCCACAGTGGCACTAGACCCAGGGCTAGAAACCCAGTCTTCTAGCGGTGCTGACTCAGTGTTCCAACCCTGCCATGTCCATTTAGAACCTTCTTCTAAGAGAGAGTTAGAGAGAAGAGTTATCGTCTTCCACACTTGATGTATCTCCGTGTGATCCACCACCGCAATGCCTCTTGAGATTCCAGATCACATGTGTGTGTATTCTTAGGTTTTTTCGGTAAAGTCATGTAGGTAAAAAAAATGTTTTATTAAAATTAATGAAAGTAAAATAAAAATAAAATGAAAATCACGACGTTTCGGAGGCAACACAAGCTTCCGTCTTCAGGTGGAACCGTCACAGCACGATAGCTGTATCACTTGATACAGCTGTCACTTGATACATCTCTCACTTGATACAGCTATCGTGCTGTGACGGTTCCACCTGAAGACGGAAGCTTGTGTTGCCTCCGAAACGTCGTGATTTTTATTTTATTTTATTTTAATTATTATTTTTACCTACGCGACTTTACCTAAAAAACCTAAGAATATGAATCCTTGCAGTCACGAAAGCTTCAAATCTAGAATGTGTATGTATGTTGAATTTCGTTCGCGCCTTACATAGCCAACCGTGCTAATGGGAGGCTACACAGGGGATCTTTGTGTGTGTGTGTGCGTGCGTGCGTGCGCAGGATGACATAAGGCACACTCGGAGAGACCTGGAACGCTCGTCTTCTGAAAAGGCGGAACTCACGAGCAAGATTGAGCAGCTGGACCTGGAGAACAGTTCAGCCGAGAAGGAAATGAAGAAAATCACGAACGCCAAGCAGGTTTGATTCCACAAAGACAAAGATCCCCCGTATAGCCTGAGCAGACCGTTGGGGCAAGTGCTGTTAGCGAGTAACACCTGTGAAGGCCGGCACAGCCCTCAAACATTGCTCATACGAAAGATATTACGCTGATAATTATTTTTTTACCCTTCTATCTGGCAACAAAACTGACACCTTTTTTACGAGGAGTCATGTTTGCATAGACCACAATACCTGCAGTCGTAATGCAAATAAAAAACACAACTCTGATAATGTATGCACTGTCCTTGAAGTTGATTGGTCCACACCCGAGACAGCTTTCCTTAGAGCCTAGTCTCACATGGTGTTGGAACAGATGACGCCAAATATGCCAGATAGAAGGGTAAAAAAACAATTATCATATTTTTTACTGGAAAATGAGGTTCCAATGGTGAGATATTATGCTGTCGGGAACGCATCTCCATATATATAATGGTATCAACGACCCCTCTTTAGCTCCGATTCGATTAGCGCCCCTACCTGGACTTCTGCGCGAAAAGAAGCTTCATAGCCCATCGGATTCCTCCGGCATGAATACACATTCCGATGAAGAAATTTTACTGATTGATTTCAGACGCTGTCTTTCCGACAGACCTGTTCTTCACCTGAGGACGGCTGCTTGCGTTGTGGCCGAAACGTCGTGAGAATTATTTTATTACGTTTTATTTTTATTATTTTATTACTTCCCTTCTACGTGACTTTACCGAAAGAACCAAGAAGATGAATCCCTGCGGTCGCGAAAGCTTTAAATCGAAATGTAATATTTACTGATGTTATACTGAGTCTCTTACAAGGCTACTGGGGGGGGTGGCTGTGGGGGCATCTGTGTCTGCGTAGGAGCTGCTGGTGGAGGAGAGCCTGCTGAAGCTGGAGTGCCGGCGCGTGCGGGCGCTGGTGGCCGCGAGCGCCGACGGGGTCCTCTCGCTGGAGAAGCGGCAGCAGGCGCTGCAGACGGCGCTGAAGGAGCGCTCGCTGGAGAACGACGCTCGCAAGCACGAGCTGCTGACTCTGGAGCGCGGCCTGCAGCAGGAGAGGCAGGCGCTGAGGTGGGGGCGCGGGCACTGGCAACAACAACAACAACAGCCATTCGCCACTAAGTGGCGGTGACGTCACCACGACGCTTGTGCCAGGCCATGTGCACCTTGAGGCTACCACGTGAAGTGTCGAACGCCCGATGGCAGGAGGTCACGGGGCAGACCCAGTTGCCACGGGTCGACTGACCGAGATGACCGAGATGACTGGCTGATGCACCACCTGTGCCCACCGGCAACACACGCGCACACGCACGCACACACACGTGCAAAAGACACGGGCTGTTAGCGAGCAGCACCTATGAAGGCCGCCACGGCACACGAGGGGGTGGGTGGCCAACACCACGCCCCGGCCACCTTTCTCTCCCCAGCGTCGATGTTTGCACACTGTACGAGGTACTAATTTGAGGCTGAGTCGACCTAGGGGAGGCCCAGGACCGGTTCAGATAAACGTCACCGGTGTTGGCCGTGAGCGGGAATCGAACTCGGTGACCGGATTCGTAGCGCAGCGCGCTCACCGCTATGCCACCGCTCCCCACAAACTCCCCTACGCGCACACACACAGACAGACGTGCAAAAACAAAGACGTGCAAAAACAAAGACGCACACGCGGAAAAATGTGCACATTTAGATACGAGCGCACGCAGAGAGTTAGAGTGACAGACATGCACAAAAGCGCATTCACACACAGCCGGAGATGTGATAATGACAGAAAGCCAGAGAGTGCTTTTCCTCGCAAAGATTAACGCCTCGAATGTTTCAAGTGCACCGCACCGCACTTGAAAAGGAACAAAACATCACGGCGTCGGCAAGGTCACTCACGCAAATCTGCGTTGGGCCTTGAACGTTTCCCCTTGGCCCTTGAAATACATTGAAGCGTAATAATTTATCAGGTTTGGTGTCCGCGCCATGCTGGGAGCGCAGGGTTGATGTTTATTTTAATATTGCGTTTGCCCTGTCTTTGGTAATCTCTCAGCTTGGTCAATGGTAGTCTTGAGCGATATTAGTTAGCCTGGGAATAGCAGTCTGTGGGCAGTGTTAGTCTATGGGCAGTGATAGTCTATGGGCAGTGTTAGTCTATGGGCAGTGTTAGTCTATGGGCAGTGTTAGTCTATGGGCAATGTTAGTCTATGGGCAGTGTTAGTCTATGGGCAGTGTTAGTCTATGGGTAGTGTTAGTCTATGGGTAGTGTTAGTCTATGGGCAGTGTTAGTCTATGGGTAGTGTTAGTCTATGGGCAGTGTTAGTCTATGGGCAGTGTTAGTCTATGGGCAATGTTAGTCTATGGGCAGTGTTAGTCTATGGGTAGTGTTAGTCTATGGGTAGTGTTAGTCTATGGGCAGTGTTAGTCTATGGGCAATGTTAGTCTATGGGCAATGTTAGTCTATGGGCAATGTTAGTCTATGGGCAGTGTTAGTCTATGGGCAATGTTAGTCTATGGGCAATGTTAGTCTATGGGCAATGTTAGTCTATGGGCAGTGTTAGTCTATGGGCAATGTTAGTCTATGGGCAATGTTAGTCTATGGGCAATGTTAGTCTATGGGCAGTGTTAGTCTATGGGCAATGTTAGTCTATGGGCAATGTTAGTCTATGTGCAATGTTAGTCTATGTGCAGTGTTAGTCTTTGGGCAATGTTAGTCTATGGGCAATGTTAGTCTATGTGCAATGTTAGTCTATGGGCAATGTTAGTCTATGTGCAGTGTTAGTCTTTGGGCAATGTTAGTCTATGGGCAATGTTAGTCTATGGGCAGTGTTAGTCTATGGGCAATGTTAGTCTATGGGCAGTGTTAGTCTATGGGCAATGTTAGTCTATGTGCAGTGTTAGTCTATGGGCAGTGTTAGTCTATGGGCAATGTTAGTCTTTGGGCAATGTTAGTCTATGGGCAATGTTAGTCTATGTGCAGTGTTAGTCTATGTGCAGTGTTAGTCTATGGGCAATGTTAGTCTATGGGCAGTGTTAGTCTATGTGCAGTGTTAGTCTATGGGCAGTGTTAGTCTATGGGCAGTGTTAGTCTATGGGCAATGTTAGTCTATGGGCAGTGTTAGTCTATGTGCAGTGTTAGTCTATGGGCAATGTTAGTCTATGTGCAATGTTAGTCTATGGGCAGTGTTAGTCTATGGGCAATGTTAGTCTATGGGCAATGTTAGTCTATGGGCAATGTTAGTCTATGGGCAATGTTAGTCTATGGGCAATGTTAGTCTATGGGCAGTGTTAGTCTATGGGCAATGTTAGTCTATGGGCAGTGTTAGTCTATGGGCAATGTTAGTCTATGGGCAATGTTAGTCTATGGGCAGTGTTAGTCTATGGGCAGTGTTAGTCTATGGGCAGTGTTAGTCTATGGGCAATGTTAGTCTATGGGCAATGTTAGTCTATGGGCAATGTTAGTCTATGGGCAGTGTTAGTCTATGGGCAATTTTAGTCTATGGGCAATGTTAGTCTATGGGCAATGTTAGTCTATGGGCAATGTTAGTCTATGGGCGATGTTAGTCTATGGGCAGTGTTAGTCTATGGGCAGTGTTAGTCTATGGCAGGGGTCTGCAACCTTTAAGACATAAAGAGCCACTTGGACCCGTTTCCGAAGGAAAAAATAAACTGGGAGCCGCAAAACCATTGCAACTATTAAAACAAATATAACACTGCATATATTGTTTCTTACCTTATTGCTATATACAGGATCGTGCAGTCAGCTGTCAATCTGAATAAAAAAAGGACTTTTTCACTTAACAATGTAAAATATATTTTTGCAAATTAATAGCTAAATTACCTGGTTAATGGGATTTTTGCTCCTGAACCTCAGTGCACAGTGTCTGCACATCAGGGCTGTAAGACGTCACCTTCATTTTCACACAGGCTTGCAAGCTGTCATCTGTGAGGCGTGATCGATGTTTGTTTTTAATATAGTTCATGTTGGAGAAGACCTGCTCACATACATATGTGGAGCCGAAGATCGACAGGACTCCAAATGCATACTTTTTCATGTTTATATAAGTGTTGGGGATGGCATTCCATGTTTCGAATACAAGTTTGTCCTGTTTGGGAAGGTTTTCAATATCACTCCATTTATGATTCTGAGCCAGAATGGCCTTCTGACGGGCAACATCCTCAAGAGTAGCGGTCAAGCATTTGAACTTGGACACCCATATATCTTTGTCGGCTATATCGGCCAGTTCCATCTCAAGATCAGGTTGACTTACACCTGCAAATGCAGTCATATTCAATAGGGATGGATCGATCGCCAGGGGAGTGACAGGGAAGGATAATGTCGTTTTTTCCTCTCTGAACTCACAGAATCGTTTCCCAAACGAACTTTGCATTGTGGTGATTGCAGACTTGAAATATTCCAAATTTATCGTATCATGACTTTGTTTGAACTCTCTCAAAGAGGAAAAGTGAGACAGTGTACCTCTCTGTAAATCTTTGACAAACACTGTCAACTTGCGCTCGAATGCCAAAACCTCCTCCAGCATGTGCAGGGCTGTGCCTCCTTTCCCCTGAAGGGTTGTATTTAGCGTGTTTAGATGTGCTGTCATGTCTACCATAAAATGTAATTTTTCCAGCCACTCTGGCTGTTCCAGCTCAGCAAAGGTGAGCTCTTTGCTGCCCAGGAAGGTTTTTACTTCTTCCAAACATGTGACAAAGCAACGGCAACGTTATTGCCTGTCACCGGGCGGGCAGTGTGGAGCGGAGCGGCGACCTGTCAGCAGCGGCAACGCCAGAGCAGGTGTCACAGTGCGCCTCCTCCCCTCGCTAGCATCCGCCCCGGAGCCGCGGTCAAGGTTCAAAAGAGCCGCATGCGGCTCCGGAGCCGCAGGTTGCCGACCCCTGGTCTATGGGCAATGTTAGTCTATGGGCAATGTTAGTCTATGGGCAATGTTAGTCTATGGGCAATGTTAGTCTATGGGCGATGTTAGTCTATGGGCAGTGTTAGTCTATGGGCATTGCAAACTCCAAATATACAGCAGCAGCAGGCGTCAGGGTCGGGATCGAACCCACGACCTCCTGTAGACCAGGCGAGGACATTAACATCTCACCACTGTGGCGCTCCTGAACTGCATTGCTGCTGCCGCCATCATGCACAAGAATAGAATCAGGTGTTGGGTTTTTTGTTGCTTAACGGTTGCCATTCCCCAACATCGCAGCAGCCTAAAGCGCCCTGCGTCGCCCGCCTGATGTTGTTGCGTTGTTGTTGTCTTCTTGGTTCTTTCGGTAAAGTCACGTAGAAGGGAAGTAATAAAATAATAAAAATAAAACATAATAAAACAATTCTCACGACGTTTCGGCCACAACGCAAGCAGCCGTCCTCAGGTGGAGAACAGGTCCGTCAAGTAGACAGAGTCTGAAGACTTTACCGAAAGAACCAAGAAGATGAATCCCTGCAGTCACGAAAGCTTTAAATCGAAAAATGCTGTTGTTGTTGTTGTTGTTGCTGTTGTTGTTGCTGTTGTTGTTGATGTTATTGTTGTTGTGTCGCGATTGTTTCCAGCGCTGAGCTCCACGAGAGGCTCTCGAAGGTCGACAAAATGCGCAAGAGGTACGAGATCTTGACGGTCGCCATGGCCCCCCCGGAGGGCGATGAGGATAAATCGCAGGCTTACTATGTGATCAAGGTGAGTGCCGGGCCCGTGTGCGTGCGGGTCGGAGGGTACGGGCGTGCGTCCCCGCGCCTCCCATGAGCACGGCTGGCTGCGTACGGTGCGAAAGAGGATTATCATATTTTTTCTTCTGGCAAACGAGGTTCCAATGGTGTAAATACAGGTATGTATGTTGAACTTCTTGGTCAGAGGTTGACAATCGAAATAACAAGAAGAGCCATTTTTTTTTCTATTTTTTTGGTATTTTATTTCAAGAGCCTCACTGCAGTCCTTTGGACACGATGAAATGCTCGTGGAGTGGGGGGTAGGGGAGCACGGTCGCGGTGTCGTTGACACGGTCGCTTTTCCTCGGGTGCCCAGGCCGCCCAGGAGAAGGAGGAGATGCAGAAGCAGGGAGACGAGCTCGATGCCAGAATCCGCCGCGCCGAGAAGGAGATCCGCGCCATGGAGAACACGGTGCAGGTGGTGAACGGGCGCAACGCGGCGCTGCGCCGGTCTCACAGCAAGGTCCCGCAGGGCGGTACGTACACAGGGGTGACAGTGGTGTGTACACAGTGGTGTGTACACGGTGGTGTGTACACGGTGGTGTGTACACGGTGGTGTGTACACGGTGGTGTGTACACAGTGGTGTGTACACAGTGGTGTGTACACGGTGGTGTGTACACGGTGGTGTGTACACAGTGGTGTGTACACGGTGGTGTGTACACGGTGGTGTGTACACGGTGGTGTGTACACAGTGGTGTGTACACGGTGGTGTGTACACAGTGGTGGGTACACAGTGGTGTGTACACAGTGCTGTGTACACAGTGGTGTGTACACAGTGGTGTGTACACAGTGGTGTGTACACAGTGGTGTGTACACAGTGGTGTGTACACGGTGGTGACAGTGGTGCACACACAGCGGTGCACACACAGCGGTGCACACACAGCGGTGCACACACAGTGGTGACAGTGGTGCACACACAGTGGTGCACACACAGTGGTGACAGTGGTGCACACACAGTGGTGACAGTGGTGCACACACAGTGGTGCACACACAGTGGTGACAGTGGTGCACACACAGTGGTGCACACACAGCGGTGCACACACAGCGGTGACAGTGGTGCACACACAGTGGTGACAGTGGTGCACACACAGCGGTGCACACACAGTGGTGACAGTGGTGCACACACAGTGGTGCACACACAGTGGTGACAGTGGTGCACACACAGTGGTGACAGTGGTGCACGCACAGTGGTACGTACGGCACGGGACACGCACAGCGGTACGTACGGCACAAGCTAAGGCAGACGGTCCGGTGCTCGCGCGGCGAGCGTCAACACGAGTTTGAATCGGCGAGCAAAAGTTGCGTCGCTGCAGGCGGAGCCCGCACAGCGCCACGGGCGACTGCTGTAGCCTACACAGCACCGAGGGGTCTCTCTACCCCCCCCACTTCCCCCCTCTCCCCCTCTCCCCCGCCGTGCGTACCGCGCGCTCACGCAGGCGCCGAGCACGAGGAGAGGCTGCGTCTGGAGGAGCAGAAGCGATCGCTGGAGGAGAAGCTCAAGTTTAAGAGGCGGCAAGTCCGCGAGCTGCAGCACGACCTGCAGGTGAGGGCGCGGTGATGCGATGAGGACGCACGCACGCACGCGGATAAAGATCCCCCGTGTAGCCTTGACAGGCTGTAGGGGCAAGTACTGTTAGCGAGCGCCTGTGAAGGCCGCAACGGCACACGAGGGGGTGGGTGGCCAGCACCACGCCCGACCGCCTTTGTCTCCCCAGTGGCGATGTTTACACACCGCACCAGGTACTCATTTAAGGCTGAGTCGACCCAGGGGAGGCCCAGGACCGGTTCAGATAATCGTCACTGGTGTTGGCCGTGAGCGGGAATCGAACTCGGGTGGCCGGGTTCATAGCGTAGCGTGCTAACCACTACACCACCGCTCCCCACGGATACACACGAACGCACACACACACGCACATCTACGCAACATTACACAAATACATACGCAAGTGTACACCCAAATCTGCACGCACACACATGTACACAGACACGGCGTGTAGAGCGCCGTTTCGTGATAACGTTCTTTGTCTTCCTGCACAGATCAGCCCATGTATGGAAGATCGTGGGCATGGCGTTGCCCGTAAGGGGCATGTCTCTGCCCACGTACGGCCTTGTGTAGCCCCAATCGAGGTGTCTGTTGTATCGATTCTGCTCACGGATGATCCGACAGCCACGTGAGAACCGTCGAATCGTCGCGGGTTAAATCGCCGCCGTGTCGATCCATCGGCAAGCGATCCACAGCGAGCGAGTAGTCCCATTGTACTCATGCAGGTTGAACTTCTCTCGCACCGTACGTTTGCCGACCGTGCTAATCGGAGGTGCGGGTGAAGGTCAGCAAACTGAACTCAAAAAGCAGTTCTCAAGAAATGAGTTCAGTCGTGTGAATCGCCCCCCCCCCCCCTTTTTTTTTCCTCTTTGATCGTCTAACATCTGCACCATCGGTGATTGGGTCACGGCTCGTAAGGGGGCAGCCGTCGGCTAGGTTCAGCCGACCGCTGGCTCGGCCCGCGTGAGAAGGGGGCATCCTACACCAGGGTGAGGTCCTGAGGTTGGAATTCCAAAGGGGGCCTACGAAACGGTGATCCTTGTTTTTGTTCGACCTCAGAGACATGCCGTTGAGGACAATGATCTTGATCATCATCATCATCATCAAGGGCGCCACGGTGGCTAGGAGATGTTGACTACCTCGCCTGGTATACAGGAGGCCGTGGGTTCGATCCCGACCCTGACGCCTGCTGCTGTATATTTGGAGTTTGCGTGTCTCTCTCTCATCATCATCATCACGGTGGCTAGGAGATGTTAACTACCTCGCCTGGTATACAGGAGGCCGTGGGTTCGATCCCGACCTTGACGCCTGCTGCTGTATATTTGGAGTTTGCTTGTTCTGCCCGTGGTCGCGTGGATTTTTTCTCAGGGTCCTACGGTTTTTCCCTCCACATTTAGAATCGACGTCTCGCGTTTAGAGTATCTGTCTGCTGCTATAGATTGCCACGTGATGATAAGCCACTTCGTTGAGCTATCATTGGTGATGGCCACGTCGGTTCTGAAAGAGAGATATACAGCTCAGTGGGCCTTACCTGGTAAAATACAAAAACAATAAATTTCGATTTTAAGCTTTCGTGACTGCAGGGATTCATCTTCTTGATTCTTTCGGTAAAGTCACGTAGAAGGGAAATAATAAAATAATAAAAATAAAACATAATAAAATACAATTCCCACGACGTTTCGGCCACAACACAAGCAGCCGTCCTCAGGTGAAGAACAGGTCTGTCGGAAAGACAGCGTCTGACGCTGTCTTTCATTCAGACGCTGTCTTTCCGACAGACCTGTTCTTCACCTGAGGACGGCTGCTTGCGTTGTGGCCGAAACGTCGTGAGAATTGTATTTTATTATGTTTTATTTTTATTATTTTATTATTTCCCTTCTACGTGACTTCACCGAAAACCAAGAAGGCAAACACAATAGTTTAGTTTTGATGATGATGATGATGATTTGATGTGTAATTATTCTTCCCGTCAGTGATTCAATGGAATCGCCACAATTCTCCGTTGTGATTTCATTGAAGAATTAATTTTAGTTTTTCTCCCTTTAATTTGTATTTGCTTTTATCCGTTACCATTTTTCCCGAGCTTTTCACCTCTGCTTGTCGCATAACAGTGACATTTCACACATAATCCTCATGAAATTTGCAATAATTGCACACAATCGATTCCTGAATGCACGAATTCAACGAAGCGTGAGCCTAGTAATCAATATTAATTGATTAAATGATGACGATGTTGGTGATGAACTGAATCCATTCAGCCGGCATGACGAATAAATCCATTGCCTGATATCTAAGCCGCCGGTCCTAGTTGATAGGGCCTTTAAATGAGTACTTGCTGGATTGTGAAACACATCGACACACTGGAGGGAGACAAAGGCAGCCAGGGCTTGGTTCTTTCCACACCGCCAACTTGGGTGCCAGATGCGTTTTTACGGCCGTCTTGAACGCTCTTGCTTCTGAAATTAGGAAGCCACGTTTAAATCATCATCTAGATCAGGCGTGGGGAACGTCCGGCCCGCGGGCCGTATGAGGCCCCGCGAAATCATTTGGTGTGGCCCTGCCAATTCAATAAATCTCGGAGCAAACCTGGAAAAGAAGTTGCGAGTAGCAGCAACATCATCGATACCAGCTAACATCACCACGCGCCTCGCCAAAGAGAAGCAGTTCCAGCCATGACATTAGGGGTGAGTTAATTAAATGTTTGACCAAATATAACGGTTCTAGATTTGAAGCTTTCGTGACTGCAAGGATTCATACTCTTAGGTTTGTTCGGTAAAGTCACGTAGGTGAAAAATAAATTATAATAATAAAAATAATAGACTTTACCGGAAAAACCTAAGAGTACAAATATAACGGGCTAATTTTTAAGTTGATCATTTTGTTCATATCCAAATGGCCCTTGGCAGAAAAAGGTTCCCCACCCCTGATCTAGATTGCCAAACTCATTCATTCACACTTTTTAAATCCTTTATATTAAGTTCACTTGCTTGCTTGCTTGCGTGCTTGCATGCTTGCTTGCTTGCTTACGACCGTG
The DNA here is from genome assembly GCF_964198595.1 of Lampetra fluviatilis. Lineage (NCBI taxonomy): Eukaryota > Metazoa > Chordata > Hyperoartia > Petromyzontiformes > Petromyzontidae > Lampetra > Lampetra fluviatilis. Next base: position 6,050,474 of record NC_136325.1, on the reverse strand, counting down.
CAAATCTTTCGGTCGTTTTTTAAGCCACTTCCCGCTATCCAATCGAGCTGACATTTTGCACACAGACTCGTTGTGCGTGACAATTAATTTTCGTGAAAAAATGTTTCCAAAATTTTACACTTTTTAGGGAAAATTTTTAAATATTTAATTACCAATTGCTTAATGGTGGCAGACAATCATCTGACCCATAGGTGGCAGCCATCTCAAGCCAGAGGACGAGAGGACTCTAGCCGCCACGCATATAAAGGATTTATAGTGAAAAACTTTGTTTTTACGGGTTAATTTTTTTGAGTGCAGCTTGTTGTCCCCCCCCGCGCCGCACCTCCGATTAACACGGCTGGCTACGTGCGGTGCGTAGGCGAGTTCAACGTACACGCACGCGCACGTGCTTCCTGTCGCGCAGGTGATGAATGAGAGCATGGATGAGCTGCTGAGTGAAGGGGACGCGCAGGAGGGGGACCTGGAGGGGCACAGCGGCAGCGTGCAGCAGCTGAAGAAGGAGATCAGGGAGCAGCAGGAGAAGATCGAGCGGGGAAACAAACAGGTGAGCGGGCCAAGCCCTGTTCCATTCCTAGCCGTGGGGAGCCGTCGCGTCAGAGGTCGCAACCGGATACCCGATACCCGTACCCTACCCGATACCTGGCTACCCGTACCCGGCTGGGTACGGGTGCCCGTTTGCGACCCTGGTGCGGCCGGGTACGGGTACGGGTAGGCCGTGAGTCACCGGTGAGTCACCGTTTGTCACTCATTTCCCAACGTCTTGTCTCTTCTCAAAATTCAAATTCCTAGAATCAACCCACCCGCGCCTGCAACATGGCTTCATCCCAGAGGTCGCAATCGGGTACCCGATACCCGTACCCTACCCGAGGGGCTGGTCACCCCGTGGTGCCCTTATAAAACTCAACGTTTAACCTACTCACGCCGGCTTGTGCCCGCCCTCACAGTCGGGCATATTTGCGGAATACACCACGCCGCCGTTGACCCTGGACATTGACCGAGCAACCCAACGTTTTTACCAGCTCCCTCCGCAGGAATGTGTAAATGATGCTACTGCTAAGACTGGTAATGATGCTACTGCTGAGACTGATGATGACTCTGATCATGATGCTACTGTTGAGACTGATGATGATACTGATGACCCTGATGATGATGCTACTGCTGAGACTGATGATGACCATGATGATGATACTGATGACCCTGATGATGATGATACTGCTGAGACTGACGACGCCACCGCTAAAGCCTTGGTCGCGCGCTCTTCGCCGCTCTCCCCACCCCCCGTCTCTCTCCGCGCCGGCCTGCAGTGCTCCAAGCTGTCCCGCGAGCTGCGTGCGGCCGCCAAGAGCCGCGAGGCGACTCTCGCCGAGAGGGACGTCGCTCTGCGCGAGCTCCGCGACTTTGGACGCGCCGTGACGCGCCTGCTGTCCGACAGCCTGGGCCAGAGCCCCGAGCTCGCCGAAGACGTGAACGTGTTCTTCCAGCAGGTCGCGCCGCTGCGTCAGAGTTGTTTTTGCGTTGCGCGCGTGATTAGTTTGTTGTCCTTACCCAGCCCCCGCAGCTCCGATGAGCAGGGTAGGGCTGCGTACGGTGCAAAGGAAGTTCAACATCCATACACACAGAGACTCGCACAGAGATTCATAGACTCGCACAGAGACACATAGACTCACGCAGAGATTCATAGACTCACACAGAGATTCATAGACTCGCACAGAGATTCATAGACTCACACAGAGACACATAGACTCACACAGAGACACATAGACTCACACAGAGATTCATAGACTCGCACAGAGATTCATAGACTCGCACAGAGACACATAGACTCACGCAGAGATTCATAGACTCACACAGAGATTCATAGACTCGCACAGAGATTCATAGACTCACACAGAGATTCATAGACTCGCACAGAGACACATAGACTCACACAGAGACACATAGACTCACACAGAGATTCATAGACTCGCACAGAGATTCATAGACTCACACAGAGATTCATAGACTCACACAGAGACACATAGACTCGCACAGAGACACATAGACTCACACAGAGACCCATAGACTCACACAGAGACCCATAGACTCACACACACACATAGACTCACACAGAGACACATAGACCCACACAGAGACCCATAGACTCACACAGAGACTCATAGACCCACACAGAGACCCATAGACTCACACAGAGACCCATAGATTCACACAGAGATTCATAGACTCACAGAGACCCATAGACTCGCACAGAGACCCATAGACCCGCACAGAGACCCATAGACTCGCACAGAAACCCATAGACTCACACAGAGACACATAGACTCACACAGAGACACATAGACTCACACAGAGACACATAGACTCACACAGAGACCCATAGACCCACACAGAGACACATAGACTCGCACAGAGACACATAGACTCACACAGAGACACATAGACTCACAGAGAGGCCCATAGACTCACACAGAGATACATAGACTCACACAGAGACCCATAGACCCACACAGAGACCCATAGACTCACACAGAGACCCATAGACTCACACAGAGACCCATAGACTCACACAGAGACCCATAGACTCACACAGAGATTCATAGACTCACACAGAGACACATAGACTCACACAGAGACCCATAGACTCACACAGAGACCCATAGACTCACACAGAGACCCATAGACCCACACAGAGACCCATAGACTCATACAGAGACCCATAGACTCACACAGAGGCCCATAGACTCACACAGGAACCCATCGACTCCCACAGAGACCCATAGACTCACACAGAGACCCATAGACTCACACAGAGATTCATAGACTCACACAGAGACACATAGACTCACACAGAGACCCATAGACTCGCACAGAGATTCATAGACTCACACAGAGATTCATAGACTCACACAGAGACACATAGACTCGCACAGAGACCCATAGACTCACACAGAGACCCATAGACTCACACACACACATAGACTCACACAGAGACACATAGACCCACACAGAGACCCATAGACTCACACAGAGACTCATAGACCCACACAGAGACCCATAGACTCACACAGAGACCCATAGATTCACACAGAGATTCATAGACTCACAGAGACCCATAGACTCGCACAGAGACCCATAGACCCGCACAGAGACCCATAGACTCGCACAGAAACCCATAGACTCACACAGAGACACATAGACTCACACAGAGACACATAGACTCACACAGAGACACATAGACTCACACAGAGACCCATAGACCCACACAGAGACACATAGACTCGCACAGAGACACATAGACTCACACAGAGACACATAGACTCACAGAGAGGCCCATAGACTCACACAGAGATACATAGACTCACACAGAGACCCATAGACCCACACAGAGACCCATAGACTCACACAGAGACCCATAGACTCACACAGAGACCCATAGACTCACACAGAGACCCATAGACTCACACAGAGATTCATAGACTCACACAGAGACACATAGACTCACACAGAGACCCATAGACTCACACAGAGACCCATAGACTCACACAGAGACCCATAGACCCACACAGAGACCCATAGACTCATACAGAGACCCATAGACTCACACAGAGGCCCATAGACTCACACAGGAACCCATCGACTCCCACAGAGACCCATAGACTCACACAGAGACCCATAGACTCACACAGAGATTCATAGACTCACACAGAGACACATAGACTCACACAGAGACCCATAGACTCGCACAGAGATTCATAGACTCACACAGAGATTCATAGACTCACACAGAGACACATAGACTCGCACAGAGACACATAGACTCACACAGAGACCCATAGACTCACACAGAGACCCATAGACTCACACACACACATAGACTCACACAGAGACCCATACACTCACACAGAGACTCATAGACCCACACAGAGACCCATAGACTCACACAGAGACCCATAGACTCACACAGAGACACATAGACTCACACAGAGACCCATAGTTTGTTATCCTTCCTCCGCACCTCTGATTTGCACAGTTGGCTACGTATGGTGCAAAAGAAGTTCAATGTACATATGTACATTTCCAAATGAATTGACTTCGCAAGTAATTTACCAAATCTGGGCCATGGCAATAGCCAAGTTTTTCATCTCTTAGCATCTCCATTCTGTCATCACTAAACGTTCAAGTGTTAATGTCCTTTAACAACGTAATTGTACATTTTTTAAATGAAATCTGTTCTTTGAAATCTGCAATTGTGGAATGTTTTATGATGTCTGCCAGCTGAGCCGGCCCCCCTTGATGAAGAGCGTCTTGGCTCTACCGGCTTTTTTCGATGGGGAAGTAAACTTCTTGATTCTCAGGATCATTACACTGGTCAACAATACAAAAAAAAATCTGGCCTGGACTTTTGCAGCTGTTTTAGACTAATTTCAGGGTGCCGATTCCAAATCTGATCTCAGATTTGCTCTATCACATCTCATTTTTATGTTATCGGCATACCCCATTTGCATTGATTTTACCCGAAATTAACTCTGTCACTTATGATTGCAAGTTGTTGCGAGTCAGTGACTGCTTTAGTGTTAAAATATGGTGCTGTATTTTTAGGATGGTGTGTTTATAATATAATTTCATGTAGATATCCACATTTATTTAATATTTTTCTTCCGCAGTTTTTATTGAAAATGCAATATTTGATATCTCAACAACCCGATGTGATAGACAAAAACTGATGCCAGATTTGGAATCAGCACCCCAAAATTACATTTAAAACCGTTGGAATACCTTATGCCAGAAAAAGTGTGTTGACCTGTGTTATCAGAGTTGTGTTTTTTGTTTGCATTAAGACTGCAGGTATTGTGGTCAATGCAAACATGACTCCTTGTAAAAAAAGGTGTCAGTTTTGTTGCCAGATAAAAGGGTAAAAAAAATGTATCATATTTTTTAATGGCAAATGAGGTTCCAATGGCATACATTTTCTGTTTTTATTGAAAAGCAATATTTGATCTCTCAAAAACCTGATGTGATGGACAAAAACTGATGCCAGATTTGGAATCAGCACCTCAGCAAATTACCTTAAAATTGTTGGAATACCTTATGCCAGAAAAAGTGTGTTGACCAGTGATATCTTTATTTATCCCAGAGGAAAAAAATCCGATGAGCTATGAAGCTCTTTCCACAGATGCGTACCTGTCAACCCACACGGTTTACCCGTATTCTTGTGCAGGAGAATTGAGTGTTCACTTCCATGCGGCGTACAGCCGTTTCAGTACAGGCAACAACAAAGCATCCACTTGTTTGTGTTTCTCCCTTGTGATGGGATTTTGTAGGATGAACGTTGAGATCTAGAAGGCCACGGGGTGACCAATAGGGTCTGAATTGGTCTGTAATAAGGTAGGGCACTGATAAGGGGTTGACAGGTGTGCAGATGTTCCAGCATTTCCACGGACGCCCCCTGGCAGCAAAAAATGATTGTTGTATTAAACGCCCATACCGACGCGGCGGTACTCATGAGCAAACCCTGGGCCGTCGATTTAACGGGCTGCGACGTCTTTTTGTTTGTTTGTGTTTTTCTCTCGTGGGAACGCCGCAGGCTGGGATCACTCTGCCATCACCATCGTCTTCCACGTCATCGTCATCTTCCAGCAGCAGGCAGAGCTCACGACTATCTTCTGCAAGATCCTCTGCATCATCAGTCCGGTACCGTAATGTCGATGTTTTCTACGTATCATTTGATATATATACGTGGCGTAGATGCCCCCCGTATAGCTTTAACAGGCTGTTGGGGCAAGTGCTGTTATTGAGCACCTATGAAGGCCGGCAGGGTACAGTGAGGAGGTGGGTGGGTGTAGTGGTTAGCGCTACGCTGCGCTACGAACCTGGCAACCAAGGTTCGATTACCGCTCACGGCCACCACTGGTGACGATTATTTGAACCGGTCCCGGGTCTCCCTTAGCCATACAGATATACAAACACAGACATAAGATGGATTCAAATTGAGCAATCATTGGAAAGATGTGATTAACCATGTTAATGACATGTTAATGACATGTTAATGGCATGTTAAACCTCAACCGCCACTCTCCCCCCCCCCCGCTCTACGTGCTGTATATTTGGAGTTTGCGTGTCTCTCTCATCATCATCATCACGGTGGCCAGGAGATGTTAACTCCCTCGCCTGGTGTGCAGGAGGTCGTGGTTACGATCCTGACCCTGACGCCTGCTGCTGTATATTTGGAGTCTGTGTCTCTCTCATCATCATCATCATCACGGTGGCCAGGAGATGTTATCTCGCTCGCCTGGTGTGCAGGAGGTCGGAGTAACGATCCTGACCCTGACGCCTGCTGCTGTGTATTGGAGTTTGCGTGTCTCTCTCCGTTGGTTGCGTGGATTTGTTTTTCATCGGGCCCTCCGGTTTTTCCCTACATATTGAGAACCAACATCACGCGTTGAGGATATTTCACTCACCAGTGACTCACGGCCTACCCGTACCCGGCCGCACCAGGGTCTACCCGGCTACCCGTACCCGGCCGGGTACGGGTAGCCGGGTATCGGGTAGGGTACGGGTATCGGGTACCCGATTGTGACCTCTGCCTGTGCCCCTACTGGAGACGTTTGATAACCCATCGGATTCCTCCTCCAGTCGAAGTAAACGATTGCGATTCTCCCTGCCTCTGCGCCGCCGTCACCAGCAGCGGCGTTGGATCCCAGCGAGCCTCGCCGGGGGCTGCGGTGGTGACGACCGTGCAACTGGGACTGGAGCTGCCGCCACCCTCGCCGTCGTCTCCGCACGGGGGCACCCCAGCGGGCAGGAGCCCCGGCCGCGGCTCGGTGACCGAGAGCACCAAGGGTGAGAAGCGAGCCCGCAGGCCCGCAGGCTTGCGTCCGAGCTCTGTGGTCCTCTACGTGTTGAGATGCTTTCAGCCAGCCAATGAGTGGTTGGTGCACGTCGGAGGAAAACTTTGAGCGCTCCGGAGTAGACCCACGCACGCGAGGGTGCAACACTCTATCCCGTACAGTTCAAAGTTCAAAAGTTCAAAGTTAATTTATTAGGTATAGCCCTGTGAGCCATTCGGCTCTTAAATCGGGTGCAACCGCAACAAACAAAAAAACATGAACAAGAAAACATCTTAAAGTGAATATGTGACTATGTGCAAACAGAAAATCAAAGAAAAGACAGCAAAATATTGCAGAAAAATCACCGTACACCAACCCTGTGTGCAAAAATCCCAGCGGGATGCAAGTCAAACAACAACAACAACCACTAGACAACTTAGATTAAGGCCATCAGTCTAACTCTGTACTACAACAAACAAACATGGCCAAACCAAAACACTTTTCGAAAATCACCAAAATAAAGCCATAAAAGCAGAAGGGACAGATGGACATTAGCCCACATTATTTCCCGTGCTGTTTTACAGCCTTATCCTGACCAGCCATAGCATGCCACTCGACTCCTACGGGAAGGGAGTTTCGCAACATCCGTGCGGTTGGTCCGCCAACCCTCGCCGCTGCCGCCACGGTGCTGGAGGTTCAAAGGTCACGTGCGGCGTCACCACCAGCAGCCGTGTGTGTGTCAGAGGTCGCAAACGGGTTTTGATTCCTTACCCGTACCCGTACCCGGCCGCACCAGGGTCGAAAACGGGTACCCGTACCCTACCCGATACCCGGCCGGGTACGGGTAGGATACGGGTATCGGGTACCCGATTGCGACCTCTGGGATGAAGCCATGTTGCAGGCGCGGGTGGGTTGATTCTAGGAACTTGAATTGTGAGAAGAGACAAGACGTTGGGAAATGAGTGACAAACGGTGACTCACCAGTGACTCACGGTCTACCCGTACCCGGCCGCACCAGGGTCGCAAACGGCTACCCATACCCGGCCGGGTACGGGTAGCCAGGTATCGGGTAGGGTACGGGTACGGGTAGCCGGTTGCGACCTCTGGTGTTTGTGTTTGTGTCTGGGCGTGGTGCCGTGCTGGTCACCCACCACCTCGTGTGCCCTGCCGGCCTTCATCGGCGCTACGCGCGAACAGCACTTGCCCCACACAGTCTGTTGAGGCTATAGGGCGATCTTTGTCTTTGTGTGTGTGTGTCTGTGCAGGAAGTGCAAAATCATCTCGTCCGAGCAGTCGTGGAAGTCAGAGCAGCACTCGGCGATAGCGCCGTCTGTTCCAGCGCAGCCGTTCCCGGCGCGTGGTCCACTCGGCAACCCAAACACAAACTTCCAACACAGACGAAGACAGGGCAAAGGTCCCCCGTACAGCTTTGACAAGGGCCGTTCGCGAGTAGCGCCTATGAGGGTCGGCACGGCACACGAGGGGGTGGGTTGGTGGGTGGGTGGCCAGAACCACGCCCGGCCACGTTTGTCTCCCCGGCGGCGATGATTACGACAAACAGATAATCTAGATTTCGATTGAAAGCTTTCGTGACTGCAGGGATTCATCTTCTTGGTTCTTTCGGTAAAGTCACGTAGAATGGAAATAATAAAATAATAACAATAAAACATAATAAAATAAGTATAAAACATAATAAAATAATTACTTAATCATGCTTTATTTTTATTATTTTATTATTTCCATTCCAAACATAATAAAATAAATATTGTGATAAAATAAAATAATTATTTTATAATGTTTTATTTTTTTTATTTTATTATTTCCATTCTACGTGACTTTACCGAAAGAACCAAGAAGAAGATAATCTAGACTTCAACAAAAAAAATGTCTTGCTGTGGTTGATGTTTGCTTGCGTTGCAATCGAAACGTCGTGATTTAATTTATTTTATTTTCTACCTACGTGACTTCACCGAAATAACCAAAGAGTATGGACAAACAGATGCTCATGGGACCGGCGTAGTTCAGATAATCGGCACTGATGTTGACGACCGTGAACTCGTGTCGCCGGGCTCGCAGCGCAGCCGGCTACCAACCGTTGCGCCACCGCTCCCCAACGTAGAACATGGGAACAAACCAACGCAAGGGGCTTGGTGAATCGAGCCTGTACTCCAGCACAGGAGGCAAGATTGCCACTAAGCAGACAACGCGCCTCACTCGCTCACGTACATGTCCTTCCACGGGAACAAGATGACGTTACTTTTGACGCATCCCATCAGCTAGCCGCACAGCCTACTGGGAGGGCGCAATTTTTGGTGAGCGTTGGTTCAGTACAAGCAAAGCTGTGGCTCAGATTTCTTGAAGCAGGGATTGGCGATCGATGAAGATTTGTCTATAGGTCTCTGTGTGCGTCTGTGGGTCTCTGTGTGAGTCTGTGGGTCTCTGTGTGAGTCTAAGGGTCTCTGTGTGCGTCTGTGGGTCTCTGTGTGAGTCTGTGGGTCTCTGTGTGAGTCTAAGGGTCTCTGTGTGAGTCTGTGGGTCTCTGTGTGAGTCTGTGGGTCTCTGTGTGAGTCTAAGGGTCTCTGTGTGCGTCTGTGGGTCTCTGTGTGAGTCTGTGGGTCTCTGTGTGAGTCTATGGGTCTCTGTGTGAGTCTATGGGTCTCTGTGTGAGTCTGTGGGTCTCTGTGTCAGTCTGGATCTTTGTGTGAGTCTATGGGTGTCTGTGAGTCTAAGGGTCTCTGTGTGAGTCTATGGGTCTCTGTGTGAGTCTGTGGGTCTCTGTGTGAGTCTATGGGTCTCTGTGTGAGTCTATGGGTCTCTGTGTGAGTCTACGGGTCTCTGTGTGAGTCTATGGGTCTCTGTGTGAGTCTATATATGTACGTATGTTGAACTTCTTTTGCACCGTACATCGTCAACTGTGCTAGTCGGAGGTGCGGGTGGAAGGACAACACACCACCGTTCCTTCGTGAATTTTGTCCAGCCCAGGCCCGTGTACTTTTCTTCGCAGTCAACTGGAGTTCTCGAATTATCGATTGTTCCCCGCTTCCGTATGTCCCTCGTTTTGCCGGCTCTCAAAAGTTGTTTGCGTAACTTCTCTGCTTTGTTCCATCTTCATTGGCGTAGGCGATACGGACCGTGAGTGTGTGTGTGTATATTCGTTTAGACATGTGATGTGCAATTTAAACTATAAACTAGTTTTATTTTACCAGGTAAGGCCCCACCGAGCTATGTAGCTCTTTGTCAGAAGCGACCTGGCCGCAAATTATCGCTCAACAAAGTGGCTCATCACGTGGAAATGTGGAGGGGAAAACCGGAGGACCCGAATAAAAATCCACGCGACCACGGGGAGAACAAGCTCACTCCAAATATTCAGGGGTCGGGATCGAACCCACGACCTCCTGCGTACCAGGCGAGGGAGTTAACATCTCCTAGCCACCGTGATGATGATGATGATAGAAACACGCAAACTCCAAATATACAGCAGCAGGCATCAGGGTCAAGATCGAACTCACGACCTCCTGTATACCAGGCGAGGTAGTTAACATCTCCTAGCCACCGTGATGATGATGAGAGAGAGAGACACGCAAACTCCAAATATACAGCAGCAGGCGTCAGGGTCGGGATCGAACCCACGTCCTCCTGTATACCAGGCGAGGTAGTTAACATCTCCTAGCCACCGTGATGATGATGAGAGAGAGACGCAAACTCCAAATATACAGCAGCAGGCGTCAGGGTCGGGTTCAAACCCACGACCTCCTGCGTACCAGGCGAGGTAGTTAACATCTCCTAGCTACCGTGATGATGATAGAGAATCAGACTCCAAATACACAGCAGCAGGCGTCAGGGTCGGGATCGAACCCACGACCTCCTGCGTACCAGGCGAGGTAGTCAACACCTCACCATCGCGGCGCCCAATTTACAATCGTTTATCTTTTACGCATTTGCCTCTTAGTAAAGCATCCGTGTTACTGATCCACGCGTGCTGGATAAAATGGTGATGAAATTTCAGAAGTCTTGCGTTAACTCAAGTGATTCGTGTATTTGTGGAAGTGTACACATCGGTTAACTTTACACTTGATTAAAATTCCATTTGGGAAAGTGTGGAATTGTGTACGTGGATTCATATGCATCGGTGACACACTGAGCGGCGGTTCACCCGTGCCACTTTCAGATGCGCTTCTGCGTCCGTCTGGAACGCTCTTCCGATATTAGAAAGCACTTTTAAATCGTCTAGATTAAAAACTAATTTCTTTAGAGCCGCTTTTTGTGTTTAGTTTGTTGTCCTTCCCCCGCACCTCCGATTAGCACGGGTTGGCTACGTACGGTGCGAAAGAAGTTCAACACACACACATACAAACACTGTGAACCCGGCCACCTGAGTTCGATTCCCGGCCACGACTAACATCAGTGCCGACCTGATGTCAGAGCCATTCTTGGGCCTCTCCATTCATCAACCTGCAATGAACAGCTGTGGTGAAGTATGGTCAAACAAACCCTCCTGACCAACAGCATGGCGACACTTTTAACGAGCACTGGACTGATGATAAGCTGTCAATTATTATTTTAAAATATATCAGAATCTTAATATTTATACTGGAGGAATCCGATGAGCTATAAAGTTCCTGTTTCACAGATGATCCTTATGGCAGTACCCCAGGCTACCAAATAATGCAAACTGGCCGAGGCAATTAAATATTTTATTTCTGGGTAAAAAGTTGATCGAAACAGGTTTCCAAAATTTGTCGACCCTCCCGTTTTTATTTAATTTTTTAGCCATTTATACCTACCTCTACATATGTAGTGGTTTCATTTGAGACGCACACTTGACTTAGGAGGCAACACGTTTATTCTCTCACCACAACGGGGTAACTATATAAACGTACAACGGGATAACTATATAGTGGTAACCACCACGGGGTTACTATATAACCGGGTCAGTTAACACACTGCCCCTGACCCACAATGCCGAGCGTGAAGACCGTAGCAAGGCGAGGTTCCATTCCAGAAGACAGCCCCGATCGGATCTCGGGACCTCCCTTTTATGCCCCTGAGCGTGGCCTGGCTCCGCCCTCTTCTGAATCCTCCCAGAAGGTTCTGGGCCATACACCACGTGTCCCTCTCGCCACCTTTGGGCCACATTCTTAGCCTGTCCTGGTCACGTGCCCTCTCGGGTTCAACCAGACTACCACGTCCTCAACTGCCCTCTCTCTGACAGCAGGGGCGGTTTCTTCATTAGGGCGATTGGGCGACGCACCACCAATATCATTCAACCACAGAGTCACGCTAGCCGTCACTGTGCCTCTGGATATAGTCCAATCAGCGTCATGCTACGTTCTGTGGAGTACCGCCTCTTTTTGGGCGATTTCACTCCGGCTGAGAATCGCCCAGAGTGGTCCCATAGACTTACATTCAAAGATGTTTTTTTTCGAACGGGGGGCGCTGCAATGCATTCTCCATGGCTTCCGGGAGGGCTCGCACTAACGTGCTTACGTCATCATACGTAAGCACGTTTCATCCAACAAAATTATTTGTCGCCACCTAGTGGAATCTTTAAGAAAAGAAACATGAGTGGATTGTATTAATAGTGAGTATAGAAACAAACAAGATGTATTGTAAGAGTCACTTTATTTTCCATTAATATTAAAGAAGTGAAGTTGCCTTGACATGCTTAAACTGTTAATTTATCCTTTGCATGGGTGGACCTTATCCTTATCAATCATCCAGACATTTGCCCCCCCCTGAGAGATTTTGCAGGAGCCGCCACTGTCTGACAGTCACCAGAACCATGCCCCTGAGGACCCCCTTCCATGCGGTAGATACTCTGGTGCCAGAGAGAGGTTCTAAGACTTGCAGTTCCACGCTTCTATCAGTAGCTGGCGCTAAACGCCGTAGTGACCCAACATAGATCACTACACAAACAATAGAGTCAGATACTACTGTAGAGTCAGTAGATACTACTATAGAGTCAGTAGATAATACTGTAGAGTCAGTAGATACTACTGTAGAGTCAGTAGATAATACTGTAGAGTCAGTAGATACTACTGTAGAGTCAGTAGATACTACTGCAGAGTCAGTAGATACTACTGTAGAGTCAGTAGATACTACTGTAGAGTCAGTAGATACTACTGTAGAGTCAGTAGATACTACTATAGAGTCAGTAGATACTACTGTAGAGTCAGTAGATACTACTGTAGAGTCAGTAGATACTACTATAGAGTCAGTAGATACTACTGTAGAGTCAGTAGATACTACAGTAGAGTCAGTAGATACTACTGTAGAGTCAGTAGATACTACTGTAGATTCAGTAGATACTACTGTAGAGTCAGTAGATACTACTGTAGAGTCAGTAGATACTACTGTAGAGTCAGTAGATACTACAATAGAGTCAGTAGATACTACTGTAGAGTCAGTAGATACTACTGTAGATTCAGTAGATACTACTGTAGAGTCAGTAGATACTACTGTAGAGTCAGTAGATACTACTGTAGAGTCAGTAGATACTACTGTAGAGTCAGTAGATACTACTGTAGAGTCAGTAGATACTACTGTAGAGTCAGTAGATACTACTATAGAGTCAGTAGATACTACTGTAGAGTCAGTAGATACTACAATAGAGTCAGTAGATACTACTGTAGAGTCAGTAGATACTACTATAGAGTCAGTAGATACTACTGTAGAGTCAGTAGATACTACTGTAGAGTCAGTAGATACTACTGTAGAGTCAGTAGATAATACTGTAGAGTCAGTAGATACTACTGTAGAGTCAGTAGATACTACTGTAGAGTCAGTAGATACTACTATAGAGTCAGTAGATAATACTGTAGAGTCAGTAGATACTACTGTAGAGTCAGTAGATACTACTGTAGAGTCAGTAGATACTACTGTAGAGTCAGTAGATACTACTATAGAGTCAGATACTACTGTAGAGTCAGTAGATACTACTGTAGAGTCAGTAGATACTACTATAGAGTCAGTAGATACTACTATAGAGTCAGTAGATACTACTGTAGAGTCAGTAGATACTACTATAGAGTCAGTAGATACTACTATAGAGTCAGTAGATGCTACTGTAGAGTCAGTAGATACTACTGTAGAGTCAGTAGATACTACTATAGAGTCAGTAGATACTACTGTAGAGTCAGTAGATACTACTGTAGAGTAAGTAGATACTACTGTAGAGTCAGTAGATACTACTGTAGAGTCAGTAGATACTACTGTAGAGTCAGTAGATACTACTGTAGAGTAAGTAGATACTACTGTAGATTCAGTAGATACTACTGTAGAGCCAGTAGATACTACTGTAGAGTCAGTAGATACTACTATAGAGTCAGTAGATACTACTGTAGAGTCAGTAGATACTACTGTAGAGTAAGTAGATACTACTATAGAGTCAGTAGATACTACTGTAGAGTCAGTAGATACTACTGTAGAGTCAGTAGATACTACTGTAGAGTCAGTAGATACTACTGTAGATTCAGTAGATACTACTGTAGTGTCAGTAGATACTACTGTAGAGTCAGTAGATACTACTGTAGAGTCAGTAGATACTACTATAGAGTCAGTAGATACTACTGTAGAGTCAGTAGATACTACTGTAGAGTCAGTAGATACTACTGTAGAGTCAGTACATACTACTGTAGAGTCAGTAGATACTACTGTAGAGTCAGTAGATACTACTGTAGAGTCAGTAGATACTACTATAGAGTCAGTAGATACTACTATAGAGTCAGTAGATACTACTGTAGAGTCAGTAGATACTACTGTAGAGTCAGTAGATACTACTATAGAGTCAGTAGATGCTACTGTAGAGTCAGTAGATACTACTGTAGAGTCAGTAGATACTACTATAGAGTCAGTAGATACTACTGTAGAGTCAGTAGATACTACTGTAGAGTAAGTAGATACTACTGTAGAGTCAGTAGATACTACTGTAGAGTAAGTAGATACTACTGTAGAGTCAGTAGATACTACTATAGAGTCAGTAGATACTACTGTAGAGTCAGTATATACTACTGTAGAGTAAGTAGATACTACTGTAGAGTCAGTAGATACTACTGTAGAGTCAGTAGATACTACTGTAGAGTCAGTAGATACTACTATAGAGTCAGTAGATACTACTATAGAGTCAGTAGATACTACTATAGAGTCAGATACTACAATAGAGTCAGTAGATACTACTGTAGAGTCAGTAGATACTACTATAGAGTCATCAGATACTACTATAGAGTCAGTAGATACTACTGTAGAGTCAGTAGATACTACTGTAGAGTCAGTAGATACTACTGTAGAGTCAGTAGATACTACTGTAGAGTCGGTAGATACTACTGTAGAGTCAGTAGATACTACTGTAGAGTCAGTAGATACTACTGTAGAGTCAGTAGATACTACTGTAGAGTCAGTAGATACTACTGTAGAGTCGGTAGATACTACTGTAGAGTCAGTAGATACTACTGTAGAGTCAGTAGATACTACTGTAGAGTCAGTACATACTACTGTAGAGTCAGTAGATACTACTGTAGAGTCAGTACATACTACTGTAGAGTCAGTAGATACTACTGTAGAGTCAGTAGATACTACTGTAGAGTCAGTAGATACTACTGTAGAGTCGGTAGATACTACTATAGAGTCAGTAGATACTACTATAGAGTCAGTAGATACTACTGTAGAGTCGGTAGATACTACTGTAGAGTCGGTAGATACTACTATAGAGTCAGTAGATACTACTGTAGAGTCGGTAGATACTACTGTAGAGTCGGTAGATACTACTGTAGTGTCAGTAGATACTACTGTAGAGTCGGTAGATACTACTGTAGTGTCAGTAGATACTACTGTAGAGTCGGTAGATACTACTGTAGAGTCAGTAGATACTACTGTAGTGTCAGTAGATACTACTGTAGTGTCAGTAGATTCTACTATAGAGTCAGTAGATACTACTGTAGAGTCAGTAGATACTACTGTAGAGTCGGTAGATACTACTGTAGTGTCAGTAGATACTACTATAGAGTCAGTACATACTACTGTAGAGTCAGTAGATACTACTGTAGAGTCAGTAGATACTACTATAGAGTCAGTATATACTACTATAGAGTCAGTAGATACTACTGTAGAGTCAGTAGATACTACTATAGAGTCAGTATATACTGCTATAGAGTCAGTAGATACTACTGTAGAGTCAGTAGATACTACTATAGAGTCAGTATATACTACTATAGAGTCAGTATATACTACTGTAGAGTCAGTAGATACTACTGTAGAGTCAGTATATACTACTATAGAGTCAGTAGATACTACTGTAGAGTCAGTAGATACTACTATAGAGTCAGTAGATACTACTGTAGAGTCAGTAGATACTACTATAGAGTCAGTATATACTACTATAGAGTCAGTAGATACTACTGTAGAGTCGGTAGATACTACTGTAGAGTCGGTAGATACTACTATAGAGTCAGTAGATACTACTGTAGAGTCGGTAGATACTACTGTAGAGTCGGTAGATACTACTGTAGTGTCAGTAGATACTACTGTAGAGTCGGTAGATACTACTGTAGTGTCAGTAGATACTACTGTAGAGTCGGTAGATACTACTGTAGAGTCAGTAGATACTACTGTAGTGTCAGTAGATACTACTGTAGTGTCAGTAGATTCTACTATAGAGTCAGTAGATACTACTGTAGAGTCAGTAGATACTACTGTAGAGTCGGTAGATACTACTGTAGTGTCAGTAGATACTACTATAGAGTCAGTACATACTACTGTAGAGTCAGTAGATACTACTGTAGAGTCAGTAGATACTACTATAGAGTCAGTATATACTACTATAGAGTCAGTAGATACTACTGTAGAGTCAGTAGATACTACTATAGAGTCAGTATATACTACTATAGAGTCAGTAGATACTACTGTAGAGTCAGTAGATACTACTATAGAGTCAGTATATACTACTATAGAGTCAGTATATACTACTGTAGAGTCAGTAGATACTACTGTAGAGTCAGTATATACTACTATAGAGTCAGTAGATACTACTGTAGAGTCAGTAGATACTACTATAGAGTCAGTAGATACTACTGTAGAGTCAGTAGATACTACTATAGAGTCAGTATATACTACTATAGAGTCAGTAGATACTACTGTAGAGTCAGTAGATACTACTGTAGAGTCAGTAGATACTACTGTAGAGTCAGTAGATACTACTGTAGAGTCAGTAGATACTACTATAGAGTCAGTAGATACTACTATAGAGTCAGTAGATACTACTATAGAGTCAGTAGATACTACTATAGAGTCATTAGATACTACTGTAGAGTCAGTAGATACTACAATAGAGTCAGATACTACAATAGAGTTAGTAGATACTACAATAGAGTCAGTACTACTGACTCTATAGGATGTAGGGTGTGTATGCTTGCATGCATATATCTGCACACAAGGTGGTGGGGGGGTAGAGAAATGAGGACATCGTTTGGGGGGCGAGGCGTGAAGCTTTGAGAACCCCACCGCAGGGACTCAGAGTTCAAGGGGGTGGCCGCGAAACGTCGAAATTCTCCGTGTCAAGAAAAGAGGCTCAGGGTCAGGCCGGATGCTGGGGGGGGGCGGGGTGCTCAATCACTATTTAAACACCGAACCGGGTTACTCGTTTGAGGCTGAGTTGACCTAGGGGAGACCCAGGACCAGGTTCAGGATAATCGGCACTGGTGGTGGGTGGCCGTGAGCGGTGATCGAACTCGGCTTCGTAGGCGGAGGGGGGGTGTCCCTAGCGCAGCGCGCTAACCGCTGCGCCACCGCTCCCCACGCGCTCTACCCACACGCACCCCAGACGCGCGTGTACACACACACACGTGTACACACACACACACGCACACACACATACGTGTACACACACACGTGTACACACACACACACACGCACACACACACACGAGTACACACACGTGTACACGCACACACGCACACATACGTGTACACACACACGTGTACACACACACACACACGTGTACACACACACACGAGTACACACACGCACACACACGCGTGTACACACACACACACGTGTACACACACACGCACACACGCGCGCGTATTGATGAGCGCGTGTGAGCTGTGACGGGCTGCATCGTGGGCACAGATCCCAGACGTAGACACCCCCCGCACACATCCATGGCTCGCTCCACACACGCCTAACGCACACACACACACGTGTACACACACACACGTCTGCACAATCACACAAGTCTGCACGCACCAAACGCTCATCCAAGATCCCATTGTGCGCGCTCCGTCTACGACCAGTACGTGGTAAGAATGTTGTCTTCTTCGAACGAGAGGCAGCCGACACAGCCGACCGCCTTTGTCTTCTTGGAACGAGACGCAGCCGACGAAGCCGGACTAAGCCGTTCGGGTCAGGTCGGCGAATTTGCGATCTCCATCGGCCGAAAGCCGGAATGCGACGATCATCTAAGATGCTCGTCCCTTTGGCGGTGCACTCCGCGTGTTGGGGAAGGCGTGCAAAAACGTCGTCGCAATCCCGCACGCGGTGACCTTTGTAATACTCTTGTGTTTTTTCGGTAAAGTCACGTAGGTAAAAAATTAAATTAAAATTAACAAAAAAAAAATGAAAAGGAAAAAAAATCACTTTTTAATTTTTATTAATTTAAATTTCATTTTTTACCTACGTGACTTTACCGAAAAAACTAAGGGTATGAATGCTTGCAGTCAAATCTAGACCCTTTCTAATGTCCACGGCGCGTTCGCATTGTCACGAACGTAAATACAGAGAAGCGGGGGGTGGTGGTGGTGGTGGTGAAGATAGCCTCGAATTTGAAATCATTGAACACGCTCTGTGCGGATTGACGTTAGTAATCTCGACTGCCGTGCGCGAAATGATGACAATTCGGCAGAGGTGTGCGTAGGTGTCTATAGATAGATTTAGATATTTATGTTTGTGTGTGTGTGTTTGCTGCAACGGGTAACATCATTGACGCTTCGTATTTTGAGTAGCACGGTGATGATTTCTGTGCGGTCTCCGTTGAATCTGGGAGCAGGGCTCCTCCACTGTATCCTATTAACCCGTTGCATCGCGTCCCGAGAATGATGTTTGATGTCTAACGAGCAAATTTCGTCTAGATGATCAATAATCGTCGTGATGAGCCGGTTGGAAAATCCACTGCTGGATGGATTGAACTGAAACTGAGTGTGTGTGTGATGTGTTGGCTGGCCATACTTCACCGCTCTGGTCAATTCGGATTGTATTGAATTAACACCAATAAATTATAACGCGTTATGTATTACCGGTAGGCGCTGTGTGTGTATGATTGTTAAAAACAAAATATTATTTGTACAGTTTTTGTTTAATGTGCCTTAGTCTCTGGCTCTATGAGTCTTGGGCGTTTTTGTTGAATTCAGTACCTCCTTTGGGATGTGAGTGTGTGTCTGTGTGTCTGTGGTCGCGTGTGTCTGTGTGTGTGTCTGTGGTCGTGTGTGTGTGTCTGTGTGTGGGGAGCGGTGGTGTAGCGGTTAGCGCGCTGCGCTATGAACCTGGCGACCCGGGTTCGATTCCCGCTCACGGCCAACACCAGTGACGATTATCTGAACCGGTCCTGGGCCTCCCCTAGGTCGACTCAGCCTGAATTGAGTACCTGGTGTGGTGTGTAAACATCGCCACTGGGGAGACAAAGGCGGTCGGGCGTGGTGCTGGCCACCCAACCCCCTCGTGTGCCGTTCTGGTCTTCATAGGTGCTCGCTAACAGCACTTGCCCCTACAGTCTGTTAAGGCTATACGGGGGATCTTTGTCTGTGTGTGTGTCGGTCAACTCAGCCGGTGTGGTGTGTAATCATCGCTCACGCGCGAGACAAAGGCGACTAGGCGTGGTGCTGGCCACCCACCCCCTACTCGATAACAGCACTTGCCCCTACAGTCTGTGAAGGCTTTGTCTGTAGGTCGACGCAGCCTTATAAGTAGACGCCTTTGGTGTGTGGATCTCAGCACTGGGAAGACAAAGGCGGCCGCGCACGGTGCTAGCCACACCCCAGACCTTTGTGTGCCCTAATAGGTGCTCGCTAACAACACTTGAGTCAATATTTTAATGGGTATTTTAATGTGTGTAGAGAGTCTATGTTTTTTAATCATTCAGGTGTATGTGAGATGGTGTGTGTGTTGATTTTTGTGTGTAAGAGAGACGTGTGTATGATGAAATGTGTGTGTCAAGACATTGAATGTGTGTGTGTGAGAGAGTAGGGTTGTGTGTGATGAGTGTGTGTGAGATGTATTGTAAGAGATGGGAGTGTGTGATGAGGAGTGTGTGTGTGATGTGTGTGTGTGATGTGTGTGTGTGATGTGTGTGTGTGTGATGTGTGTGATGTGTGTGTGTGAGATGAGTGTGTGTGATGAGTGTGATGAGTGTGTGTGTGATGTGTGTGTGTGATGTGTGTGATGTGTGTGTGTGTGATGAGTGTGATGAGTGTGGGTGTGTGTGAGTGTGTGTGATGAGTTTGATCAGTGTGTGTGTGATGTGTGTGTGAGATGGATTGTAAGAGATGTGTGTGTGTGATGAGTGTGATGAGTGTGTGTGTGAGTGAGTGTGTGTGATGAGTTTGATGAGTGTGTGATGAGTGTGTGTGATGTGTGTGTGAGATGGATTGTAAGTGATGAGTGTGTGTGATGAGTGTGTGTGTGATGTGTGTGATGAGTGTGTGTGTGTGATGTGTGTGTGATGAGTTTGATGAGTGTATGTGATGAGTGTGAATGTGTGATGAGTGTGAGTGTGATGAGTTTGATGAGTGTGTGATGAGTGTGTGTGTGATGAGTGTCTGTGTGATGAGTGTGAGTGTGGTGAGTGTGTGTGTGTGATGAGTGTGTGTGTGAGTGTGTGTGATGAGTGTGTGTGTGTATGTAATGAGTGTGATGAGTGTGAGTGTGATGAGTTTGATGTGTGTGTGATGAGTGTGATGTGTATGTGATGAGTGTGAGTGTGTGATGAGTGTGTGTGTGATGAGTGTGATGAGTGTGTGTGTGATGAGTGTGTGTGTGATGTGTATGTGTGTGTGTGATGAGTGTATGTGTGTATGTGATGAGTGTGTGTGTGTGATGAGTGTGTGTGTGAGTGTGTGTGATGAGTGTGTGTGTGAGTGTGTGTGTGATGAGTGTGTGTGTGAGTGTGTCAGTGTATGTGTGTATGTAATGAGTGTGATGAGTGTATGTGTGTATGTGTGAATGTATGTAATGAGTGTGTATGTGTGTATGTGATGAGTGTATGTGTGTATGTGTGAGTGTATGTGTGTATGTAATGAGTGTGATGAGTGTGTGTGTGTGATGCCAACCTTCTCAGTCAGTCAACCCATAGCACCTGGGTCTGTCAAGTGACCTGCCAGCGAGCCTCCAACACTTCATGGCCTCGAGGTGCACCTAGCCTGGCACAAGCACCATGGTGACATCACCACCGCTTATTTGTCGAACGGAATGTTGTTGTTGGCGCCTGTGCGTGAGCTCATTCGAGTGTGCGAGTGTCTGTGTGTTGAGTTTTTGCGTCGAGACATTGCACTGTGAGAGACCGTGGGTTTGCGTGCGTTTGTGTCAGATGCATTGTGTTAGATTGAAGTGTGTGTGTGTATGTGAAGTGTGTGTGTGTGTATGTGATGAGTGTGTGTGTGTAAACGTCGCCACGAGGGAGACAAAGGCGGTCGGGCGTGGTGCTGACTTCCCCACCGCCTTCTATGCGCGCGACGTGCCGGCCTTAATGGGTGCTCGCTAACAGCACTTGCCGCACGGAGCCTGCGTGGGCTACACGGGCCACCTTTGTCTTTGCGAGACGGGTACCACCCCCCCTCCCACGTGACCTGTCCCTCATCCAGCAGTGGATTGACCCTGACGGCTGTTGGCGTTCTCAGCCCGTGGCCTCGATCCCAACGCAACGGAGATGACCACGTGACCTCCCCGTCAGTGCGCGAATGCACAATCCGAATATGTATTACTGGAGGAATCCGATGAGCTATGAAGCTCTTTAGCGCGGATGTCTAGCAACAATGTCTCTGAGCCGTGACCTCTTCACCCCCCCTCGCCCCTCCTGCCCTCCCCCCCCCACTTTTCACCCCCCCCCCCTCCTCCCGCCCCTCCTGCCCCCCCCCCCTCCTCCCGCCCCTCCTGCCCCTCCCCCCCACTCTTCACCCCCCCCTCCCACCCCTCCTGCCCCTCCCCCACTCTCCCCCCCCCCTCCCGATGTTATCAACTCCGACAGCTGCCCGGACACTGGTCACGTGCGAGATGACGCGCTTCTGCGTCGTGGGGCTGCTCTGGGCGCTGATCTCCGCCGGCTCCTGCCTGGGAGCGGACCAGCTCTCGTGTCCGACGTTTCGCAGGGTGACCAACCAGGGCGCAGCGGGGGCCGTTGAAGTCCTTGCCAGGCCGGTGCCAGGTATGCCACCGTCCATGCACAGTCCTCGTCATCCTCCTCATCTTACTCATCATCCTCAATCGCTCTCAGCGCTCACTGCGGGGAGGGGGCGATCGATGCCAACTCCGGCCGAGACTCCGGCAACCTCGCCCAGAGTCCCGGCGAAGGTAGCTGCGACCCTGAGCACGAGGCTCCGCCGCTTGGAACACCTCGAGATTCCGTAAACAGTCAATAAACAAAAGTAGGTTGTAAATAACGGGGGAGTGTTGGTGGTGGGGGGGCGCCTTGGGAGAGAGGCGAGCTTTTACAGAAATTGAGTCAGAATCAGCTTCGAGTTGCTTCGTCTATCCTGGAGGAATCACGGGTCAGACCAGGTCCCCCCACCACCCACCACCCCCCGCCTACTGAAGTTGCCCCCAAGGGTTTGTAGCGATTCGAGGTGGGACCCAGGCCGCTGGTGCAACCGCCATCGCTCCCTTCCTTCTGCCAGGTCACCTCCAAACGGTCGCGAGCCGGGTGGCTGCTGCCGGCATACCCCGGCACACGACCCCCGACCCGAGTTCGATTCCCCGGCTCGCGGGCCGCCAACAGACAGCGGCGGTTGTCTGAACCGGCCGTGGGCCTCGCTTAGGTCGACTCGGCCGTAAATGAGTGGCTGGTGTGGTGCGTAACAACAACAAAACACTTGATACAGCTCTCACTTGATACAGCTGTCGGGCTGTGACGGTTCCACCTGAAGACGGAAGCTTGTGTTGCCTCCGAAACGTCGTGATTTTTATTCTATTTTTATTTTGCTTTTATTAATTTTAAGTTTTTTACCTACGTGACTTTACCGAAAAAACCTAAGAATACGCAGAAAACACATCGCCACCAGGGAGACGAAGGGTTGCCGGGTGTGGTGATGGCCAAAATCTGCCGCTCTATAGCCGTGCCGGCCTTAATAGGTGCTCGCTAACAGCAGCCAAACATCTTCTTGGTTCTTTTGCTAAAGTCACGTAGAAGGGAAATAATAAAATAATAAAAATAAAACATAATAAAATACAATTCTCACGACGTTTCGGCCACAACGCAAGCAGCCGTCCTCAGACGCTGTCTTTCCGACAGACCTGTTCTTCACCTGAGCACGGCTGGTAAACCGAAGGACCACTGCCAGTAGCAAAATATAAGAATAAGATTTCGAAGACAATCGATATACTATCAGAGCATGTGTTCGTCACGCACCTGGGGGGGGGGGAGGTCAGAGATTTGTGACGATGTGTGACGAGGGGGGGGGGTTGAGAAATGTGACGTCACATCAAAATGCGCAACACGTTCTACTTTTTAAATCCTTTATATTAAGTTCACTTGCTTGCTTGCGCGCTTACGACCGTGCAAATTTTTCGGTCGTTTTTTAACCCGCTTCCCGTGATCCAATCGAGCTGACATTTTCCACACAGACTCGTTGTGCGTGACAATTAATTTTCGTGAAAACATTTTTCCAAAATTTTACACTTTTTAGGAACAAAAATTTATATTTAATTACCAATTGCTTAATGGTGGCAGGCAATCATCTGACCCATAGGTGGCAGCCATCTCAAGCCAGAGGACGAGAGGACTCTAGCCGTCACGCATATAAAGGATTTATAGTGAAAAACTTTGTTTTTATGGGTTAATTTTTTAAGAAATGTTTTCTCCTACAACATCAGAGTGCAGCGCCACATTAAATACGCACTACAATGACAATAGTTTTAAAGCGATTTTAAGCAGGTTTCGCGTGACGTCATTTATGGACGGTCCCTTAATGCAGACACGATACCTTGCAAAAGGTTTCCGTTCGGTGTCGTAACATCTTAACACAACTGTTGTATTGCCAGCAAGGGTTAAACCTATTGTCATACGAAGGACCACTGTAGCTCATTTGATGCTGAGTCGACCTAGGGGAGGCCCAGGACCGGTCCAGATAATCACCGCTGGTGTTGGTGACCCTGAGCAGGAATCACAAACTCACACGCAAAGACAAAGATCCCCCCGTATAGCTTACACAGACTGTAGGGGCAAGTGCTGTTAGCGAGCACCGATGAAGGCCGGCACGGCACACGAGGGGGTGGGTGGCCAGCACCACGCCCGCCCGCCTTCGTCTCCCTAGTAGCCACATTTACACACTGCACCAGATACTCATTTGAGGCCGAGTCGACCTAGTGGAGAGGGGGGGGGAGGCCCGTTTCAGATAAATCGTCACCGGTGTTGGCCGCGAGCGGGAATCTTAACTCGGGTCGCCGGGTTCGTAGCGCAGCGTGGCGCCTAACCGCTGCGCCACCGCTCGTTCGATGCGAACGCGTGCGTGACCGCGGCTGTAAAACTCGCTCGGGTAACCCCTCGAAACAAACCCCCCCCCCCTTCGCCACCGCGGGGTTATCGACCCAGCTTGCCAACAGCCCCCCACGGCCAAGAGAGCCCCCCCCCCCCCCTCCACCCCTGTGCTTTAACTCGGACCGTGGAAGCAGCGAGTCGAACCCTGCAAGCTCAGCGGATAACGGTGGCCAGGAGATGTTAACTACCTCGCTTGGTGTGCAGGTGGTCGTGGGTTCAATCCCGACCCTGCCGCCTGCTGCTGTATATTTGGAGTTTGCGTGTCTCTCTCATCATCATCATCACGGTGGCTAGGAGATGTTAACTTTATCGCTTGGTGTGCAGCAGGTCGTGGGTCCGATCCCGACCCTGACGCCTGCTGCTGCTGTATATTTGGAGTTTGCGTGTCTCTCTCATCATCATCATCACTGTGGCTATGAGATGTTAACTACCTCGCTTGGTATGCAGGAGGTCGCAGGTTCGATCCCCACCCTGATGACTGTTGTATACAGGGAGTCCCCTACTTACGAACGGGTTAGGTTCCAGAGTTCTGTTCGTAAGTCGATTTGTTCGTAATTCCAGCTTTACTCCCGTCGATTTCAAACGTGTTGTACGGCGTGTACACTAAACACGGGGAATGGCTTTAAAAGTTGTATGATCTCCTGTAGATGCCACCGGTTCTTCGCGTTCCGCAGATGTAGATGCCACTGGTTCTTCGCGTTCCGCAGATGTAGATGCCACTGGTTTTTCGCGTTCCGCAGATGTAGATGCCACTGGTTCTTCACGTTCCGCAGATGTAGATGCCACTGGTTCTTCGCGTTCCGCAGATGTAGATGCCACTGGTTCTTCACGTTCTGCAGATGTAGATGCCACTGGTTCTTCGCGTTCCGCAGATGTAGATGCCACTGGTTCTTCACGTTCTGTAGATGTAGATGCCACTGGTTCTTCACGTTCTGCAGATGTAGATGCCACTGGGTCTTCACGTTCTGCAGATGTAGATGCCACTGGGTCTTCACGTTCCGCAGATGTAGATGCCACTGGTTCTTCACGTTCTGCAGATGTAGATGCCACTGGTTCTTCACGTTCTGCAGATGTAGATGCCACTGGTTCTTCACGTTCTGCAGATGTAGATGCCACTGGTTCTTCACGTTCTGCAGATGTAGATGCCACTGGTTCTTCACGTTCCGCAGATGTAGATGCCACTGGTTCTTCACATTCTGTAGATGTAGATGCCACTGGGTCTTCACGTTCTGCAGATGTAGACGCAACTGGTTCTTGACGTTCTGCAGATGTAGATGCCACTGGGTCTTCACGTTCTGTAGATGTAGATGCCACTGGTTCTTCACGTTCTGTAGATGTAGATGTCACTGGTTCTTCACGTTCTGCAGATGTAGATGCCACTGGGTCTTCACGTTCTGCAGATGTAGATGCCACTGGGTCTTCACGTTCCGCAGATGTAGATGCCACTGGTTCTTCACGTTCTGCAGATGTAGATGCCACTGGGTCTTCACGTTCTGCAGATGTAGATGCCACTGGGTCTTCACGTTCTGCAGATGTAGATGTCACTAGTTCTTCACGTTCAGCAGATGTAGATGCCACTGGTTCTTCGTGTTCTGCAAATGTAGATGCCACTGGTTCTTCTTGTTCTGCAGATGTAGATGCCACTGGTTCTTCACGTTCTGCAGATGTAGATGCCACCACCGCCATATATTGCGCGGCGGTTTAACTTACGAATCTCGGTCCGAACAGGCAACTGGACACACGGACCAGGTTTGTTCGTATCTCTGAAAGTTCACAAGTCGGATGTTCGCTAATAGAGGAGTCACTGTATTTGGAGTTTGCGTGTCTCTCTCTCCCCGTGGTCGTGTGGATTTTTCTCTGAGTCCTCCGTTTTTTTCCATTCCACATTCAGAATCAACATCATCACGCGGTTAGAGTGTTTGGTTGCTGTCAATGTCCACGTGATGGGCCATTTCGTTGAGCTATCATTTGTGTGCCAGGTCGCTTCTGAAAAAAAGAGCTGCATAGCTCAGTGGGCCTTGCCTGCTAAAATTCTAAATAGTTGATTTTGTTTTTAGTTTAACAGTTTCACAATCGGCTTCTTTTCCGGGGTATACGTCGTTGGTCGTGTGGGTATAATGTAAACAAAAATGTTATTTACAAACCGGCGGGACGTTGAAATTCCAAGCAAAATATTCCACGATATCTTTTTTTAATTCAAGGATTTCTTTGGAGATTAATTCCATAAACGGCAATAACAACAACAACAACCGCCATTCATCACCAAGAGGCGGTGACATCACCGGTGACATCACCGCCTCTTAACCCGTGCCAGGCTAAGTGCCATCGCGTGAAATGTGCACGGCTCCCTGCTGGCAGGAGGAGGTCACGGGACAGATCCATTTACCGTGGAATGACCGACTGAGATGACTGGATAATGCACCACCTGTGACCCCTACTGTGCCAGCTCGCTGCGTTTTAGCTGCCCGGCGCTCCGCTCGTTGTTGTGAGCGTCGCTGCTCCGTCCTCCGTTGTTGTATTCAGACTCGTAGAGAAATAAGTAAAATATATTTTTTAAACTTTTTTTAAAAACACGCTTTAATGAAATGTACGAGTAATGGAAGAACTCCACGACTCCAGGAAGTGGCCCCGAAGCTTGCCATGACGTAAGGGGACCGTGGTCAATTAGACCCAAGCCGAAACATAACATATAAAAAATATTGTTTAAAAATATGTATTATTTTGTATGATAGAAAATAGTATTGTCATCACTACGACACAAGTATACCAAGTTTGCAGTCGATGCCACATTGGGAAGTGGGTTAAAATTGAGTTACGAGATTTGAGGATACAACAACGACAACAACAACAACAACAGAGTGAGTTAAATTAAAGCGTGTAAGTAATAACGCCGAGATTCGAGCGGTGAACGGGACACCACCAACTTGTAGACGTCTCGGGAAACGGGGTTTAAGTGGCTAAGTGGGCCACGCAAGGCACCTTGCACGCAGGCCGAGATGTTAAGTGGGGGGCTTTGGTGGACCAATACAGTTATTTTATTTAAAATTCTCTTCCGGTTGCATTCCGATGACGTACACGTAGGTATACGTCATCGGAACTGGGAAAGGGTTATCACGAACAGCCCCCCCCCCTCCTCCCAACTACTGGTCTTCCCTCAGAATGTTAGTTACCTCTCCCTTGTTAGTTACCTCTCCCCCTGTCCCTCTTTCCCCTTGCCCTCTCTCTTTTTCCCCTCTCTTCCTCTACCCCCCCTCTCTCCTCCCTCTCTCCTCTCCCCCTCTCCCTCCCCCTCTCCCCCCCCCTCTCCCCCTTCCCCCCTATCCCCCCTCTCCCCCTTCCGCCCTATCCCCCCTCCCCCCTCTCCCCCCTCCCCCCTATCCCCCTATCCCCCCTCTCCCCCTTCCCCCCTATCCCCCCTCCCCCCTATCCCCCTCTCCCCCTCCCCCCCTCCCAATATAAAGCTTCAAGTGCCCCCGCACGTGGCCCCCACTTGGGGGGGGGGGGCAGCGAGCTCCCCCCTCCCTCCGCCCACTTGGTCCAGTTCACGGCCGCGCCAAATTCGGGGTTCCCCCATCTGCTCGGTGATCGCCGCCTTGATGATGATGATGAGGAGGAGGAGGATGATGATGAGGATGAGGAGGATTATGATGAGGAGGATGGTGATGATGAGGAGGAGGATGGTGATGATGATGATGGTGATGATGATGATGGTGATGATGATGAGGATGATGATGATGAGGATGATGATGATGATGAGGAGGAGGAGGAGGATGGTGATGATGATGATGAGGATGATGAGGATGATGAGGATGATGATGGTGATGATGATGAGGAGGATGATGATGAGGAGGATGGTGATGATGAGGAGGAGGATGGTGATGATGATGATGGTGATGATGATGATGGTGATGATGATGAGGATGATGATGATGAGGATGATGATGATGAGGAGGAGGATGGTGATGATGATGAGGATGATGATGAGGATGATGATGGTGATGATGATGAGGAGGATGATGATGATGATGAGGAGCTCACCCGGTTCCTCCCGATCCCCCGGGGACCAGGCGAGGGAATCGATCGCGGGGGGCGGGGGGGGTGACGCAAGGCCTCGCGTCTGCACACGGCACTGCCGTCGATTGATTGATGGCTGTTTGTGCCTGTGCGTGTGGTGTGTGTGTGTGGGGTGTGTGTGTGAGGTGGAGTGTGTGTGTGTGGGGTGTGTGTGGTGGGGTGATGTGTGCGTGGGGTGTGTGTGTGTGTGGTGTGTGTGTGAGGTGGAGTGTGTGTGGTGGGGTGGGGTGCGTGTGTGTGGGGTGTGTGTGTGTGTGGGGTGTGTGTGTGAGGTGGAGTGTGTGTGGTACGGTGGGGTGCGTGTGTGTGGGGTGTGTGTGTGTGTGGGGTGTGTGTGGGGTGTGTGTGTGTGTGGTGTGTGTGTGGGGTGTGTGTGTGGTGTGTGTGTGTGTAGTGGGGTGGAGTGTGTGTGGGGTGTGGTGGTGTATGTGTGGTGGGGTGGTGTGTGTGTGTGTGTGGGGTGTGTAGTGGGGTGTGTAGTGGGGTGTGTGTGGTGGAGTGTGTGTGTGGGGTGTGTGTGTGGGGTGTGTGTGTGGGGTGTGTGTGTGTGGTGTGTGTGTGTGGTGGGGTGGTGTGTGTGTGTGGGGGGTGTGTAGTGTGGTGAGTGTGTGTGGTGTGTGTGGGGTGTGTGTGGGGGGGGGTATGTGGGGTGTGTGTGTGGGGTGTGTGTGTGTGGGGTGTGTGTGTGTGTGTGGGGTGTGTGTGTGTGGGGGGGGGGTGTGTGGGGTGTGTGTGGGGTGTGTGTGTGTGGGGTGTGTGTAGTGGGGTGTGTGTGTGGGGGGGGGTGTGTGTGTGGGGTGTGGTGGGGTGGTGTGTGTGTGTGGTGGAGTGTGTGTGTGTGGTGGGGTGCGTGTGTGTGTGGGGTGGAGTGTGTGTGGGGTGTGGTGGAGTTCGTGTGTGTGTGTGTGTGTGGTGGGGTGCCTGTGCGTGTGTGTGTGAGGTGGAGTGTGTGTGTGTGGTGTGTGTGTGGTGGGGTGCGTGTGTGGGGTGTGTGTGTGGTTGGGTGTGTTTGTGTGGGGTGTGTGTGTGGTGGGGTGTGTTTGTGTGTGGTGTGTGTGGGGTGTGTGGTGTGTGTGTGGTGGGCTGTGTGTGTGTGGGGTGTGTGTGTGTGGGGTGTGTGGCGTGGTGGGCTGTGTGTGTGGTGGGGTGCGTATGTGTGTGTGGGGTGTGTGTGGTGTGTGAGTGTGTGGGGTGTGTGTGTGTGTGGGGTGTGTGTGTGTGGGGTGTGTGTGTGTGTGTGGGGTGTGTGTGTGTGGGGTGTGTGTGTGGGGTGTGTGTGTGTGGTGTGGTGGGCTGTGTGTGTGGTGGGGTGCGTGTGTGTGTGTGGGGGGTGTGTGTGTGTGGGGTGTGTGTGTGTGGGGTGTGTGTGTGTATGATGTGACAGTGCACCGGGTAGCGCGCTGGCGCTACCAACCCGGCGGCCCGAGTCCGATTCCCGCTTGCGTCCCAAACAACAGCGGCGAATACCTCCAGGGGGGCCTCCTCCTTCTGCCTCTAGGTCGACTCAGCCTCAAAAATACGCACCGGGGAGACCCCAATCGGTACCTCGGGGGGGGGGGGAGCGGGGGAACTTTGTTGTTGTTTCAATCTTCATTTGAAGCTTTCGTGAAAGCAGGAATCCATGCTCGTTGGTTTTTTCGGTAAAGTCACGTAGGTAGAAAAACACTAGATCACGACGTTTCGATCGCAACACAAGCAAATCGTCATCAGGTGGGACAACCACAGCAGCAGGCGAATGGCAGAGGTCGCAAACGGGTTTTGATTCCTTACCCGTACCAGTACCCGGCCGCACCAGGGTCGCAATCGGGTACCCGATACCCGTACCCTACCCGATACCCGGCTACTTGTACCCGGCCGGGTATCGGGTAGGGTACGGGTATCGGGTACCCGATTGCGACCTCTGGGATGAAGCCATGTTGCAGGCACGGGTGGGTTGATTATAGGAACTTGGATTGTGAGAAGAGTCAAGACGTTGGGAAATGAGTGACAAACGGTTACTCACCAGTGACTCACGGCCTACCCGTACCCGGCCGCACCAGGGTCGCAAACCCATACCCGTACCCGGCCGGGTACGGGTAGCCGGGTATCGGGTAGTGTACGGGTATCGGGTAGGGTACGGGTATCGGGTAGGGTACGGGTATCGGGTACGGGTAGCCGGGTATCGGGTAGGGTACGGGTATCGTGTAGGGTACGAGTATCGGGTAGGGTACGGGTATCGGGTAGGGTACGGGTATCGGGTAGGGTACGGGTATCGGGTACGGGTAGCCGGGTATCGTGTAGGGTACGGGTATCGGGTAGGGTACGGGTATCGGGTACGGGTAGCCGGGTATCGGGTAGTGTACGGGTATCGGGTAGGGTACGAGTATCGGGTACCCGATTGCGACCTCTGGCAAGAGGTCTGCCGTGGCACGAGGTTATATAGTAGCAGTAGGGGGGGGGGAGAGAGGGGGGGAAGGGGGCGTGGCAGGAAGTAGACCCCGTTGTTGTTGTTGTTGTTCTTCTTCTCACCCCACCCACCACCACCCACCCTCCCCCACCCCCACAAGGCCATCACTTGTCGGTGTGCCGCCCGCGCGCCCTCTCCTGCTGCTCGCGCTCCGTGGAGGCCCAGCTGGGCCCAGCCGCCCGGCTGGACCTGCAGCACCTCGTGGAGGAGAGTAGCCACTTCCCGCTGGCCGCGTTCCAGTCGCAGTACAGCAAGATGGACGGTAACGCGGCTTGCGGCACGCGGCACACGCGGCCACGTGGCACGGTTTGGTCACTTGGTCACTTCCACTTAGCACGGTTTGGTCAATTGGCACGGTTTGGTCAATTGGCACAGTTTGGTCAATTGGCACAGTTTGGTCAATTGGCACGGTTTGGTCAATTGGCACGGTTTGGTCAATTGGCACAGTTTGGTCAATTGGCACGGTTTGGTCAATTGGCACAGTTTGGTCAATTGGCTCAGTTTGGTCAATTGGCACAGTTTGGTCAATTGGCACGGTTTGGTCAATTGGCACGGTTTGGTCAATTGGCACGGTTTGGTCAATTGGCACAGTTTGGTCAATTGGCACGGTTTGGTCAATTGGCACGGTTTGGTCAATTGGCACGGTTTGGCTACTTGGCACGGTTTGGCCACTTGGCACGGTTTGGCCACTTGGCACGGTTTGGCTACTTGGCACGCTGCTGCTGCTCGCTGTTGTTGTTGATCTCAGTTTGTACCACCGGACGTAGCCGACCCCGCTAAACGGAGGTTGCGGGGGAAAGGACACTAAACTATACGTATCTGCGTGAATCTGTGGGTCTCTGCGTGAGTCTGTGGGTCTCTGCGTGAGTCTGTGGGTCTCTGCGTGAGTCTGTAGGTGTCTGAGTGAGTCTGTGGGTTTCTGCGTGAGTCTGTGGATCTCTGCGCGAGTCTGTGGGTCTCTACGTGAGTCTATGGGTCTCTGTGCGAGTCTATGGGTCTCTGTGTGAGTCTGTGGGTCTCTGCGTGAGTCTGTGGGTTTCTGTGCGAGTCTATGGGTCTCTGTGTGAGTATATGGGTCTCTGTGTGAGTCTGTGGGTCTCTGTGTGAGTCTGTGGGTCTCTGTGCGAGTCTATGGGTCTCTGTGTGAGTATATGGGTCTCTGTGTGAGTATATGGGTCTCTGTGTGAGTCTGTGGGTCTCTGCGTGAGTCTATGGGTCTCTGCGTGAGTCTATGGGTCTCTGTGTGAGTCTGTGGGTCTCTGCGTGAGTCTGTGGGTTTCTGTGTGAGTCTGTGGGTCTCTGCGTGAGTCTATGGGTCTCTGCGTGAGTCTATGGGTCTCTGCGTGAGTCTATGGGTCTCTGTGTGAGTATGTGGGTCTCTGCGTGAGTCTGTGGGTTTCTGTGTGAGTCTGTGGGTCTCTGCGTGAGTCTGTGGGTCTCTGTGTGAGTATATGGGTCTCTGTGTGAGTCTGTGGGTCTCTGCGTGAGTCTATGGGTCTCTGTGTGAGTATATGGGTCTCTGTGTGAGTATATGGGTCTCTGTGTGAGTCTGTGGGTCTCTGCGTGAGTCTATGGGTCTCTGCGTGAGTCTATGGGTCTCTGTGTGAGTCTGTGGGTCTCTGCGTGAGTCTATGGGTCTCTGCGTGAGTCTATGGGTCTCTGTGTGAGTCTGTGGGTCTCTGCGTGAGTCTGTGGGTTTCTGTGTGAGTCTGTGGGTCTCTGCGTGAGTCTGTGGGTCTCTGTGTGAGTATATGGGTCTCTGTGTGAGTCTGTGGGTCTCTGCGTGAGTCTATGGGTCTCTGCGTGAGTCTATGGGTCTCTGTGTGAGTCTGTGGGTCTCTGCGTGAGTCTGTGGGTTTCTGTGTGAGTATATGGGTCTCTGTGTGAGTCTGTGGGTCTCTGCGTGAGTCTGTGGGTCTCTGCGTGAGTCTATGGGTCTCTGTGTCTGTATGCCATCCGCGCGCCCTCTCCTGCTGCGCGAAAATGTTTCAAAACCACTCACAGATTAACACGACTGTCTATCATCATCTCTCTCTTCTGTCCTACCCCTTCCTTCACCCCCCACCCCCTCCGCTAGACTACATGGGCGACCTGCTGCGGCGTGCCGAGGCCTCGCTGCACGACATGTTCGTGCGCTCCTACGGCGTCATCTACACCCAGAACGCGGACCTCTTCCTGTGGCTCTTCTCCCAGCTGCGGCTGTACGCTGGCGTGAGCGCCCCTCCCCCGCCCGCCCCCCCCCAGCCCCCCCACCGCCGGACCCCCGGCGGGCCCTCCCCCGAGTCCCGGCGGTCTCGGCGCGGACCGGACGCCGACGCCGACGCCGGCGATCGTGGACGGAGGGGCGCAGTGCCGCTCGCCGACCGGGGAGGGAGATCTCCCGGGGTGGGGGGGCGACGTGGGGAGGACGACGGTGGACGGCCAGAGCCGGACGGGAGGACGAGGAGGAGGAGGAGGGAGTCCCCCAACATCCACCCGCGTGGGTCGGAGGCGGAGGGGACGCTGGGAGAGGGGAGAGCTGACGAGGCATCGAGCGGCGCGAGGGCGACGGTCGTCCTGGAGCCGTCGTCACGGGAGACGTTGTCACGGGAACCGTCGTCACGTGAGCCGTTGTCACGGGAGACGTCGCCACGGGATCCGTCGTCACGTGAGCCGTCATCACAGGATCCGTCGTCACATGAGCCGTCGTCACGTGAGACGTCGCCACGTGAGCCGTCGCCACGGGATCCGTCGTCACGGGAGCCGTCATCACGGGATCCGTCGTCACGTGAGCTGTCGTCACGGGATCCGTCGTCACGTGAGCCGTCGCCATGGGAGCCGTCGTCACGGGAGCTGTCGCCACGGGAGCCGTCGTCACGTGAGCCGTCGCCACGTGACCCGTTGTCACGGGAACCGTCGTCACGCAGTGCGGTCCAGGATGCACGTGAGTGAAGCGTGTCGTGGAGCGGAGGTGCTGAGGTTAGCGCGTCGCGCAAACGAACCCAGTGACCCGAGTCCAATCCTCGCTCACGGCCAGCAACACCGGTGACGATTATTTGAACCGGTCCTGGGCCTCCCCTAGGTCGACTCAGCCTTACTATTATCGATGGTTGTGCTTTCTCCCCAACTGCTTGCTGTCGATGTTCTCAACGCAGAATCGGCACTGAGAGGTTTCTCTTTCCAACGTTGTTCTGTTTCAGGCATCCAAGCACCGATTTTCATCTCCTTATCATCATCACCATCACCACCGTCAGCATCTTCGTCATCATTTTCTTCAACCGCATCATCATCATTATCATCATCATCACCACCACCAGCACCACCTTCATCATCATCCTCATCATTATCATCATCATCTTCATCATCCTCACCACCACCACCACCATTATCATTCTTATCACTATCATCATCATCCTCACCACCACCATCATCATCATCTTCATCAACCTCACCATTACCACCACCACCACCATCATTCTTATCACTATCATCATCATCTTCACCATTACCACCACCACCATCATTCTTATCACCACCACCATCATCATCATCTTCACCATCCTCACCCTCACCATTACCACCACCATCATCATCGTCCTACTCATTGACCCCATCGTCGCTCTCGTCATCGTCGTCATCGTCCCGCGCCGCCGCCGCCGTCGACCTTGCCGAGGTGATGTCGGAGTTCTGGTCGCAGCTGCTCGAGCGAATGCTGCAGCTGCTCAACCCCCAGTACCGCTTCTCGGACGGCGACCTCGAGTGCGCCGTCAAGCTCGCCGAGAGCCTGCGGCCCTTCGGCGCCGCTCCCCGCAAGCTGCTGGCGCAGCTGGGCCGGGCGGCGCTGGCCACGCGCTCGCTCACGCGAGGCCTGCGGCTCGCCGCCGGAGTCGCCAACGCCACGCGCACGGTCAGAGGCTGTGTGTGTGTGTGTACGTGTGTGTGTGTGTCCGTGTGTGTGTGTGTGTCCGTGTGTGTGTGTGTCCGTGTGTGTTCGTGTGTGTGTGTGTCCGTGTGTATGTCCGTGTGTGTGCGTCCGTGCGGGTGTGTCCATGCGTGTGTGTGTGTCTGTGTGTGTCCATGTGTGTGTGTCCATGCGTGTGTGTGTGTCCGTGTGTGTGTCTGTGTGTGTGTGTCAAGGTGCACATGGCCTGGCACAAGCGTCGTGGTGACGTCACCGCCACTTAGTAGTGAATGGCGGTTGTTGTTGTGTTGTTGTTGTGTGTGTCCGTGTGTGTGTCCATGTGTGTGTGTGTCTGTGTGTCTTTTCATCGGTTGCTCATGATCATTAAGGACCTTCATGATGGTGAGCGGGCCCGGGTAAAACTACGTGGCCGGGAGTCGGAGCCTTTCCCTGTACACCTTGGGGTGCGACAGGGATGTCCTCTGGCTCCCACATTATTTAACATCTATTTCGACTGCGTAGTTCGTGAAGCCTTCAATAGCTGTACCGGGGGAATTTCCATCTGGTACAGAAACAATGGGAGGCTGGTCAATGCCGGGTGCGGTCAAGGGATGGCTCCCTATTGCTCAACCACGTTATGTATGCCGATGACCTGGTAATTGCTGCTCACTCAGAGGAGGAGTTGGAGGCGCTGCTGCTGAACCTGGAGCGTGCCACTAAGAGGTGGGGCCTTACCATCAGCCCCACCAAAACTAAGCACCTGCCTGGGTATTTTGTACCATCGGACACTCCACCCCCACTTCTCCCAATCGGTGATGGGCTAGTTGTGGAGAGAGTGGAGAGTTTCCCATACCTGGGCAGTGTGCTCATGAGCAGCTATGGTTTGACAGAGGTCTTGCTCCGAATCAGTCGAGCGGCAATATCTCTTCATCAGTTGCGTAACGCTGTGTGGAAGCTCCCTGGTCTGTCACTCGGCACGAAGCTTTGGGTCTTTTTAGCAACAATCATGCCCTCCCTTCTCTACGCTCGTGTAATGTGAGGGTGCACCTGGGTGATTAAGTGGTCACACCTAATTGATAATGATTGACTCTACCGGTCCAGGCCCATAACCAATGGGGAGAGGTGTAGGGGCGTGGCCCTGACGTAATGCGAAGGTTACACCGGGAAGGAGATGATTGGCTCTGCTGGCTTCAGCCACAGCCAATTGGGGGGACGAGTTAGGGGCGTGGTCCTGGGGCCGTAGGATGGGATCTGGAAGATTCCAGGGAGGTCACCCAGGACTGGCTGAGAGGCACCACGTGACCCAGGGATTAAAAGGGGCGGAGATGGGAAACACGTGGTCAGAACTGGAACGAAGGGGGAAGCAACGCGGGAGCGCGGGGTCCAGAGCCTGCCACGTGGCAGCGACAGTCATCTCTCTCTCTATCCCTCCCTCTCACGCTGTCTGTCAACAGTGTCAAGGAGTCAGATTGCAGAGGAGTCCGTACGATGAGAGCTGTGGAAGAAAGATAATAAACAACACTGATTCCAGAAGTTGCCTCCGCGACCTTTATTACACTTGTGAAACATGGACCCCTATGATCGACCATCTTCGCTGGTTAGAAACATTTAGGCTGGCCTGCCTACAATCCATCCTGGGTTTAACCAGGCTGGATTGTCTCCTCCCCACGTCTCCCCACGTCTCCTCCCCACGTCTCCCCCCCCCCCCCCCACGTCTCCTCCCCACTCCCCCACACGTCTCCCCCCCTCCACATCTCCCCACGTCTCCCCACGTCTCTCCCACCCCCACGTCTCCCCCCACTCCTCCCCACGTCTCCCCCCACGTCTCCCCCCCCCCACGTCTCCCCCCCCCACCCCCACGTCTACCCCCCACTCCTCCCCACGTCTCCCCCCCACGTCCCCCCCCCCACATCTCCCCCCACGTCTCCCCCCCCCCCCCACGTCTCCCCCCCCCCCACGTCTCCCCCCCCACGTCTCCCCCCACGTCTCCTCCCCCTCCACGTCTCATCCCCCCCCACATCTCCCCCCCCTACGTCTCCTCCCCACGTCTCCCCACGTCTCCCCCCCCCCCCCTCCCTGCGTCTCTCCCCGCCGTGCAGGTTCCCCTGTCGGCCGAGTGTGTGCGCTCCCTGGTGCGCATGTGGTACTGCCCGCACTGCGGTGGCGCCACTGCCGTGCTGCTGCCGCCCTGCCACGCGTACTGCCTGAACGTGCTCAAGGGCTGCCTGGCGCACACCGCAGACATGGACGCAGCCTGGAACAGCTTCATCGGTGAGCACCGCGCGCCCCCCCCAGTCCTTCGTTCCCACGATTCGCTCCCCCCGATTCATTCCACTGTTTCATTCCCCGAGTCATTCCACTCAATCAGCCTGGAACAGCTTCATGGGTGCGCCCCGTGGGCCAGCCCAGCCCTTCGTTCCCAAGATTCGTTCCCCCCGATTCATTCCACTGTTGCTTCTCTAATTCATTCCCATGATTCGTTCCACTGATTCATTCCCCGATTCGTTCCACTGATTCATTCCCCCGATTCATTCTACCGAATTGTTCTCCCGATTAATTCCTCTCGAGCTTTCTCCGATTCATTCCACTGAATCATTACACTGATTAATTTCACTGATTAATTCCGCCAATTCTTCCCCCCCCCCCCCCCCGATTTATTCCCCCCCGATCCATTGCACTGATTAGAATCATCCTGCTACGTAAACTTGCAGGAACGACCTCGCGGGGGGGGGGGGGTGCCTCAGCCGATTATCCTGCAAACTGCTGCCCTTCCCTCGCTGCTGCTGCTGACGGTGACGATGATGATGACGACGATGATGATGACGATGATGACAATGACGACGATAATGACGATGATGATGATGACGACGACGATGATGATGACGATGATGATGACAATGACGACGATAATGACGATGATGATGACGATGACGATGATGATGATGACGACGCTGATGACAACGATGACAACGATGACGACGATGATGACGATGGTGACGATGACGACGATGACGACGATGACGATGATGATGACGATGATGACGATGATGACGATGACGACGATTATGACGATGATGACGATGGTGATGCCGATGATGACGATGATGACGATGACGACGATGACGACGATGATGACGACGATGACGACAATGGTGACGATGACGACGATGACGATGATGATGACGATGACGATGATGATGACGATGATGACGATGACGACGATGATGACGATGATGACGACGATGACGACAATGGTGACGATGACGACGATGACGATGATGATGACGATGACGATGATGATGACGATGATGACGATGACGACGATGACGACGATGATGACGACGATGACGACAATGGTGACGATGACGACGATGACGATGATGATGACGATGACGATGATGATGACGATGATGACGATGACGACGATGATGACGATGATGACGATGGTGATGCCGATGATGCCGACGATGATGACAATGCCGACGATGACGACGATGATGATGCCGATGATGTCGATGATGATGCCGATGATGTCGATGATGATGCCGATGATGTCGATGATGACGACGATGATGACGACGATCACGACGATGATGACGACGATCACGATCCGCTCCGGTGGCAGAGTCACCACCCCCTGGCTCGTGCACAACCGCACGTCCTATCCGGGACTCCCAACTCGCCCGTTCCGCCGAACGTTCACGCCGCGCGGCATCAACCGAGACCCCTTCTTGCCCGGCCGAGAGCGCGCTAACCACTGCGCCACCGTTCCCCACCTCACGACGCAGACGCGATGCTGCAGCTGACGGAGCGACTGGAGGGTCCCTTCAACGTGGAGACGGTCCTGGCTCCGATCGACGTGAGGATTTCGGACGCGATCATGCACCTCCAGGAAAACAGCGTCCAGGTGTCCACGCAGGTGATTCGCAAGTGCAAATCACGACGGCGATCGCCGCGATCTGTTCACAGGGCGACACTCGAAAGAATTCGGCCGCTTGGCACGCCGTGTTCACGCTGCGGTACGTGGTACGGTGATGCAGTACGCGGAACGGTGATGCAGTACGCGGAACGGTGATGCATGTGCGTGTGTGTGTACACAGTGTGTGTGTTGGGGGGGCATAGGTGGTGCATTAACCAGTCATCTCGGTCATCTCAGTCAGTCGAACCCGTGGCACCTGCTGGGTCTGCCCCGTGACCTCCTGCCAGCGGGCGTTCGACACTTCACGTGGCCTCAAGGTGCACATGGCCTGGCACAAGCGTCGTGGTGACGTCACCGTCACTTAATGGCGAATGGCGGTTGTTGTTGTTGGGGAGTGGTGGTGTAGCGGTTAGCGCTACGCTGCGCTACGAACCTGGTGACCCGGGTTCGCCCAACTTCGCCGTAGCTGCATCATTCGCAGGCGGCAGTGTCTCCGATTGAGCGCGGCGCTCATCAGACAGGCGTCTCCTCCTGCTGCTGCTGCTGCTACTGCTGCTGCTGCTGCTACTGCTGCTGCTGCTACTGCTTCTACTGCTACTGCTGCTACTGCTGCTACTGCTGCTGCTGCTACTACTGCTGCTGCTGCTACTACTGCTACTGCTGCTACTGCTGCTACTGCTGCTGCTGCTGCTACTGCTGCTGCTGCTACTGCTGCTGCTGCTACTGCTGCTGCTGCTACTGCTGCTGCTGCTACTGCTGCTGCTGCTACTGCTGCTGCTACTGCTGCTGCTACTGCTGCTGCTGCTACTGCTGCTGCTGCTGCCACTGCCGCTGCTGCTGCCGCTGCTGCTGCTGCCGCTGCTACTACTGCTACTGCTGCTACTGCTGCTACTGCTACTGCTGCTACTGCTGCTGCTGCTACTACTACTGCTGCTGCTGCTACTGCTGCTGCTACTACTGCTACTGCTGCTGCTACTGCTGCTGCTACTGCTGCTGCTACTGCTGCTGCTGCTACTTCTGCTGCTGCTGCTACTGCTGTTGCTGCTACTGCTGCTGCTGCTACTGCTGCTGCTGCTACTGCTGCTGCTGCTGTTACTGCTGCTGCTGTTGCTGCTGCTGCTGCTACTGCTGCTGCTGCTCCTGCCGACGGCTTCAGCGAGGGCCTTCGTCGCTGTGTGTCCGCTCCCACGCGCCCCCAGATCTTCGCGGAGTGCGGCATCCCCAACCCCGGCAGGGCGCACCAGGCCGGTAAGGGCGCGGCGCCGTCCGGCTACGGCGGCAGGGGGAGGGTCGGCACGAGTCGCCCGCCGGCTCCCACCGCCTCGCCCAGCACCACCATCGTCCACCTGGTGAGGTCGTGGGTCCCCCTTCCCCACACCCCTCCCCCCTCGGTGTTCAGGTCAAGGTCGTTCAAGTTCATCCCCCCGTCCCATCCCGTGGGTGGAGTCGTTCAGGTCGGGGTCGTTCAAGTCGCCCCCTAGGGGCTTCTGGTTGAGAAGGAGGTCGCCCGGCAGCGCGAGAGGCTTTGGGGTTCGGGGGTCACCAGCTCGACACCGAGGCAGGCGCGCAGACGGAGACGCCAGCGAACGCGAGCCCGATGCTCCCACGATCCACTCCCTCCCGCCTCCTCTCCCTCTCTCTCCCTCTCTCCTGCGCCGGATTGACGATGCGCCGTTAATTATCGTTCCATAGATCAGCGCCGTGACCGCCGCTTGCCACTCCGCCTGCGATCGTTGGCCGTAATGACTTTGCCCGTAACTCCTCCGGCGGAGCGCGCGCGCGTGTGTGTGTGTGTGTGCGAGAGTGTGCGTGTGTGTGTGTTTGTGTGCGTGTGTGAGCGTGTGTGTGCGTGCCTGTGTGTGTGTGTGCGAGAGTGTGCGTGTGTGTGTTTGTGTGCGTGTGTGAGCGTGTGTGTGCGTGCCTGTGTGTGTGTGTATTTGTGTGGGGAGCAGTAGATTAGAGGTTAGCGCTACGCTGCGCTATGAACCTGGCGACCCGGGTTCGATTTCCGCTCACGATCAAAACACCAGTAACGATTATCTCAACCGGTCCTGGGCCTCCCCGAGGTCAACTCAGCCTTAAATGAGTACCTGGTGCGGTGTGTAAACATCGCCACTGGTGGAGACAAAGGCGGCCGGGCGTGGTGCTGGCCACCCACCCCCTCGTGTGCCGTGCCGGCCTTCATAGGTGCTCGCTAACAGCACTTGCCCATACAGTCTGTCAAGGCTACACGGGGGATCTTTGCCTTTGTAGGCGAACGCACCTTTCCGTGGGCACCGGAATTTGAGCCACGTGGTGCCCCCCTCCAACCCCCTGCACCCCCCCACTGCCCCCCCCCCCCACTGCCCCCCCCCCCACACTGCCCCCCCCACATCCCCCCCCCCCCCCGTGGTGCAGGTGCGGGAGGCGAGGGACACCCTGCGCAGGATGAAGTCGTTCTGGGCCTCGCTGCCGTTCAGCGTGTGCAGCAGCGCGGAGCGCGTCGCCGCGGAGATCTCCAGCGAGGAGCGCTGCTGGAACGGGGAGGGGGAGGGCAGGTGGGGCCGTCTCTTCCTTCCCACAGAGCCGTCTCTCCCTTCCCTCTGCCAGCCCCCCCCCCAGAGCCGTCTCTTCCTTCCCTCTGCCGGATCCCACCACCCCCCCCCCCCCCCAGGGACACCCCCCTCTTAGCAGGACAACCACGGCGGTTGACCTCCCGAAAATCAGACCACCACGACTGGGTCTCATCGACCCCCAGAGGAACGACACGACGATGACGATGACGATGATGACGATAACGACGATGACGATGATGACGATGATGACGATGACGACGATGACGACGACGACGATGACGATGATGACGATAACGACGATGACGACGATGACGACGACGATGATGACGATGACGACGATGACGACAATGATGACGATGATGACGATGACGACGATGATGACGATAACGACGATGACGATGATGACGGTGACGACAATGATGACGATGATGACGATAATGACGATGACGACAATGACGACGACGATGACGACGACGATGACGACAATGATGACGATGATGACGATAATGACGATGACGACAATGACGACGACGATGACGACGACGATGACGACAATGATGACGATGACAATGACGACAATGACGATGATGACGGTGACGACGATGACGACGACGACGATAACGTTGACAACAATGATGACGACGATGACGATGCCTCTCTCTCTCTCCCTCGCTCTCCCCTCTGCAAGGTATCTGCGCGACGTGGTGGGCGATGGCTTGGCCCAGCAGAGGGACAACCCGGAGGTGAAGGTGGACGTCACCCGGCCCGACCTGCAGTCCCGCCGGCAGATCATGGCGCTGCGCGTCATGACCAGTCAGCTTCACGGAGCCTTCCACGGCCACGACACACACTTCGCCGACAGCAGTGAGCACTGCCCCCCCCCCCCCCGCCCGCCCCCCCCCCCCCAGACGCGCCACCCACTGTGTTGCCCCCCCTTCTTTAGCGCCCCCCTTTCCTGATGAGTAAGGAATGGTGGTGGTGGTGGTGGTGCCTCTTGAGGCTCGGAGCCCTTCTTCTTATAATAATTATAGAGTTTCGATTTAAAGCTTTTGTGACTGCAGGGATTCATCTTCTTGGTTCTTTCGGTAAAGTCACATAGAAGGGAAATAATAAAATAATAATATTTTTTTTTTTATTATGTTTCATTTTTATTACTTTATTATTTCCCTTCTACGTGACTTTACCGAAAGAACCAAGAAGAAGAATAATAGGGGGTTTTTCCCCTTTATTCTGGCAACAAAACTGAAACCTTTTGACAAGGAATCCTGTTACTGCATTAACCGCGATACTTGCCGTCAAAAACTCAAACAAAACCCACACTCTGATAACACGATGCATCGTCCTTGATACTGATTGTTCGAGGCCCTCGGTCGACCTCCGAACCGCCCCCCCCCCCACCCGTGTAGGCCTCGGCAAGGTAAGGTAAAAGTTAAAAGGTAAAAACAACGAGCCTACCTTTACCCTACCTTTTACCTTACCACAATACAATCACTCTACCCTTACCTTTTACCCTTTAGCAGGTAAGGTAAAAGGTAAAAAGCAACGAGCCTACCTTTTACCTTACCTTTTAACCTTACCCCATACAAATTACCCAATTACAGGGTAATTACTAGGGAACTACTACACATGAACAAGGTTTATAACGGTAAATGCTACAAGGTAGAGCGCTTTAATCATATAGAATACTCTCGATGATTCCAATTTTACACGCTTTCTGTTAACTCACTCTGTCTGTTGTTGTTGTCGTCGTTGTTGTTGTTGTATCCTCAAATCTTTAAACTAAATTTTTACCCACTTCCTAATGTAGTATCGACTGCAAACTTGGTATACTTATGTCATACTGATGACAATACTATATTCTATCATAAAATCCTTTATTATATATTATGTTTCGGCTTGGGTCTAATTGTCCACGCTCAACTGACGTTGGCTGTAATTGGCCACGGTCCCTTACGTTGTGGCAAACTTCGGGCCACTTCCTGGAGTCGTGGAGTTCTGCCATTACGAGTACATTTCATAAAAGCGTGTTTTTAATAAAGTTTGTTTTAATATTACTTGTTAAATGTAGGCCACGGACTGCGCCACGGAGCTTCTCGCGGTAAACAAGGCACCGTATTTACCGGGTAATACTTTGCGCTACCTTTACCCTACCGGGTAATTACCTTTACCCTGTACCCTTTACCTTACCACTTGGCATGTCGACATCTTTACCCTTTACCTTTACCCTTTTACCCGGTAAAAAGGGTAAATTACCTTACCTTGCAGAGGCCTACCCCGGTGTGTGTGTGTCCCCCCCGGCAGGCGACGAGTGGGGCTCTGGCAGCGGGGACTGCGGCGGCGGCGAGGACGCGTCGTGCCCGAGGCCGGCGGAGCCGCCCCCCCGCGCGTCGCTGACGCCGTCCTCTGGGGGACGTTCACACGACGGGAGTCCATCACGGGCCACTCCTCCCGCGTCCTCGTCCCGTTCCGCTCTTGGACTCCTCTCAGCCGCGCTCGCCGCGATGCTCCGGCGATTGCAATAGGGGTGGGGGTCGAGCGAGCGAGTATGTACGTGTGTACACAGTGTGTGTG
Organism: Lampetra fluviatilis; assembly: GCF_964198595.1. NCBI lineage: Eukaryota > Metazoa > Chordata > Hyperoartia > Petromyzontiformes > Petromyzontidae > Lampetra > Lampetra fluviatilis. The sequence continues at coordinate 6,006,474 of NC_136325.1, read as the reverse complement.
TTAGGGGGCATAGGTGGTGCATCAGCCAGTCATCTCGGTCATCTCAGTCAGTCAGACTGGTACTAGCGGTGTCAAGATCGGCCTCTGTAGAGGAGGCTCGTCAAGGACGCTACTACTGGGCAGTTGGAGGCAGTCGCCCTCCAACAACAACGGAGGGTGGAGGAGCGACGCTCACAACAACGAGCGGAGCGCCGGGTGGCTAAAGCACAGCAAGTTGGTACAGTAGGGGGCACAGGTGGTGCATCAACCAGTCATCTCGGTCATCTCAGTCAGTCGACCCGTGGCACCTGCTGGGTCTGCCCCGTGACCTCCTGCCAGCGGGTGTTCCACACTTCACGTGGCCTCAATGTGCACCTAGCCTGGCACAAGCGTCGTGGTGACGTCACCGTCACTTAGTGGCGAATGGCGGTTGTTGTTGTTTGGGAGCGGTGGTGTAGCGGTTAGCGGTACGCTGCGCTATGAACCTGGCGACCCGGGTTCGATTCCCGCTAACGGCCAACACCAGTGACGATTATTTGAACCGGTCCCCTGGGCCTCCCCTAGGTCGACTCAGCCTCAAATGAGTACCTGGTGCGGTGTGTAAACATCGCCACTGGGAGAGACAAAGGTGGTCGGGCGTGGTGTTGGCCACCCACCCCCTCGTGTACCGTTCTGGGCCTTGATAGGTTCTCACTAACAGCACTTGCCCCTACAGTCTATTAAGGCTACACGGGTGGGATATTTGTCTTTGTGTAAGCAGGTGCGCGTGCAGGCGTAACGACTCTCGGCCACGCGGACTGTCGAGGGTTTCTTTATTTTGATCGGTCGCTTCACAGCGACGGCTCTCAGACAGCGACGACGCGAAGACAGCGCCCCCCGGGACCGCGACGACCCCGACTTCCACAGCAGCCCCGAACCTCGCTCCTCGCTCCTTTTTAAATCATTTATATTAAGTTCGCTTGCTTGCTTGCTTGCGCGCTTACGACCGTGCAAATCTTTCGGTCGTTTTTTTAACCCACTTCCCGTGATCCAATCGAGCTGACATTTTGCACACAGACTCGTTGTGCGTGACAATTTATTTTCCTGAAAAAATTTTCCCAAAATTTGACACTTTTTAGGAATTTTTTATTTTATTTAATTACCAATTGCTTAATGGTGGCAGGCAATCATCTGACCCATAGGTGGCTACCATCTCAAGCCAGGGGACGAGAGGACTCTAGCCGCCACGCATATAAAGGATTTATAGTGAAAAACTTTGTTTTTACGGGTTAATTTTTTATCCCCGGCGTGGCCATCGCTCCGCCTCATGGCCACGACGCCCTTACTTCTCCAACTCTCTGGCGAGTTCCCGAATCCTTCCTGGAGATTCCAGATCGTTCCCTTCTCTGTCACCTCGCCTGTAATTACCACTTGCGGCTGCTAGCCTTCTATATTGTCTTCACGCCTGTAATTACCACTCGTGGCCGCTAGTCCACGCACTGTCTTTACACAAGTATTAATTTTTCACTGCTAGACGGGAGTAGGCATGTGACCAGTGATTGCCTCTGCCACAGTGAAAGGCTACGCTGGACATGGTGTTGCCGGATGCGGCCATATTTTCAGGATCAAGGACGTGTACATATGTGTGTTCTGCAGATGCCACTGGTTCTTCACGTTCTGTAGATGCCACTGTTTCTTCACGTTCTGTAGATGAAGATGCCACTGGTTCTTCACGTTCTGTAGATGTCGATGCCACTGATTCTTCACGTTCTGTAGATGTAGATGCCACTGGTTCTTCACGTTCTGCAGATGTAGATGCCACTGGTTCTTCACGTTCTGTAGATGCCACTGGTTCTTCACGTTCTGTAGATCTAGATGCCACTGGTTCTTCACGTTCTGTAGATGTAGATGCCACTGGTTCTTCACGTTCTGTAGGTGTAGATGCCACTGGTTCTTCACGTTCTGCAGATGTAGATGCCACTGGTTCTTCACGTTCTGTAGATGTACTGTAGATGCCACTAGTTCTTCACGTTCTGCAGATGTAGATGCCACTGGTTCTTCGCGTTCTGCAGATGTAGATGCCACTGGTTCTTCACGTTCTACAGATGTAGATGCCACTGGTTTCTCACGTTCTGCAGATGTAGATGCCACTGGTTCTTCACGTTCTGCAGATGTAGATGCCACTGGTTCTTCACGTTCTGCAGATGTAGATGCCACTGGTTCTTCACGTTCTGCAGATGTAGATGCCACTGGTTCTTCACGTTCTGCAGATGTAGATGCTACTGGTTCTTCACGTTCTGTAGATGTAGATGCCACTGGGTCTTCACGTTCTGTAGATGTAGATGCCACTGGGTCTTCACGTTCTGTAGATGTAGATGCCACTGGTTCTTCACGTTCTGCAGATGTAGATGCCACTGGTTCTTCACGTTCTGTAGATGTAGATGCCACTGGTTCTTCACGTTCTACAGATGTAGATGCCACTGGTTCTTCACGTTCTGCAGATGTAGATGCCACTGGTTCTTCACGTTCTGCAGATGCCACCACCGCCCTCTATTGCGCGACGGTTGAACTTACGACTCTCGGTCCGAACAGGAAACTGGACATACGGACAGGTTTGTTCGTATCTCTGAAAGTTCGTAAGTCGAATGTTCGTAAGTAGAGTAGTCGCCGCTGCATTAATACCACCAGGACCAGATCAGCGTCACCTCGACACGCAATCACGTCCGTATTTCTCGTAAATCCGTCGCCTCTCGGCCTTCACCACCAGCTACTACCCTGGACACGAATCACCTTGCGGCGTCGTGCGTAAAGAATTGTACCGTACTGCAGAGTACAATATATTGTTTACGCACAGTATTTACGCGACTTTATAGTGTAGTGTATCGTATTGTACCCTGTACAATTTGTCTTCAAAGTTTACCGCTGTCACACTAGTGCCGAGTACAGTATTTTTAGTAACTTAACGCGACGTTGCGGGTACGTCCGGGATGAAGACGCTCGCGTTAAGACGGGGTTACCTGTCGCCTCCGCTCTCCGTTTAGCTCTCGTGGAAGGAAAAAAAAAATCGCTTTTGATTTGACGTCGTTTCGACGTCGCAAGGAACGCATCCCCGACGTAAAAAAACCGGAGGTACTGGCAAAAAAAAGAGGTCACGCTCACACCAATCGCGAGTTTGCAACATCTCTCTCAAGGATCGATTTCCCATATTCTTAGGTTTTTTTCGGTAAAGTCACGTAGGTAAAAAATAAAAATTAATAAAAGTAAAATAAAAAATAAAATAAAAATCACGACGTTTCGGAGGCAACACAAGCTTCCGTCTTCAGGTGGACTTTTATTAATTTTAATTTTTTTACCTACGTGACTTTACCGAAAAAACCTAAGAATATGAATCCTTGCAGTCACGAAAGCTTCAAATCTAGTCCCCAACAATGACCGCCTGATCATGCGTTATCCAGCGGTGCCAACGGTGTGTGACATCACACCTCACCGACACTCGCGCCGCAGAGACAGCGACATCGCTCCCACACGGCGGATGTTACATCGCACAGAGGTAGTGGACATCATCAGAGGCAGGTGAAGGGGGCCCGGAAGAGATGGGAGGAGAAAGATGGTCCTGATCGAGCTCGGAACCGGGGTTGAAGTTTGAGATGCCAGCACCTCCCGATGATGATGCTGCGTCGTTGTTGCCTCTGGATCTGAGCCAGAGAGAGGATGAAGCTCATGCTGCTGGAGAACAGCAGGCCGTGAGGCTTACTTCACGAACCAGGCCACCAAGGTCACCTCTCTTGCAAATGAGACTTTCCCCTGGTCTCTCTCGTGTTCTCAGCCGGTTAAACGACAAACTTGTGGATTTACAAAAGCCACTTCGTTGAGCTGTCATTTGTTGCCAGGTCGCTTCTGACGAAAGAAGCTAATGGCTCAATGGGGCGATAAAAAAAAATTGTCTCATTTAAATTTGTATATACGGTACTTTTAAAGTGATTTGTTTACCTTTGCTATACTTTGCACTCCAATCGTGTTTTTGTATTGTTTGTTCTTGTAACATTGTGACCCGTCCCTGCTGGACATCCATAGCTCATCGGATTCCTCCTCCAGTAACAAATAAAGATTCCGATTCCGAAAGGATCAGAATCACAGCCGCCGCCGCCTCTGAACCAGAGGCCCATCAGCTCGCTTCAAAAACTGGAATCTCTCGCCAGGGAGCTCTTCGTGTTGGTGGTGGCAGGCGGGGTTGGATAATTCTTACGCAGCAGGTTCCCACACGAGTTCACCGCCCCACCGAGATGGAGATGGCAGCCGCCCTCACAAACGCCGCTCGCCACCCGAACACTTTGGGTCAGTTCTCAACGCGGGAGCAGCTTGCAAGATGCTCGTGATCGGCTCAGGCGAGAGAGGTCTAACACGAACGAGGCTTTTATTGACAGCGAACGTTTTTTACTGGCGGGACATTTCAAAATAAAAGTTCCGAGGCAAAACCGCGTGGCATGTCTGTACGAACGGCAGTCGACATTTACTCTGCACCATAGCGCGGTGCAATTATCTACAACGATGCTAGTCGGTAGGCATCTTCCCCTCTACCATGGTTAGGCCCGAACCATCCCTTCATCGAAGAATAAGTTACTCAAATGGAATGCGCTCAACCTGGACATGTTACCGAAAAGATGTGAGGGTGAAGCGGCTGATGTCCATGGAAGTCTTCTTAAGTACCTTACTGTGTAACGTTTCGACAGTTGAATAAAACACGAGGGACATAGCATCCTGTACTTCTTGACCAAATATTAAAGTACCCGCATTGCAATATTTTTCGTGTGATATTTTTACGGATGCACGTTCAGCAGTTTTGTATGCGAATAAACCAACCTATCACACTGGTCAACAACAAAAAAATTCTGGCCTGGACTTTTGCAGCTGTATTAGACTAATTTCAGGGTACCGATTCCAAATCTGATCTCAGATTTGCTCTATCACATCTCATTTTATGCTATCGGCATACCCCATTTTCATTGATTTTACCCGAAATTAACTCTGTCACTTATGATTGCAAGTTGTTGCGAGTCAGTGACTGCTTTAGTGTTAAAATATGGTGCTGTATTTTTAGGATAGTGTGTTTATAATATCATTTTATGTAGATATCCACATTTATTTAATATTTTTCTTCTCCAGTTTTTATTGAAAATGCAATATTTGATATCTCAAAAACCTGATGTGATAGACAAAAACTGATGCCAGATTTGAAATCAGCACCCCAAAATTACCTTAAAACCTTTGGAATACCTTATGCCAGAAAAAAGTGTGTTGACCAGTGTCATTAACAAAACAGATTTATGTACAGAGTGCTTCAACAACAATGTGAACACTTCTGAGAATTTGCAACAAGACCACGAGAAATGTGCCTCCGAGCTCTGGAGACCACCTGGAGATGATTCCAGGCACGCGTTGACAACGATGGCGAACAAGTGGAGACTGACTGTTTGAAGCGATTAACACACATTTATATTCTTGGTTCTTTCGGTAAAGTCACGTAGAAGGGAAATAATAAAATAAATATAAAACAAGAAAATTCTCACGACGTTTCGACTTCAACACAAGCAATCATCATCGGATGTGAAATCCACAGCAGTAACTGCTACACTACCGCTCCCCACACACCACCATCCTTGCTGTGGATTTCACACCTGATGACGATTGCTTGTGTTGCAGTCGAAACGTCGTGAGAATTTTATTGTTTTATATTTGTATTATTTAAATTTCCCTTCTACGTGACTTTACCGAAAGAACCAAGAATATGAATCCCTGCAGTCACGAAAGCTTCAAATCAAAACTTAACACACATTCGTTATTATGTTAGTGCATTATCCGTTTTTCCATTAAAAACATAGCCCCATGTAAGTGTTAACATTTTTTTGAAACACCCTGTACATTTCGATTTAAAGCTTTCGTGACTGCAGGGATTCATCTTTTTGGTTCTTTCTGTTGTGTATACGCCCCCTTTTTATTTTTATTTTTAATATTATTTGTTAATTTTTTTTTAGAATTATTCTGCCAACATATAAAATATCGTTTTTTTTAATAGACACGGGGCAACGTGAGAACGGACACGCCCCCACACTCCCACAGATGTGCGCACATCTCATTTCAAAGGAAAGAGGGCATGAAAGAAGGGTAATCAAGATCATAAAAACTCCCAGAATTTCACACAGGAGGAACAAGGGAGGGGGGAATGGCAGGCGGGGGGTTGGAATGACACCCTCTCGAAAAAAGCCGTGCAGGGCCGGGCACCACGGAGGAATATATAATTATATTCTTAACAAAGGAAACAACATTGACGATAAAAAAAAGCACATACGGGTCTTTGAACCATGTTAGATGCACAAGTACCAACTTAGCCATGAATATTAAGCAAACAGTATCCATCCTCACGCCAATTGAAAACCAGAGTCGCGATTTATCAATTGTTAATTAAATACGGACATTATTTACCTTAAATAATTCCTACGCGGCCGGGCCGAAGCACCAAAGAATAATTATGACTTGGGGGTCCAAAACAAAATTCCTAGCCGGGATAGCAGATTAAATAATCACAAGAAGTCAAATAATAAGTACGGAATTAAAGAAGAAGAGGAATCAAGGGCGGATAAGGCTCTCAAAATTAACCAAACACAACACCCATGGGAAGCGAGCAACACGACCGTCTTTGTCTTTCCGAGAGGATCTCCACACGCAGGCACAAAAGCGAGGAAATTAACACGCTCTCGGAAATAAATAAGCGCATGCGCCGGGTGCTTCCACCGTGGAAACAACCGTCTTTGTCTTCCCACAACACGGACAGCAAAAATTGCACACGTGAGGAAATAACATTTCAATGAGAGATCGGGTCACGATGAAACATCGGGAACACGGTTTCGGCATAACTGGGGCATAATGGAAATAAGTCGCATTTCAACTCCCAAACCAAAACAACTTAAGCTGTGTGAGACAAAAGATATGATCCCGAGCAAGGGAGGGAATAATTAAGCTCGCTTAACGCGTAGGTTTTCGCGACAAATATTATTCAGTAACAAAACATGGATTCGAATATTTCTTTTATATATATAACTCGACGCGAATCATCGGTCTGACTAATGGATAACTCCGGTGGCGCCGTCACGAGGCCCCCACCCCCCCCTTCCAGAACGACACACAGCTGTGTCTTCAAAGCTAATAAACACACGGACAAACACGCACGCGAAACACACGGACGGACACGCACACGACACACACACACACGGATGCAGATGGTTCCACCCACAGGAAGGTTTTATGACAGACTTTGAACAACTCGGGAAACGGAGTGGATTTTCTCAATATAAACCGAAGGAAAATCCATTCAAGACAGATCGTCAGGGCCTCTGGCCCCATCACAGATCTCCAGGGCTTCGGCTCCAACTCTTCTCGTCACCGCCAACGAAGAAGCTTTTCGTCATCCAGAAGGACGAGGTTCGCGGGGTGCCGAGGCGCATCGCCTGACCCAAACGAGTACATGAGACTCAACCCCCTTGCCGTGTCACCACGCCGAGGTGCATCGCCTGCCGCACACGAGTGTACGAGCCCAGCTCCCTTGCCGTGCCACCACGCCGAGGTGCATCGCCTGCCGCACACGAGTGTACGAGCCCAGCTCCCTTGCCGTGCCACCACGCCGAGGTGCATCGCCTGCCGCACACGAGTGTACGAGCCCAGCTCCCTTGCCGTGCCACCACGCCGAGGTGCATCGCCTGCCGCACACGAGTGTACGAGCCCAGCTCCCTTGCCGTATCACCACGCCGAGGTGCATCGCCTGCCACACACGAGTGTACGAGCCCAGCTCCCGTGCCGTGTCGCCACGCCGAGGTGCATCGCCTGACCACGCAAACGAGCGCGGCCGCGCCGACAATCATCGTACGGGGTCAGCCGAGGGCGGAGTCTGCAGCAGCTGATCACCGCAACCGCGACAAGGAGGGCCCTTCTCCGAAAGTCGTTCGTACCCACAACTTCCCCCACCAATAGACCCACACACACGCACGCATCGACGCCCCACTCACCTGTGAGACTATCCTATCTAGTTCACCCTTACCATCGTATCAACCCTAGTCAATTATCAGAAGACTGATTATCAACCACATGAACCATTAGCTGGCCATGAGGAATCGTGGCCCATCGAGTGATTAAGAGTCCGTCGGTTATAAGAGTGAGGTTGTTTTCCGTGCCTTTCCCTCATTCCGCTCATCACATAGGCGATCAATAGACTCGTCGAGGCAAACTCAACCTCCCGAAATCTTCATTACGAATCGACCGTGCACAAAGAGAGAAAATCTTGTCAAACCAGTTTTCTTTGTCAGAGAATCTCGCCGAAGAATTAATTAAAACAGAGCCAGATCCGCTCGCCACACACACACGCCCTCCCCCCCTTATATCAAACAATCCGTTAAAAGGATATTATACTTGCCGACGAATCTATTGACATATACTTTCGCCTCTGGGATACAATAAGTGCTTTTTCTTACCGCAAAATGAAGTGTGTCATGCTTGGTTTCAAACTCGGCCAGTCGCCGATTGTGATCGATACCAAAACGAACTAATGAGATGCCTGGTTGTTAGGAGGGTTTTTAGTCATTCAGTTCGTTAAATGCATAAGAGTTTTGAGTTGTTCTCGCAAATGCATAAGTGTTTATTCATTCATTTTAGTCAAATGCATGGTCTCGTAATTGCATAAGAATTTTAGTTATTCATATTAGTCGAATGCATAATATAGTTAAATGCATAAGAGGTTTGAGTTATTCAATTTAGTTAAATGCATAGTTTCGCAAATGCATAAGTGTTTATTCATTCATTTTAGTCAAATGCATAGTCTCGTAATTGCATAAGGATTTTAGTTATTCATATTAATCGAATGCATAGTATCGCAAATGCATAAGAGTTTGGTTATTCATGAATTATTGACGCATGTTTGACCTGCATGATAGAATGTCACATGCTTGTTAGAATAAAATTGCTTAACACCAACTGTTCGAGTGCTTTTTTCCAAGTCCATGCAAAACTATCTTATTCTTGATAACTGTATCCTGTGATGAGATATGAAAATGGAGACCTAAATATCATAACACACACTAGGATAATCGGTAAACGTTTAATCGATGATAATCGTGTTATCCTGATTGACAACTCTGGATAAACGAAGCTGAGCCTAATTATCATAACTTCACACATTAACATAATCGCAAGCATCCGCATAAATTACTACGATTATCTCCGCGATTATCATAATTTATGCATACAATTACTCACACCATCATAATTTATGCATATCATTACACGCATTATCATAATTTATACATGTTAATACACACATTAACATAATTAATGCGATTTGCGCATTTTTCGGGAAATTATTAATTTTTATTATTTTCATCAAAATTTCATAACCCGACACATACAACATAATGGGTAAAGTCACGTAGAATGGAAATAATAAAATAATAAAAATAAAACATAATCAAATAATTCTCACGACGTTTCGGCCACAACGCAAGCAGCCGTCCTCAGGTGAAGAACAAGTCTGTCGAGAAGACAGAGTCTGAATGACACACCCCAGACTTGGAGCGACTATTTAAGCTGGGATGGAGGGGGGAAAGAGCATGCCACGATTATGCGTTTGTTCTCATGTACAACCTGCACGCACGGAAGCAACACATTGACAAACGAAAACAAACTCTCCTCAATCCAAAGGCAGATCCCTCGCCTCCCTTGCCAGGAGCGCGTGCCCAAGTTGTTTCAGAACGGAGATCAGTTCTCTGTTGACGAAGGTCGACGCTTCCGTTTCTCGTTCCCGCTGGTCACGGTCCAGGTTCATCTGCCGTTCTTTAAGCTCCCGGTCGGCCTGCATTTCTTGACGGAGGAACTCCATGTACCTTTCATCAGATTCCCGCATGCATTTCGCCAGTTCCGCGACCGAGTCTGGCGCGTCTCTTTTTCGCTTTTTGGCTGAAAAATAGAGAAATGCAACACACATGCCCGGAAGGGAATCCACACCTCCGATTAGCACAGTTGGCAACGTACGGTTACGAAAGAAGTGCAACACAGTAATAGGTTTTTTACCCTTTCAACTGGTACAAAACTGACACCTTTATACAAGGGATCATGTTTGCAATAACCACAACACAAGCAGTCAAAATGCAAACAAAAAGAAACAACTCTGATAATGATATGCACTGTCCTTGAAGTTGATTGGTCCACACCTGAGACAGCTTTTCTTAGGTGTCAGTTTTATACTGGTTTTGTACCAGTTGAAAGGGTAAAAAACCTATTACTATATCTTGCCACCTGGTAAAGGAGGTCTCATAGTGTAAGTTCAACACACATCATCCCGCACCTCCGATTAGCATGGTTGGCCACGTACGGCGCGAAAGAAGTTCAACATACAACCAAAACATAACACTCGTACAACTTGCCAGCAGCAGCAGCGATATAATACACTACTACAAACGAGACGTAAATATCATATCGTAGAGAACTATTATGCCCGATGATGCTGGATGCAATTACCAGCGAAACGTCGTACTTAAAAATTGTAAATGTTGTGGTTTCACGCTTCAACACACCGGTGGGCTAAAGCAATGAACTATTTTGTCTTTTGTCAACGTGACACTTTTTTGCTGATTGGCCGTGTCGGGTGGTGGAGGGTTACGACACATTTATAAATAACGAGATCTAACCCAAAAACGTTGATTATGAATACAACATATTAACAGCACACGGTGTGCATTGTGCAACTGTGAATAAATACGCTGCGGTTACAAGGTAGACATGGCTGATTGCATTGTCCATTAAAACCTTGGATTGCGAGTAACTTGGTTTGCGAGTGTTTTGCAAGACAAGCAAATGTTTTAAATAAACTTTAATTTGATAAACGAGCGAGGTCTTGCAATACGAGTAGTACGTGTACACGCTTTGTCTGCCTAGCGTCACGTGATCACAACTGATGTACGAGTGCTTTGATATACGAGTGCTTTGGATTAGAAACACCTTTCCGGAACGAATTATGCTCGCAATCCAAGGTGTTACTGTGCATGCAATGCGCATGCAATGTGGTTACTCTCAGAACATTTCACGCAAAATTCCAGCCCGTACATAATCCTCCGCTTGCGATGGGTTTCTTTTTTGTTTCCTTCATTATTTGCAGAGTGTTGGCCTTTTAAGTATAACTGGCAATGCAGGATGGAGAATAAGATAATGAGGCAAGAGTTGCATTTTTTCCCCGCTTGCTCTTTGGAACAACACGATGACAACATTCGCATCTCGATGTTAGACGGATGTTAGACGGGTGTTAGCCACCAAGGCCGTGACGGGGGTTTCTTTTATCATTCCTGCCGTTCCGTACAGCCTGCGCCGTTCCCCGTCCTGCCGTAATGTGCACCGGTGCCTCCTCCTTGCTTTATCGAGGGCGATATTGGCACCCGAGATAAATCATTGATCTCATCTGAGAGCTCACGCTTGGATATTTACCCTGCAGTGTCTTGAGACTCGTCAACCCCGGGTTCACCGCTGACGAGTGTCCGGCTTGCGGGGCCGCAGTGCCGTCATGGACATCCTCGATTAGAACACTGCCGTCCGAGTGGACAGACGAGGCGTCCTCTAGCAAGGAAAACAAATGACACGCACACGGATGGATTCTGTAAATGCTTTCCGACATGGCCCATAGGTTGACAACGTGAAACTGCAGAACGGAACACTTTTTTGTTCAAGTTCATTTCAAGTTCATTTATTAGGTGTAGCCCTGTGAGCCATTCGGCTCTTGAATCGGGTGCAACCGCAACAAACAAAAAACAAAAACATGAACAAAAAACATCTTAAAGTGAATATGTGACTAAGTGCAAACAGAAAATCCAAGAAAAGACAGCAAAATATTACAGAAAAAAAATCACCGTACACCAACGCTGTGTGCAATAATCCCAGTGGGATGCAAGTCAAACAACAACAACCACAAGACAACTTAGATTAAGGCCATCAGTCGAACTCTGTACTACAACAAACAAACATGGCTAAACCAATACACTTTTCGAAATCACCAAAATAAAGCCATGAAAGCAATGAAACAGTGATCATAGGAACTGTGACGGAATTTTCACAATAAATGGCATAAACATGTACCACCAAAACCCTGCAGCCATAGCTGGCTGCATGAGTCACTCCACAACAGCAGGAGCATCAGTAGGAGTATTATAATTTTTCAATGCACCCGGTAAGGCCTCACTGAGCAACATCGCTCTATTTCAGAAGTGACCTTGGCTCTCGCAAATGATAGCTCAGCAAAGTGGATCATCATCACTCGTTGGTTCTTTCGGTAAAGTCACGCATAAAGAGAAAATAATAAATTAAATACTAGCATACGACGTTTCGATTGCAACACAAGCAATCATCATCAGGTATAAATGAAATAGAAACACAAATCTTGTATACTTAGAAATGTAATGTAATACAGCAGAGAGTCGGATAACATTCAACAGTCAACACCCTACCTAGTTGATTACGTTCTTCCTGAGAATGCTAAATTTGAGAGAGAGATGAAACACAGAACCAGAGACATACAGACAGACATATAAGTAGAGACAGATATCACAGAGATACATAGAGAGAGACATACATAGGCGACTCTCTATTGTATTACATTACATTTCTAAGTATACTAGATTTGTGTTTCTATTTCATTAATACCTGATGATGATTGCTTGTGTTGCAATCGAATCGAAACGTCGTATGCTAGTATTTAATTTATTGTTTTTTCTCTTTATACGTGACTTTACCGAAAGAACCAAAGAGTAATTCCTGCAGTCACGAAAGCTCCAAATGAAGTATGGATCATCATCATCATCACGTGGACATGTATAGCAGCCAATACTCGTGATGTTGATTCTAAATGTGGAAGGGAAAGACCGGAGGACCCGGAGAAAACTCCACGCGAACATCTCACGATGGCGAGGAGACCCCATCTCTCTCGCCTGGTATGCAGGAGGACATGGGTTTGATCCCAGACCCTGACGATGCCTCTTGTGTAACGTTGGAGTTCGTGTGTTCTCTATTCTCTCCCGGGGAGGTCGCGTGTGTGTCCTTGACAGTAAATATATATTTTATAAGAAAGCCAACGTTTTTGGCAATTACCCTTCTTCATCGAACATAAGAAAGGGCCATAGCCCGAAACGTCTCCGGTTATAGTTACGAACGCGAAGGACATCCGCGGTTGAAACGTTCACTGAACATCTGCGAAAAAAAGTTTCGCATCTCGTCGGATAATAAACATTCTGACATTTAACTATCTTTCATTTATTGTATTTCACGAGTTAAGGCGACGTTGCAGCCAGCATTGTCGCTTCAACGTTGACACACACAAAAAAAACACTCCGGACCGGATTTCGACATCAAGTTGTCTTCACCGGCAGTGGTCCTTTCGTGCGGCCCAGGTGACCAAAACAACATCGCGTGGACACCAAGATCATCATTAAGCCATTTAGAAATTCCCTGTCTATGACGGAAACCGGGACGCGGTGAATCCATCGCTGCATCTTCGTCGTCCCACGCGCTAACGTTGGCACAACAAACAAGCCCCTTCTTTTACGCTATGAGACATCTCCTTTACCAGTGGAAAAATATAGTGATAGGTTTTTACCCCTTCAACTGGTACAAAAACTGACACCTTTATACAAGGCATCATGTTTGCAATAACCACAACACAAGCAGTCAAAATGCAAACAAAAAGAAACAACTCTGATAATGATATGCACTGTCCTTGAAGTTGATGATGCCTTGTATAAAGGTGTCAGTTTTTGTACCAGTTGAAAGGGTAAAAACCTATTACTAGGCCCCCTCTTCTTTCGCACCGTACCTCAGCCAAAACCGTGCTCACCGTGGGGGCGAAGGTTGGGATCAAACCCACGGCCGACCTCCTGTATACCAGGCGAGGCAGTTAACATCTCCTAGCCACCGTGAGATGTTGGTACGTGGTCGGTTCCAACCACGTGTCAACATCTCCTCGCCACCGCGAGATGTTGATACGTGGTCGGTTCCAACCACGTGTCAACATCTCCTCGCCACCGCGAGATGTTGGTACGTGGTCGGTTCCAACCACGTGGCAACATCTCCTCGCCACCGTGAGATGTTGATACGTGGTCGGTTCCAACCACGTGTCAACATCTCCTCGCCACCGCGAGATGTTGGTACGTGGTCGGTTCCAACCACGTGGCAACATCTCCTTGCCACCGTGAGATGTTGATACGTGGTCGGTTCCAACCACGTGTCAACATCTCCTTGCCACCGCGAGATGTTGGTACGTGGTCGGTTCCAACCACGTGGCAACATCTCCTAGCCACCGTGAGATGTTGGGACGTGGTCGGTTCCAACCACATGGCAACATCTCCTTGCCACCGCGAGATGTTGGTACGTGGTCGGTTCCAACCACGTGTCAACATCTCCTAGCCACCGTGAGATTTTGACACGTGGTCGGTTCCAACCGCGTGCCAACATCTCCTTGCCACCGCGAGATGTTGGTACGTGGTCGGTTCCAACCACGTGTCAACATCTCCTAGCCACCGTGAGATTTTGACACGTGGTCGGTTCCAACCACATGGCAACATCTCCTTGCCACCGCGAGATGTTGGTACGTGGTCGGTTCCAACCACGTGTCAACATCTCCTAGCCACCGTGAGATTTTGACACGTGGTCGGTTCCAACCACATGGCAACATCTCCTTGCCACCGCGAGATGTTGGTACGTGGTCGGTTCCAACCACGTGTCAACATCTCCTAGCCACCGTGAGATTTTGACACGTGGTCGGTTCCAACCACGTGTCAACATCTCCTTGCCACCGCGAGATGTTGGTACGTGGTCGGTTCCAACCACGTGTCAACATCTCCTAGCCACCGTGAGATGTTGGGACGTGGTCGGTTCCAACCACATGGCAACATCTCCTTGCCACCGCGAGATGTTGGTACGTGGTCGGTTCCAACCACGTGTCAACATCTCCTAGCCACCGTGAGATTTTGACACGTGGTCGGTTCCAACCGCGTGCCAACATCTCCTAGCCACCGTGAGATGTTGGGACGTGTTCCAACAACGTGGCAACATCTCCTAGCCACCAAGGAGATGTTGGGACGTGGTCGGTTCCAACCACGTGTCAACATCTCCTTACCACCGTGAGATGTTGACACATGGTCAGTTCCAACCACGTGGCAACATCTCCTTGCCACCGTAAGATGTTGATACGTGGTCGGTTCCAACATCTCCTAGTCACCGTGAGATGTTGGCACGTGGTCGGTTCCAACCACGTGGCAACATCTCCTTGCCACCGTAAGATGTTGATACGTGGTCGGTTCCAACATCTCCTAGTCACCGTGAGATGTTGACACATGGTCAGTTCCAACCACGTGGCAACATCTCCTAGCCACCAAGGAGATTGCGTTTGCTGCTGTGATTGTTGAACTTTTCTTTCATGGACTCACCAGATTCTTGAGACTCCACCATCTCTTGAAGCTGCTGCTGCTGCTGTTGCTGCTGCTGATGATCCTGCTGTTGCTGCTGATGATGATCTTGCTGATGATGATGATGATCCTGCTGATGATGATCCTGCTGATGATGATGAGTCTGCTGCTGCTCTTGACGACTCTGCTGCTGTTCTTGCTGCTGCTGATTCTGCTGTTGTTGTTTGATGATTCTGCTGCTGCTGCTCTTGATGATTCTGCTGTTCTTGCTGCTGCTGCTGCTGATGATTCTGCTGCTTATCGTAATGCGAGGCCACCGTTCTCGGCCCCATCGACCTAACCCCACCACCACCGCCACCACGGCCCATCACGGCGTCCAGCATCTGATAGTGTCGGCTCCGCTTGCGACCGGCGGCCGCCGCCTCGCTGAGCCTCTTGTACTCCTGCTTGAGCTTCTTCACCTTCTCGCGACACTGCTTGGGGCTGCGGCTGATGCCCGAGCACCTCAGGTCTGCCGAGATGCGCGCGTACACCCTCTCGTTCCTCACGGATGCCTCCAGCGCGGCCTGCACGCCCGCCTCGCCCCACAGAGACAGCAAGGCCCGCACCTCGTCCGCGTCCCACAGCTGCTTCTTCTCGTCCGCGTCGATGCTCGCCGCGGTGTTCATCGCGGGCACTGGCTGATGCTGCTGCTGCTGTTGTTGCTGCTACACTACTGCTGCTGCTGCTGCTACACTACTGCTGCTACACTACTACTACTGCTGCTACACTACTACTGCTGCTGCTGCTACACTACTACTACTGCTGCTACACTACTACTACTGCTGCTACACTACTACTACTGCTGCTACACTACTACTACTGCTGCTACACTACTACTACTGCTGCTGTTGCTGCTACACTACTACTACTGCTGCTGCTGCTACACTACTACTACTGCTGCTACACTACTACTACTGCTGCTACACTACTACTACTGCTGCTGCTGTTGCTGCTACACTACTACTACTGCTGCTGCTGCACACTACTACTGCTGCTGCTGCTACACTACTACTACTGCTGCTACACTACTACTGCTGCTGCTACACTACTACTACTGCTGCTGCTGCTACACTACTACTGCTGATGCTACACTACTACTACTGCTGCTACACTACTACTGCTGCTGCTGCTACACTACTACTACTGCTGCTACACTACTACTACTGCTGCTACACTACTACTACTGCTGCTACACTACTACTGCTGCTGCTGCTCTACCCCCGGCCTGCTCCTCTCCTCCCCCCTCCCCCCCTCCTCCTCCCCCCCACCTCCCTCCCCCCCCCCCCCCCCCTCCTCCCCCCCTCCTCCCCCCCCTCCCCCCCCTCCTCCCCCCCCTCCGCCCCCCCTCCGCCCCCTCCTCCTCCTCCTCCCCCTCCTCCCCCTCCTCCCCCCCCCTCCTCCCCCCCTCCGCCCCCTCCTCCTCCTCCTCCCCCTCCTCCCCCTCCTCCCCCCCCCTCCTCCCCCCCCGCCTGCCCCCCCCGCCTGCCCCCTCCTCGTCGTCCTCGTCTCGAGCCGGGCTGCTGTCACGGCGGTGATTGCGTAACCAGCCCCCCCCCTCCCCCCACGGGGGCCCTGACTTCGCCGGTCAACACGACAACGGTCGGAGCAACGTTGCCCCGACGTTCAGCCAACGTTGGTTCAACGTCGCAGCAACGTTGTAAACCCCGCCCCTGCGCCCTGCTTCGCCTGCCAACACGACAACGTTGGTTCAACGTTGGACTAACGTTCGCACAACGTTCGCCGAACGTTCGTACAACGTTCGCGCAATGTCGTAGCGACGTTTTTTTTGGTGCGCGCGCGTTTTAGTTTTGTTCGTAAACAAAAATCGCGTTTTTTAAATACATACGCACGCGCACACATTGGCGAGCGCGCGAGCCACGGGGCTTTCCGTACCGCGGGTGACGTCACGCGTCGCCCTGGCAACCGCGTTGAGGGCCGCGCGCGCTCACTTCGCGCGCTGCATTGTGGTCGCAGCTCCACCATCAACGTCGCCGCCGTCGAAATCACCGAAACAAATTCTCCTCAGCGACTAAAACAATCAAACAAACAGCGACAAACGTCGCCTTTCGCGCGTATAAAACCACCGCGCGGCGATTGACTTCTCCCTCGCGAGCCCTAACGATGGACGCGAGCGCCGTGAAGCGCACCCAGGAGACGCTGGGCCGCGTTATCCGCAAGCCGCCGCTGACGGAGAAACTCCTCGGAAAGCCTCCGTTCAGATTCCTACACGATGTCATCACGGAGGCGAGTCTCGCATTACTACAATATCACTATTACATTACACACTACAACTATAACAATAACACTACATTATACACTACAACATCATAGTGTGCTGTGTAACACACTAGCGTGTCCAGGGTGTAACTGTTATAACGATAACAGACTGAGTTGTAGCACCAATCAGGCTCGCATACACTGCCTCATCACGGTAGGCAAACCTCGCATTACTACAATACCACTATTACAGTATACACTATAACAATATCACTATTACAGTATTCACTATAACTATGATAATATCACTTACATTATACACTACGACTATAACAATATCACTATTACATTATACACTACAACTATAACAATATCACTATTACAGTACACACTACAACTATAACAATATCACTATTACATTATACACTACAACTATAACATCATAGTGTGCTGTGTAACACACTAGCGTGGCCACGGTGTAACTGTTATAACGATAACAGACTGAGTTGTAACACCAATCAGGCTCGCATACACTGCCTCATCACGGTAGGCAAACCTCGCATTACTACAATACCACTATTACATTATACACTATAACAATACCACTATTACAGTATACACTATAACAATATCACTATTACAGTATTCACTATAACTATGATAATATCACTATTACATTATACACTAGAACTATAACAATATCACTTTTACATTATACACTAGAACTATAACAATATCACTATTACATTATACACTAGAACTATAACAATATCACTTTTACATTATACACTAGAACAATATCACTATTACATTACACACTACAACTATAACAATATCACTACATTACTCACTACAACTATAACAATATCACTATTACATATATACACTACAACTATAACATCATAGTGTGCTGTGTAACACACTGTAGTGCCCAGGGTATTACTAAGAACGGCAGCGTTGTAACACTACATGCTCACACGACGTCATCACGGAGGCGAATCTCACGTAGCAATAGCTCTACATTATACACTACTACTACTATAACATTACAGCATTGTATAGTGATAAATGTGCAGCACGCTTCAGTAACTATCGACAGGGTTACGCGCTGTGTTCTAACACTGATCAGGCTCGCATACACTACGTCATCACGGAGGCGAGTTTCGCTTTACAATAGCATTACATTAAACAAAACTACTACACCATTAGAGTATTGTATATCAATAACTGTGCAACATACTACAGTGCCAACGGTGTTAATATCGGCACGGTAACGCGCTGTGTTGTAACACATCGAGCTCACATACACTACGTCATCACAGAAGCACGTCTCGCTATACAATCTCATTACATTGTACACAACTACTATAACACATTCCTGCGGAGGGAGCTGGTAGGAACGTTGGGTTGCTCGGTCAATGGCCAGGGTCAACGGCGGCGTGGTGTATTCCGCAAATATGCCCGACTGTGAGGGCGGGCACAAGCCGGCGTGAGTAGGTTAAACGTTGAGTTTTATAAGGGCACCACGGGGTGACCAGCCCCACCCTCCCCACCCAGCCCCTCCCCACTCTTCCCTCCCCACCCAGCCCCTCCCTCTACGACGGACGGACGGACACAATAATCCCCTGTGGGCTGGTGGAACCAGTGGGTTCCTACCAGTATAATCATACAATAACAACACACTGGAACACTCATTCTGCACTGCAGCAACAATATACTATATTTAAAAAAAACTTTGTTTATTTTAACCAGGTAAGGCCCACCGCTCTATACTGTATAGCTTTTTTTATTAGAAGTGACCTGACCACACAAATGATAGTTCACCGAGGCGGCTCACCGGCCAGACTCTCTAAACGCGCGATGATTCTAAATGTGGAGGGAAAAACCAGAGGAACCAGAGAAAAAAACCACGCGACCACGGGGAGAGAGACACGCAAACTCCAAATATAAAGGCGTCAGGGTCGGGATCGAACCCTCAAAAACATAACAACGATTCAAGAGCCGAATGGCTCACAGGGCTATACCTAATAAATGAACTTGAACTTGAACTCACGACCTCCTGAATACCTCGCGAGGTCATTAACATCTCACCACCATGTGCATAGCTCCCGTGGCTTCCTACTATTGGAAGGAGTAAACCTGCCGATGTTTTCATCTCCACCAATGTGGAAAATGGCCCAGGCGGTGTACGTTGTACACTTCAAACGAGATGTGAAATCTGCCCAGATTTATGCCTGACATGTAAAAAGGTCAATTATCGATTCGTAGTTGCTTTCTCTTGGGTTAGATCACGTAGGTATTCTTGGGTTTTTTCGGTAAAGTCACGTAGGTAAAAAATAAAAATTAATAAAATAAAAATCACGACGTTTCGGAGGCAACACAAGTTTCCGTCTTCAGGTGGAACCATCACAACACGCTTGCTGTATCAAGTAAATGAGAAATTCCAAGAGATCCGACCCCGTATATATACTGGTTGAGCGGGGAGGAGCCAGGACAGGCCCCCTTTTTATTATTATTCCCAAGAATATGAATCCTTGGAGTCACGAAAGCTTCAAATCTAGAATCACGTAGGTAGTTTCTTGTCCTTCCCCCGCACCTCCGATTAGCACGCTTGGCTACGTATGGTGCGAAAGAAGTTCAACATACATACGTCGGTACATTGTTAACTATAACCCTCCACCACCCGACGAAGCGAGGTTTCGTGATCTTCTACGCCGTGTTTATTTATGCGCAGAGGGTCGTCCCGCATGAAACTTTAACGAGCACGGTGGCAATGCCAAGCTGTATAATCCACCATGCCGCAGTTGTCACGACCAGTAGCTGGACTGTGCTGCGCTAAGTCTTGAGTCAGGTCTTCTCTCTCCGCTCAATCGAGTATGAGGTGGCGATCATCTCCCTGGACGCAATTAAGCCAGTGGTGGAGATTCTGCATTGCTATAGTGGGGCCAGTCTCTCCACAGGACAACCACATTTTATTATGTCTTTGAAGGGCGGGTTTGAGTGGGATAGTGTTAGACTTGCCCCTTTAATGTACCCGGCGATTACTCATTTCCTACCTGGTACCACGAGATAGTAATCGATTATTAATCGATAAATTCAACCTAAATTAATCCGTAATCACGATGACTAAAATTTAGTGAAAATCGTCCACTCTTATAATGAATCGCTTACAACCTCTGAAGAATTGACAATCATTTTATCATGCGGAAGATTCAATTCACCCTATCCTAGACTCAAGAATACATTTTAATTGGTGAAGCAGTGCGTCCTAACGTACATTGCGTCTTCTCACGATGCATCATTGCGTGGATGTTGTTCTCATCGGCTTGCATAAATAAATGACATTGCGAGCTCGGATAATAAGGATTACATGAGGAGCAAACAGATCGGAGGCACTCGTACGATATTCCAGAGAAGGAACTAATGAAGCCAAGTGAGAATGTGTACTTCTGTGTGTGTGTTCGTGTTCCCGATTCAGATGAACAGGAATGCGTTTGGTGGCTGTTGCGTAACAATTGGCGAAACACGTCTACCAACAAACCGTGTTGGCACTAGCAACAGTGTTGATGTGGCTTCGCTAATTGCTTCTTGGCTAGCTTCGTAATGGGACAAGGCATGTTGCAAAACGTGGCTCCGTTCTCTCCCGCGCTGCTCGGAGAGACAGCTGTTCTACCCTGTCCTCAAGTGTCCGTAGCGCAGGCTTTATCCCGGACTGATCGAGCGCAATTGCAAAGTTTATCCGGCCCTTGTGAGTCAAGCGGTCGGTTCGTAATCATCCAAATTGTCCTGCAGGCTCGCGTTGAAAAAATAACTCGGGCATCCCATTTGTGAGTCTTCTTGACTGTATGCTCGGAAGAGTTGTAGCCGATTTCAAATCGTTACCGCTCGTGTATGCGCTGACGTAGGAGGGATACGGCCGGCAGTGAACTTTTTGATGCAAAAATAAGAGAAAAAATAACGTAACACATTCGTCAAACAACTGCCTCGTAAGGAAATAATATGTATAATCGGCAAATGTCTTTGAGTTTTGTCGTTTGCACTTGTACACCACTACCAAAGTAGTATCACAAAATATATTTGTTTAATTTTAACGTAGACTCATGTCAGCTTTGACACTGGATGATGATGTGTAATAAGGCAGCAAAGTTTAGTTGGGTACATCCATACAAGAATTTTATACCAGGTGCGTGTCCATTGATACAGAAGTTCCTGTTGAAAGGGGGGGTATCTCAAGTTCAAGTTCATTTATTAGGTGTAGCCCTGTGAGCCATTCGGCTCTTGAATCGGGTGCAACCGCAAAAAACATGAACAAAAAATATCTTAAAGTGAATATGTGACTAAGTGCAAACAGAAAATCCAAGAAAAGACAGCAAAATGTTGCAGAAAAAACACCGTACACCAACGCTGTGTGCAAAAATCCAAGTGGGATGCAAGTCAAACAACAACAACAACAACCACAAGACAACTTAGATTAAGGCCATCAGTCTAACTCTGTACTACAACAACACAAACATGGCTAAACCAATACACTTTTCGAAATCACCAAAATAAAGCCATGAAAGCAATGAAAAAGCAATCGTAGGAACTGTGACGGAATTTTCTGCAGTGTGGAGAGATATAAAATAATCTCGGTGTGACAAACACAGACAACCCATTCATAAAAATCAACAAAGGCAAGTCAAAAATATATTCACGATACATATTGTGTGGGGATACTCATTAAACAACCTTTCAGCCATCCAGTTCATGCAGAAAGGTTGTGAACATGATGATCCGTGCAACGGTCGCTAATATTTAACAACATTGGTGTGCGTTTTTTGAGAGTCATCTCTTCCTATTTTTATTTTTACAGCAGCGGTCACGAATGACTTGATCTTCGTGCCTCTTGCACACTGGCCGACCCTAGTGATTCAAGTGGTAGGCTGTCGATTAGTAAACCACCTACTATAATGAAAAAGCTAATCATTCTACTTTTGATTTTAAATCCATATAGGTTAAAATGTTTTTCCAAAAGTTTTTTTTTTTACTTATTGGCTATGCCGGGTGGTGGTGGTGGGTAAATGACACATTCATATTTACGCGATTTAACCCAAATTTTTTTTTCGTTTATGAATAATATTGGTCGCGAAAGCCTGCGTGTTCAATTGGTCAAATGTCAAACGGCCTTCCACTTAAATTTGTGGGTTTGGCTGCTGTCTTGCACAGCGCGTGCAATTGTTTCCGTTTGTCTGTATTATAACAATGGTTGCGATACAACATCGGTGACTTATTATCTGAACCGATCCTGGGCCCTCCCCTAGATCGACTGAGCCTCAAATGAGTACCCGGTGCGGTGTGTGACCAGTGCCACTGGGGAGATGGAGGCGGTCGGACGTGTGGGGCTGGCCAACACGCCTGACCGCCCTTGTGTGCCGTGCCGGTTTTCATCGCTGCTGCTCGCTAACAGCACTTGCCCCAACAAGCTGTTAAGGCTATACAGGGGAGATCTTTATCTTTGGTGGTGATGATGGTGGTGGTGATGATGGTGGTGGTGGTGATGATAGTGGCACTGGTTAAGCAGTTGAAGTCTTCCTCGCGCTGAATGATTTTCAAACCCCTTAATTTCACTAGTAAAAAAAACACAATCGTTATAATACGCGCAAAGGCAACAACGATGAACAATGCCGTCCGTCTGACCTTGACCTGGTTGTTGTGTGGTTTATTTTCTTTTATCCTGCAGGTGATCCGCACAACTGGGTTCATGAAGGGACTTTACGGCGAGTCGGATATGAAATCGGATAACGTGAAGGTACACACCAATTCCTCGTTTCCGTTGCCTCCGATGACAGCTTGCCAACTTCTTCTTCTTCTTGGTTCTTTCGGTAAAGTCACGTAGAAGGAAAATAATAAAATAATAAAAATAAAACATAATAAAATAATTCTCACGACGTTTCGGCCACAACGCAAGCAGCCGTCCTCAGGTGAAGAACAGGTCTGTCGGAAAGACAGCGTCACCTGAGGACGGCTGCTTGCGTTGTGGCCGAAACGTCGTGAGAATTATTTTATTATGTTTGATTTTTATTATTTTCCTTCTACGTGACTTTACCGAAAGAACCGTGAAGATGAATCTCTGCAGTCACGAAAGCTTTAAATCGAAGCTTGCCAACTGTTCCCCGTTCAGTTCGCTTCCGTGTCCCTGGCTGACTTGCGGCGTTGAGCGGGTGGCCCTTCAGTGTTGAGTGAGCGAGGTCAGTGGAGGATTACTCTTCAGAAGGGTTTGAGTGGTGGAGTGATCGTCCAGGGCCCTTTCACTGACATGGCGTGAGGCCGTGTTTAATGGCCGGAAAGGGATGTTTAGTTACAACTCCTAAGGCGTAGTAGTAGGTTTTTACCCTTTTAAACTGGTACAAAACTGACACCTTTATTCAAGGCATCATGTTTGCAATAACCACAACACAAGTAGTCAATAAAGCAAACAAAAAGAAGCAACTCTGATAATGATAATAATATGCACTGTCCTTGAAGTTGATTGGTCCACACCCGAGACGGCTTTCTTTAGAGCCTAGTCCCCATTGTAATTGGGGTTTTATGGGGATTAAATAATTGTTTAAATATCGGCAGTGGAGTGAGACCCCATTGTGCACCGCTCACCATATTGTAACCCCTCGCTTTAACGCGCGTTCAGCGGTGCGATACGGTACGCGGAATGATGCAGTACGAGTTATTTGTCACGCGATCTCACTGCACGTGCGAAGTCGTACATCGTATCTGGCCAAACTGTATCGTTGCACAGGAGAGGGAGGCCAAGGTCACCTTTGTGACATGACGCGAGGCTGTGTTTAATGGCCAGAAAATTGATGTTTAGTTACGATGCCTACAGCGTAATTGGGTTTTATTGGGATTTAAATTATTGCTTAAATGTCGCCATCGGAGCGAGCCCTCATTGTACAACGCTCGCTACACGGTAACTCCTCGCGCAACGCGTGGTGTTCGCATTACAACGTGTTTTCGCTGTAAGGCGGTTCTTCCAGATATAACAATAGGTTTTACCCTTTCTGGCAATAAAACAGGAGGTGTTAAGATATTCTTAGGTTTTTCGGTAAAGTCACGTAGGTAAATAATTTTTTTTTTTATGAAAGTAAAATAAAATAAAAATCACGACGTTTCGGAGGCAACACAAGCTTCCGTTGCCTCCGAAACGTCGTGATTTTTATTTTATTTTACTTTTATTAATTTCGATTTTTTTTTACCTACGTGACTTTACCGAAAAACCGAAGAATATGAATCCTTGCAGTCACGAAAGCTTCAAATCTAGGTGTTAAGATGTTAAAACACCAAACAGAAACCTTTTACAAGGAATCATATAACTGCATTAACCACATATACTTGTTGTGAGCATGCAAACAAATACTCTGGTTGCATTGTTTTTGAAACCGATTGGTCCACACCAGAGACCGCTTTCTTTAGAGCGTCATCTCAAACAGTGTCAGACCAGAGGATGCCAAAAGGCGAACAGCACAAAGACAATTCACTATCGGGACATTGAGAGCTCGGAGTGAGCCACTCAATGATCCGTCCCGCGACCTCACCGCACGTGCATGCGTAGCAGCACACATCGTATCGCGCCAAACTTTATCGTTGCACAGGAGAGGGAGGCCAAGATCACCTTCCTGCAGAAGGCCATCGACGTGGTGGCGATGGCGTCGGGGGAGGCCGTGCCGGTGCGTCCGTCCAAGATCGTGGCCGGCCACGAACCGGAGAGAACAAACGAGTTCCTGCAAGCGCTCGCACAGTGCTGCCTCAGCAAGGTGGGGGCGGTGGGATGGCAGCGTCACGCAGCCACGGTGGCGAGATGTTGATTACCTCGCCTGGTATGCAGGAGGAACTCGTGGGTTCGATCCCCGACCCTGACGATGCCTGTTGTATGTGGAGTTTGTGTGTCTCTCTCTCTCGCTCGTCATCATCACGGTGGCTAGGAGATGTTAACTACCTCGGTTGGTATACAGGAGGTCGTGGGTTCGATCCCCGACCCTGATGATGCCTGTTGTATGTGGGGTTTGTGTGTTCTCTCTCGCTCATCATCATCACGGTGGCTAGGAGATGTTAACTACCTCGCCTGGTATGCAGTAGGTCGTGGGTTCGATCCCCGACCCTGACGCTTGTTGTATGTGGAGTTTGTGTGTTCTCTCTCGCTCGTCATCATCACGGTGGCTAGGAGATGTTAACTACCTCGCCTGGTATGCAGTAGGTCGTGGGTTCGATGCTGTATAGTTGGAGTTTGCCTTTCCCTCTCTTTTTAAATCCTTTATATTAAGTTCGCTTGCTTGCTTACGACCGTGTAAATCTTGCGGTCGTTTTTTAAACCACTTCCCGTGATCCAATCGAGCTGACATTTTCCACACAGACTCGTGCGTGACAATGTTTGTGAATTTTTTTTCTCAAAATTTTACACTTTTTAGGCAAAAAAAATTATTTTACATTTATTCAAATAGAACTCATTCATGGCTTTGGCTGAACGTCACAGTGTAGGAGCCCAGAGCGTAACCCCTCCACAGGCCGTGGCGGAGTAGCGCAGTTGGTAGCGCCCTCGCTTCCCATGCCAAAGGTCGCGGGATCGATCCCCGCGTCCTCCACAGGCGAATATATTTTTTAAATCCTTTATATTAAGTTCACTTGCTTGCTTGCTTAGGACCGTGAAATTCTTTCGGTCGTTTTTTAACCCACTTCCCGTGATCCAATCGAGCTGACATTTTCCACACAGACTCGTTGTGCGTGACAATTAATGTTCGTGAACATTTTTTCCCAAAATTTTACACTTTTTAGGACAAAAAAATTATATTTAATTACCAATTGCTTAATGGTGGCAGGCAATCATCTGACCCATAGGTGGCGGCCATCTCAAGCCAGAGGACGAGAGGACTCTAGCCGCCACGCATATAAAGGATTTATAGTGAAAAACTTTGTTTTTACGGGTTATACTTTTTCGTTCCCCGTGGTCGCATGTTTTTTTCTCCGGGTCCTCCGGTTTTAGCCTCCACATTTAGAATCGATATGCGTTTCAAATATTTGCTCGCTATACATTTTTGCACAGTAAGCCACTTCGTTGGGCTATCATTTGTGGCCAGGTCGCTTCTGAAAAAGAGCTATACAGTGGGGCTTACCTGGTAAAATAAAAAATAGTTTAGCTGCATCAACATCTGGGACGCACGTTTAATGCACGCTAATACGTGTCTAATATAATCTGCTACCACAGCTGGATGAGCATCGTCCCATGCCCTGTTGGGGGAGGGGGGGAGGGAAGGATTGTCGGGATTGATTTGACCGTACGGACGGACGTACATTGAACTTCTTTCGCACCGTATGTAGCCAACCGTGCATATTGGAAGTGCTGTGACGAATCACCACACCCCCGGCTTCCTCCCTTAATTGTTTCCACTTTCCTCCGCCTTGTACCACTCTGCTCAAGTAGTGTCCTCATGTCGTGTGTCGTTGTAGCCGCACAGCACAACGCTGGATCTTGCCGCGCTGCCCTCAGCCGAGCCTGCGCATGACGCTGTTGTGTCTCCCCCCCCTCGCACCCCCTCCCACCGCAGCTGCCGAGCGAGGACGCAGTGAGACGCGTGCTCGCCGGGGAGAAGCCCGACGCCAAGCCCGACGCCAAGAGCGGCGCCGCACCGGCGAAGTCGCAGGGCAAGGAGAACCGCGACGAGCGCCCGTCGCGGCAACGAGAGGTGGGCCGCCCCGTCACCGCCCCTTCAACGGCGCGTCACGTCCCGTCACCGCCGCCGCTCTACTCCGTGCGGTGGTCGCCTTACCGGCGGCGGCGGTGGAGCCAGATGCCCGCGAGATTCTGATGCCGGGTCGTGGTGGACGTTCCGGACAATCGGAATGGAAATATTCATACTCATAGTGTTTTTCGGTAAAGTCACGTAGGTGAAGAAATGAAATTAAAGTTCATAAAAAATAAAATAAAATTTTTATTTTATTTTTCTAAATTTTAATTTCATAATAAAAATAAAATACTTTTATTATTTTATTTTTTATTAATTTTCATTTCATTTTTTTACCTACGTGACTTTACCGAAAAAACTAAGAGTATGAATCCTTGCAGTCACGAAAGCTTCAAATCTAGAATCGGAATATTCATTTATTTCTACGGTTTGATCCCCTGCGACTCGGTCGCAGTTGCGTTCATGAAGAAACACCGCGTGATGGAAAAATGGCGTTATAATAAGGAATGTAATAATATAGGGGGTAAAGCACAGTGCGCGGCAATGCGTGAGATTCGTACGCAGGCCGAACAAACACTGAGGTGCGTGGGTAGCGTCGAGAACAGGGGTGTCCAATCTTTTTGCAAAGAGGGCTACATTTGATAAAGCGAAGATGCCCGGGGGCCAATAGTTCCTTTTGACATTGTTTTAACCACAAAAGTTACGTGGAAACACACACTGTTACAAAACAATTTTCATTGTCACAATTACCTTTATTTTTCAAATGACAATGTAACCAAATATAAGCCACTCAGGCAGACGGGAACAACTCTAAAAACGCAATTCTGCCTTTCATTCAGTCAGATAACATTGAACAAACTGTATAGAATACCTTAAATTTCCATGAGTTGTATGATGTATTTATTCTGACAGAGCTGGCGAGCCATAAATAACACGTTATAAGACCGAAGCTGCGGGCCGTATGAAATCTGCCCGCGGGCCGGGCTTTGGACATGCCTGGTCTAGAAGCATCAACTAGTGGCATGTGTGAGGCTACACCGAGGTAGACGTTACCACCGCTTATTCCCACTTGCGCGACGTGGTTCCGTTCACTCGATCGCGTTATATTCAATTTGCATCCGCGTTATAAAAAAACCTGTTCCGTAATTACACTAGGCTCTAAGGAAAGCTGTCTCGGGTGTGGACCGATCAACTTCAAGGACAGTGCATACATTATCAGAGTTGTGTGTTTTGTTTGCATTATGACTGCAGGTATTGTGGTCTATGCAAACATGACTCCTCGTAAAAAAGGTGTCAGTTTTGTTGCCAGATAGAAGGGTAAAAAAACAATTATCATATTTTTTACTGGCAAATGAGGTTCCAATGGTACATTAGTCGCGTTACATCCAACTCGCGTTTTGAAAACAACACGCGGCGTTCTAGGAGAACGGACTGTCCTGGAGGAATCCGATGATCATCGCCAGCCCGCCCCACACCCCCCCCCCGTCCTCTGGGGGTTTGTCAAAATCGGCACGGCTTGGATGGAGTGGTCCTCGCCGTGGAAATGTGGAGTTTCCGCGGCTAGCTCAAGGCTGTGAGTGGAGGTGAACGTCGCACCGAGAGCGTATCTTTCCACCGCTGCACGGAAACGACAATGCAGTTATATTTTTTGGTTTTTGATCGGATTTTTGTTCCAGTGTACTGTTGTACAGCTCCATTGGAACCTCATTTGCCAGTAGAAGAATATGATAATTGTTTTTTTTACCCTTTTATCTGGCAACAAAACTGACACCTTTTGCTTACCCCGAGCTCTCATACTCTGATGGTGCATTGTCTTTGAGTTGTGCGCCTTTTGGCGTCATGTGGTCCAACACCATGTGAGACTAGGCTCTAAGGAAAGCTGTCTCGGGTGTGGACCAATCAACTTCAAGGACAGTGCATACATTATCAGAGTTGTGTTTTTTGTTTGCATTATGACTGCAGGTATTGTGGTCGATGCAAACATGACTCCTCGTAAAAAAGGTGTCAGTTTTGTTGCCAGATAAAAGGGTAAAAAACCAATTATCATGTTGTACAGCTCTTCGTCAATCTACTGCGAGATGATAGTCTCCCCCTCCCCCACACCTTTTGGGTGGTGGAGGTTATTTCACCACGGTTCACCACGCTGTTCAGTGAGGGATGATGAAGGCGGGGAGCAAACAAGTACAGTACAACAATTTCATTGATCTGCATTGCCTTCGCTGCCCAACCACAGAGGCAGTTGGGAGACGCTCTGACATTGTGCTTAGAGGATAGCTAGCAAGCCCACACAAGTCCTTTGGACGTGACCGTCCATCCGTCCGTCCCTCCCCCCAGCCAGCCCTCGCCAGACCGACGCCATCGCCAGCTTTGCTGGCTGGGTGGAATTGACCCCCAATCTGCCGTCACCTAACCGTGCCGTGGGCGTTTCGGCGGCGCTGCGCGTGTCAAATCCGTTGTCGCTCTCACGCGACGCGTTCTGCGCGTCGATGGTTACCGCCGTCTGCCGGCTCGCGTTTTCGTCCGCGTCTCTTGGGCAGACCAAGAAGGAGGTGGAGTTCAAGGAGCCCTCGGGCAGCCGCGAACGCCAGGAGAAGGAGGCCTCCTCGCAAGACAGGCACCATCGCGACAGGGACAAGGACAAGAGCAAGGAGGGAGACAAAGACAGCAAGGGCAGGGAGAGGGAAAGAGAGCGGCACGCGGCCAAAGACGGCGAAAGGGACCGAGAGAGGACGAAGGACGGGCATCGCGACAGAGACTCGGAGCGGAGGCGGGAGAAGGAGAGCAACGCGGAGGGCTCCAAGGAGCGGGAGAGGGGCGGGGAGCGCGGGGAGAGGGGCGGGGAGCGCGGGGAGAGGGGCGGGGAGCGCGGGGAGAGGGGCGGGGAGCGCGGGGAGAGGGGCGGGGAGCGCGGGGAGAGGGGCGGGGAGCGCGGGGAGAGGGGCGGGGAGCGGAAGGACAAGGACGAGCGAGGAGACCGTGTGGCCGCGGGAAGCAGCAAAGACAAGGACAGGCGGAGGGACAAGCAGCGCGACGAAGAGAAAAAAGATAAAAAGGTGAGCGGGGGACGTAAGCTGCAGTCGATGGGTGGGGGAGGTTGGGAGTGGGGGGTCGCTTCCTCTCTGCAGCTGACCCCGCTGTCAATTCGTTCCCCGTGTTCAAGTGCAGGCTACAGGACCTTACTCTTCCACTCTGACTATGACTGTCTCTATCAAATGTTTGCGCATGTCCACTTCTGTTTCGGTACAGCGACCTGACTTGTGGTGGGTCGTACAAAGTAGTAACAGCAACAAAATAATATTTTTCGATTTAAAGCTTTCGTGACTGCAGGGATTCATCTTCTTGGTTCTTTCGGTAAAGTCACGTAGAATGGAAATAATAAAATAATAACATTTAAACATAATAAAATAATTCTCACGACGTTTCGGCCACAACGCAAGCAGCTGTCCTCAGGTGAAGAACAGGTCTGTCTTCCCGACAGAGAATTATGTTATTATGCTTTATTTTTATTATTTTATTATTACCATTCTACGTGACTTTACCGAAAGAACCAAGAAAACAAAATAATAGTTAAAATGTTCAGCCCTTTTTGAAGGCCTTCCCATGCTGTATTTGTTGTCATTGGCGTTACTTAATCCTTTCCCGTTCCGAGACTTCTGCCAGTTGCAGGGTGGGGGTCCCGTTCACCGCCGAATCTCGGAACGCGCGAGCGACTCGGCTTAATTTAATTTCGAGAGGCATAGTGGCGATATTTTTAAACGGATTGTACTCAATGCGGGCGCCAGACTCTGCCACGCGCCCTCCCACATGGCCTTGTGGGTGCTTCGGTCCCGTTAAAGTTATTTTATTTTAGTTTTTCTTCCGATTATGTACACGTACGTCATCGGAATGTTGAAAGGGTTAACAATCCTTCACGTTGGTGAGTGCACGATATCAAGTTCAAGTTCATTTATTAGGTATAGCCCTGTGAGCCATTCGGCTCTTGAATCGGGTGCAACCGCAACAAACAAAAAACTAAAACATGAACAAAAAACATCTTAAAGTGAATATGTGACTGAGTGCAAACAGAAAATCCAAGAAAAGACAGCAAAACATTGCAGAAAAAAACACCGTACACCAACGCTGTGTGAAGGGGAAGACCAGGTCCGCTTCAGATCTCACTCGCCACTGGTATTCTCCGTGCCCAGGAATCGAACTCGGGTCACTGGGTTTACAGCGCAGCGTTGTAACCCACCGCTCCACCTCTCCCGCAAACAGACCATCGGGCCCGTGTATATATGAACGTTGATTTTAAAAAAACAGACTATAAATAACCTGAAGCGAAACTCAGGTCGGCTTCTGCGCACTCGGTCGAGAAGTCACCCTGTCTGCCCTCACCATAGCTGCGGTCACAGCCCACGGGCCACTAATGGGATCGGTGAAGCGAGGTTCACGGTGGAGAGATGTTCACGACCTCGCTTGCTATACAGGAGGTCGTGGGTTCGATCCCAACCCCCCCGAGGCCTGTATATTTGGAGTTTGCGTGTCTTTCTCCCCTTGTTGTCGAGCGGATTTTTCTCCGGGTCCTCCGGTTTTTCCCCTCCACATTTAGAATCAACATCACGCTTTTAGCGTATTTGGCCGCTATAAATTTCCACGCGATGATAAGCCACTTCGTTGAGCCGTCATTTGTGATGTCCAGATCGCTTCTGAAAAAGACCTACGTAGCTTAAGTGGGACTTACACCTGGTAAAATGTAAAATAGTTTAGCAGTTTAGTTTTGCATTGCTGCGGTCACACCCCTGCGGGCAGCTAATGGGATCAACGGAGCGAGCCTCTTATTTATTTAACTTGGGTGAGGGCTTTTGAGTTACAAGGCCTCCCCCCCCCCCCAGCCACCACCACCACCCCCCCTCCGGCACTTGAGCAATGCAAACCAGGCCAAGGCAACTTAACGGTGACTCCGGCCGGCAAAACGGACGAGCTGGTGCCCCACGGAGGGTGACTGCAGAGCTGTGGTGCCAAGAAAATGGGATTGAAATTAAAACTATTTGAAGGTTTACCAGGTGAGGCCCACTTGAGCTCTTTTGTCAGGAAGTGACCTCTTGATATGCAAATTATTTTTGTCAAGGCGCCCCTTCCCCCCCCCCCCTTCCAACCCAGCTTAAATATACGCTCCAAGCATGGTGCTGTTTCATTCAGACGCTGTCTCCCCGACAGACCTGGTCTTCACCTGATGACGGCTGCTTGCGTTGTGGCCGAAACGTCGTGAGAATTATTTTATTATGTTTTATTTTTATTATTTTATTACTTCCCTTCTACGTGACTTTACCGAAAGAACCAAGAAGATGAATCCCTGCAGTCACAAAAGCTTTAAATCGAAATTTAGATGGGTTGTTAACGATATTTGTTTACTTTCCCGAAAAGGAAATGGCATTCGGAGCCCGTACAGCCTTCGGATGTTCCGGTTTAATGTCAAAAACAAATTGTCGTGAACCGAAAAAACCTCGGCTGTATTCATTATCGATCGGTTCACCGGATTGTTGAAGATAGAACCGGGGAGCGGTGCCATTCACCCCCCCCCCAGCTCTGCACATCGCTCCCACGTCACGGTTCGGTGTCACAATTCCATTCAGGAATTCTGTTGTGTTTTTTAATCGTTTTTTTCATATTGAACAAGAGCACCGACAGGGGGTACAGCCTGCCCCGTGGGCGACGAGGCCCCCATGGTCCCGGGGTGATTTGGGCAGATGATTCCGTTTGTTAACATTGCCGCAAAAATGGCAGAAACTCCGGGCGACACGCAGCGTTGGTTTGTGAACCCGACTCGTGAAACGTGTGCGAATTGCTTGAAGAAAAAAAACATTAATTCGTACAGGGTTTGAAGCGTGCGTCGCAACCTTCTCATTGATACATTTATATTTTTTGATCAATATATGCATCATTCCACTGATTCTATCTCGTAAATAAACCATGCACCGAGTTTTACTTGCTCAGCCGCTGAGCGTATTTCCGTCGTACACAAAAATAGAATGTAATGTTCAACTTCCTTCACACCGTACTTAGCCAACCCCATGCTGATCAGAGGTAAGGGTTGGGATCGAACTCACAATCTCCTGTATACCAGGCGAGGTAGTTAACATTTTGCCACTGTGAGATGTTGGTATGTGGTTAGCGGTTGGCTCCAACCACATACCAAAGACATTGCTGCTGCTGCTGCTGCTGTTATTGTTGAACTTGTGCGTGGACTCACCCGTACTCTTGAGGAGACCCCACCATCTCTTGCTGCTGCCGCTTGCTGTGTTGTGTGTGACCCAGTCCAGAGACAGGGAGCCGCCGACTGCAGCTACTTCGGAAGACGCACGAGGGCTGGAGGTGAGTGACTGTGGCTTGCACGGGGGAGGGAGGCTTCCTGGAACACTTCCCTCCTTACCCAACGCTCCGTGAATGGCGCATTTCTATTGGGGTCCGTCTCTCACACGCTTTGTTCTTCGAGCTTTTACCATTGTCGATCACTTCACGGCTTCAAGTAACCCAGTGTCAAGACGAGTGTGCTCGTGCGTGCGTGCGTGCCTGTCTTTCTCATTCTGTCGCAAGCCTGCGTCTGAGCCTGCCGATGCTGTGGATTTTGAGGTATTTTACTTTCACCATCTGCACCTTGAATTCAAAGGAAGACGCGACCCAAACTGTGTTTTAAGCCATTCCATTACACCGACATTGTCGATAAGTTCCAACCGCTGGTCACTCGGCACCTTAAAAAAGGCCTGCCCATGCTGGGTCTGTCATTGGGGGTTGTTTGACCATGCTGTGTTATGCTACTCGGTGCAGGATGTTCAAACACCAAATAGAAACCTTTTGCAAGGAGTCAAGTCTGCATTAGCCGCACGTGGTGAACATGTAAACAAACACGCTCTGAAGGGCTAAACCCATTCTTATTCATGGTCATACTTTGATAATGGGAAACAAAGTCCCATGATATTCATAATAAAGCTTTTTGGGTTATTTATAAATGTATCGTAACCCTCCACCGCCCGACACGGCCAAACAGTAAAAAATATGTCACGTTTACAAAGGACAAATAGTTCACTACTTTAGCCCACCGGTGTGTTGAAGAGTGAATCAACATCATTTTAAATTTTGAGTAGCACGACGTTTCGCTGGTAATTACATCCGGCTTCATCGGGCAATTTGCCAGAATGGTGAAGCCCTCCACTGGCTCCCGGTCTTAAATAGAGCAGCAGCAGGGTGATGTCATCTTTTAACTCGATCTGGTGCAGAGATTTGATATATTGTCTGCTGTACATTTCCACGTGATACGCCACTTTGTTGAGCGGCCATTTGTGGTAGCCAGGTCACTTCTGAAAAAAATAAGTAATATTTAAAAATACTTTTTTTAAAACACGCTTTAATGAAATGTACCGCGCTCGTAATGGCAAAACTCCACGACTCCAGGAAGTGGCCCCGAAGCTTGCCATAATGTAAGGGGCCGTGGTGATTTACAGCCAACGTCAGTTGAGCGTGGACAATTAGACCCAAGCCGAAACATAACATATAAAAAAGATGGTTTGAAAATATTTATTTTAATTTTTAATGATGGAATATAGTATTGTCATCAGTATGACATAAGTATACTAAGTTTGCAGTCGATACCACATTGGGAAGTGGGTAAAAATTTAGTTACAAGATTTGAGGATACAACAACAACAGACAGAGTGAGTTAATAGAAAGCGTGTAAAAGAGCTCTAGGTGATGGTGGAGGCAATGCTTACCCAGAGCTCTCATACTCTGATGGTGCATTGTCTTTGAGTTTGCGCCTTTTGGCGTCATCTGGTCCAACACCATGTGAGACTAGGCTCTAAGGAAAGCTGTCTCGGGTGTGGACCAATCAACTTCAAGGACAGTGCATACATTATCAGAGTTTTTTTTTCGTTATGACTGCAGGTATTGTGGTCTATGCAAACATGAATGACTCCTTGTAAAAAAGGTGTCAGTTTTGTTGCCAGATAGAAGGGTAAAAAAACAATTATCGCAAGGGCAGTCGTTTAGATTCAAAATGTTCAGTGAGCATTTGAACGTGCGTTGTAACGTCTTGCGTTGCGTAGGCCCCACGTTGTTTTCTCGCGAGATAATAGCGCGTCGTTCTTTGGGGCCAGGTCTTCCGTTGAGCATGTTCTTACGCCGTTGTCTCCGTAGTGCGCCGGTTGTCAGCTTTTCTTGTTTAGTTTGTTTCCGTTTAGAACTGCGTTCTGTGTTTAGTTTGTTGTCCTGGCCCCCCACCCCCCGCATCTCCGATTATATCCACGGTTGTCTACGTACGATGCGAAAGACGTTCAACATACAGTAAAACCTTGGATTGCGAGCGTAATTCGTTCCGGAAACGTGTTTGTAATCCAAAGAACTCGTACATCAGTTGTGATCACGTGACGCTCGGCAGACAAAGCGTACACACGTGCTACTCGTATTGCAAAACCTCGCTCGTTTATCAAATTAATATTTACTTAAAATTTTTGCTCGTCTCGCAAAACACTCGCAGACCATGTTACTCGCAAGCCAAGCTTTTACTGTACATGCGTACATCTTCACGATACATGCGGCGTGGCAATCGGGTAGGGTACGGGTACCCGATTGCCACCTCTGGGATGAAGCCATGTTGCAGGCGCGGGTGGGTTGATTCTAGGAACTTGAATTGTGAGAAGAGACAAGACGTTGGGAAATGAGTGACAAACGGTGATTCACCAGTGACTCACGGCCTACCCGTACCCGTACCCGGCCGCACCAGGGTAGGGTACGGGTATCGGGTACCCAGTTGCGACCTCTGGGACTCGGTGACGGTCATGCCACGTGCGACTGCTCTGTTGCCATGTTTTGCCGCAGGCGGGGAGCCCGGCACGGGTGGTGCGGCCGCCCACAGCCAAGGGCCACCGTAGACGGCACCGCGACGTCGTCACCAACGACGCCGCCGCCGCCGCTGACGAAGGTGGGGCCCCGGGAGGCCACCGGTGCGGCTGGCCTCACGGTGGGGCGTGCGCGGCGAGCGAACGTCGGCGCCGCTGCGAGGCTCGGGCACCCGGGAGTCTCGCGGCTCTCTTTCAGGAGGGTCCCACGAAGTTTTTTTCGCAGTCGTCGGGGTTGCGACGATTGCTGCGTGTATTCTAACAACGCAATTGCATCGCTTACAGCATCGTGCGTCCTTTGTCGTTATCCGTCGCCTCTCAGCCTTCGCCTCCACCGCCTACAGTGAGGAAAACAAGTATTTGATCTCCTGCTGATTTTGTACGTTTGCCCACTGACAAAGAAATGATCAGTCTATGATTTAATGGTAGGTTTATTTGAACAGTGAGAGACAGGATAACAACAACAAAATCCAGAAAAACGCATGTCAAAAATGTTATAAATTGATTTGCATTTTAACGAGGGAAATAAGTATTTAACCAAAATCAGCAGGGGATCAAATACTTTTTTCCCTCACTGTACTACTACCCTTTAAAGCGCTTCCATATCCTTCAGTCGCACCTTTCAGGAACGCATCCCCCACGTAAACCGGTAGTATTGCTGTCGTTGCCCGCAACGCATTCATCTCCAGCGTCGGGCCAGGGCGCACCGAGCCGTGCTCCCGCGTAGGGGTTAACGGGGATGAACGCGAGTCGCTTCGGCGGCAGGCTTGTCGCTCGTGAGCCGAAGCGAGTGAATCGTTCCCGCATCGCAGAGGCGGAGGGCGCGCAGAAGGAGGAGAAGGAGGAGGAGGGAGCGCGGGTGAACGGCGAGGCTGCTGATGTTGCTGCGCTACCGCTACAGAGGTGCGGACGCATGAGCACACGCTAGTGTACACGAGAGCACACACACTAGTGTACACGAGAGCATACACTAGTGTACACGAGAGCGCACACGCTAGTGTACACGAGAGCGCACGCTAGTGTACACGAGAGCACACACACTAGTGTACATGAGAGCGCACGCTAGTGTACACGAGAGCGCACACGCTAGTGTACACGAGAGCACACGCTAGTGTACACGAGAGCACACACACTAGTGTACATGAGAGCGCACACGCTAGTGTACACGAGAGCACACGCTAGTGTACATGAGAGCGCACACGCTAGTGTACACGAGAGCATACACACTAGTGTACACGAGAGCATACACCCCAGCGCGTACACACTTGCGTACATGAGTGCGGACACATGAGGGTACGGACTTGCGTACACACACGCGATTCCTGCTCACGGTTATCTGAACCGGTCCTGGGCCTCCCTTAGGTCCACTCAACCTCTAATAAGTACCTGGTGCGGTGTGTAAAAACATCCCCACTGGGGAGACAAAGGTGGTCGGGCGTGGTGCTGGCCAACCACCCCCTTGCGTGCCGTGTCGGCCTTCATAAGTGCTTGCTAACAGCACTTGCCCTAACAGTCTGTTAAGGCTATAAGGGGAATCTTTGTCTTTGTTTGCGCGCTCTGTGCTGTGTGCGTGTGTGCGTGTGTGTTTGCGTGTGTGCGCGCGTGTGTGTGTGTGCGTGCGTATGTGTGTGCGTGTGTGCGTGTGTGTGCGTGTGTGCGTGTGTGTGTGCGTGTGTGTGTGCGTGTGTGTGCGTGCGTGTGTGTGTGTGTGCGCGTGTGCGCGTGCGTGCGTGTGCGCGTGTGTGCGCGTGTGTGTGTGTGTGTGTGCGTGTGTGTGTGTGCGTGTCTGTGCGTGTGTGTGCGTGTGTGTGCGTGTGTGTGTGCGTGTGTGTGTGCGCGTGTGTGTGTGCGCGTGCGTGCGTGCGTACGTGCGTGTGTGTGCGTGTGTGTGCGCGCGTGTGTGCGTGTGTGTGTGTGCGCGTGTGTGTGTGTGTGCGTGTGTGTGTGTGCGTGTGTGTGTGTGTGCGTGTGTGCGTGTGTGCGTGTACTAGGAGGCCCCCGCGCCCCAGCAGCGCCCGCCCAGCTGCACCGAGAATCCGACGTCAGGAGAGCGCCGAGACGCATCCGACCGAGAGGTAACGAGGCATCGCCGTGGCGACCCCAACCCTCGCGGTCCCCCCACAAACTCGGCCGAGTCTCTCCATCTTCGTATTTTTGTGTGTGCGTGTATCGCTGTCGCTGTGTGCATCATTCTCTCACTGTGTGTGTGGTGCGTATGGTGGTCTCTGTGTGTACGTGTATCTTCGTATTTCTGTGTGTGCGCGTGTATCGCTGTCGCTGTGTGCATCATTCTCTCACTGTGTATGTGTGGTGCGTTTGGTGGTCTCTGTGTGTACGTGTATCTTCGTATTTCTGTGTGTGCGCGTGTATCGTTGTCGCTGTGTGCATCATTCTCTCACTGTGTGTGTGTGTGTGCGTATTTGCCGAGCTCAGGACGGGGAGTGCCAAGGCCGTGGCCAACGTCATCGTGGAAGGAGGCAGGAACTCCGACGGCGGCGACGATGACGATGACGAGCAGTTCGTGGTTGCTGAGTCGGCGCCAGCTACCTCGGACTCGCTCGACGCCGCAGGACCCGTGAGTTCCACGTCACCAGAATGAGAATATTTATTTAGACTGGAGGAGGAGGAGGAGGAATCCGATGAGCTATGAAGCTATTTTTTTTCACAGATGTCCTGTAGGGGGGCGCAGGGTAAGAACGTTACAACAAACAATACAAAAAGCACGATAGGGGTGGAAAGGTAAAGGAAAGGTAAAAAAAAATCGCCTAAATACGTACAAATAAAACTAAACTATAATCTCGATTTAAAGCTTTCGTGACTGCAGGGATTCATATTCTTGGTTATTTCGGTAAAGTCACGTAGAAGGGAAATAATAAAATAATAAAAATACAACATTATAAAATAAAATTCTCACGACGTTTCGGCCACAACGCAAGCTGCTGTCTTTCCCACAGCTCTGTTTCTTCACCTGAGGACGGCTGCTTGCGTTGTGGCCGAAACGTCGTGAGAATTGTATTTTATTGTTTTATTTTTATTACTTTATTATTTCCCTTACGTGACTTTACCGAAAGAACCAAGAAGATAAACTATAATCCTACAAGCAAAGCCCACTGAGGGTAATGAACTTATTTTTCAGAAGCTACCTGGCCACAAATGGTAGTTCAACAAAGTGGTTCATCATTTGGACATTTGATAGCAGCAAAATAATCTAAAACAATAAAAAAAATGCGTGCCTCTTAACGGTAGCTCAACCCGCCGCGTCGGTTCGTCCACGCGCCCTCCCGAGTTACTAAAAGCCGCGTGCCAGAGGTCGCAACCGGGTACCCGATACCCGTACCCTACCCGATACCCAGCTACCCGTACCCGGCTGGGTACGGGTACGGGTACCCGTTTGCGACCCTGGTGCGGCCGGGTACGGGTAGACCGTGAGTCACTGGTGAGTAACTATTTGTCACTCATTTCCCATCGTCTTGTCTCTTCTCACAATTCAAGTTCCTAGAATCAACTCACCCGCGCCTGCAACATGGCTTCATCCCAGAGGTCGCAATCGGGTACCCGATACCCGTACCCTACCCGTACCCGGCCGGGTACGGCCGGGTACGGGTACCCGTTTGCGACCCTGGTGCGGCCGGGTACGGGTAAGGAATCAAAACCCGTTTGCGACCTCTGCCGCCCGCCTAACTTCTAAGCAGCGTCCGCCGCTTAGTGAGAGCGCGAGAGGAGTTTGGTCCGACCAGCTCGTTGGTGTTCCGAGTGGTGGCGGAGCGATTCGGAGATCCCACCCCGGCTTCCAGAATCGGAATCTTTTATTTAGTCTGGAGGAGGAATCCGATGAGCTGTGAAGCTCTTTCTCACAGATGTCCAGTGTGGGGCTCTGCGCTTGTTCAACACGAACGCCTCCTCCTGGCCTCCGTCATGAACTTTTCCCACACGTGGCTTCCTCCCGTGGTGGCCTGTGAGTGTACTTTCCTCTCTGTGCTCAGCTGCGAGTGGTCGTATAACCGGATGGTTCGACTTGGTAGATTTTATTTACGATGGAAAATGTAACAGGCCCTTAATAGGTGCCGCTCGCCAGCACTTGCCCCAACACTCTGCCGAGGCTATACGGGCGATCTTTTGTTTTGTATTTACGTACTTCACCGGATAAGCCAGCGGTTAGAAACCGTGGACGCTAGCACGAAACCTTCGCCCGCAGAATGCAACGGGTTCCAGTCGCGCTCTCTCCCAGCCCCCCGCACGTGGTCGCGTTCGCTCGGCAAACCCGCGACGCTCCGTCGTGCGGCCTCCACGTGCGGCG
This sequence comes from Lampetra fluviatilis, assembly GCF_964198595.1. NCBI lineage: Eukaryota > Metazoa > Chordata > Hyperoartia > Petromyzontiformes > Petromyzontidae > Lampetra > Lampetra fluviatilis. The sequence goes on along the minus strand of NC_136325.1, from coordinate 5,965,898 downwards.
GGGGCTCGCGTCGTTGAGGCGGTGCGCACGGAAGCCAACGTCTCGCAAGAGTGGCAGCCGTAGCTTTATTTATTTACTTACTTAAAAATCAGGCGAGAGAGCGCTGAGGGTTAGTAACATCCGTGCGCAGTCTCCACAGGCCCGGTGTGTTTACACTCGCGTATGCATTATGCATCGCCAGAGCCTTGTTTAAAAGCAGGTGCGAGCCTCCTGCAAAGATAAGCTTTAGAATATTCATGTGGCGTCTCTATAGACTACCACCACCGCCCACCCCCCCTCCTGCCTCCCATTCATTCACAATCAATTATGCATTGGCCTCCCCCTATTCTGTGGGCCACAGTGCAATATGTTCACAGTTGCATCTTCCACCACGGGCCTGCTTGACCCAGGTGCTTCGCTCGTCAGTACTGGCCAATAACTTGTGTGACAACCATGTGAAATAACGAAGTGTGGTTATCCAGTAATCCATTTTCATCAGCCCTGTGAACAAATCGACACGGCTAAAGTTTTGCTGTCTGAGGTGGTGCCAATATGTGCTCTGGCCCACAGACTCTGATGTTCATTCACTCCCTCCCCACTGCCAATAAGCCTCATGTTTACAACTCCTGGCTACTGATTTAATTTTACATCGGTAACGATTGTTTTTATTAACGGTGTTTGGTATTTTATACGCACAGCAGACGAATGTAGCGTCTATATAAAATAGTGTTTTATGCAAACAGAGAATGTGACGTAGTGCTGCCCATTGGTGGTACGACCACCGTGGTTGCCATTGTGAGTGCGGTATTTTAAACGCTGCGCCCAGAACTAATCGGTTGCCGTGAAGGGCATGGGCAGCGGTCATCAGCCTTCAAGGACCCGCTTAGAGCAGAGGTCGCAAACGGGTTTTGATTCCTTACCCGTACCCATACCCGGCCGGGTACGGGTAGCCGTTCTCTACCCGTACCCTACCCGAAATGAGTGACAAACGGTGATTCACCAGTGACTCACGGCCTACCCGTACCCGTACCCGGCCGCACCAGGGTCGCAAACGGGTACCCGTACCTGGCCGGGTACGGGTAGCCGGGTATCGGGTAGGGTACGGGTATCGGGTACCCGGTTGCGACCTCTGGCTCGGATACGTCATTTGTCAAGGACCACACGACCGTCTCGTGTTCACGTCGCATTGCGGCGATTGAAGTACAGGTCGTCCCCGACTTACGATGGGGTGCGACTTACGATATTTCGATGTTACGATGGCGATAGCGATGCGAGAAAATTGTAAAATATTTTAAATTTCGCGCGGCAGGCAAACGCAGCAGCGTACGAGGTACGATACTGTACGTTTGGACGCTGCCGGGATGTTCTGTACGCATATAGTTTATACAGTACGCTACTGCAAATTGCTCTGTGTTGCTAAATTATCACCATTCTTTAAGTCTCCTGGGTAGGCTAGGCCATCTTGGACTTACGATATTTTCGACTTACGATGGGGTCGTTGTAACGCATCTCCATCGTAAGTCGGGGACTGCCTGTAATTGTTTTTGTTTGTTACCGAATTCGAACAAAAGAAATGTCTCTCGTTATCTTTGTTGCCCGACCTCCTTGGCATAGGGCAACGATGGTGTGACATCACGACTAAACTCGACTTTAAATTATTCGTTTTCAGTAAAGTCACGTAGGTAAGAAAGAAAATAAATCAATTAAATCGCGATGTTTCGAAGGCAACACAAGCTTCCGTCTTCAGGTGGAACCGTCACAGCAAAATCAGTGTGTCAAGTTTTGGTGTGACAGCAAAATTAGTGCGAGGTAGTTAACAACTCGCCATCGTTTAGTCGGCTTTCGTGAGCCCCAGGCTCTTTCTCACTTCAAGGAGCCATGCGAGCTTTATGCCAGCCAGATTACCGTCCCAGGAACAGCTTTTATAAAGTTTGTGGGACTGTTGTGGGAACACCCCAGCTTGGGTACTGTCCCAGCAGTACTGTGCTGAATATATAATAATTATCAACAATAATATCAGTGCAATTTATAACGCGCACAGATGTAAATTAATCTGACTGTCGGGTGCAGAGCCAAGCTCCGTGTGAGTGCCTCCTTAAAAACAAAAACTCTGCGCATGCTGCTGCTGCTGGAAATGTAGGGGGCGGCGATGGCGTTGCAGACGGCTTAGGCTGCCGCGGAGAAACGACGACAGGCAGTGACCCCTGGTCATGCTCCTCGGTGCAGAGAGGAGGAGGAGGAGGTTATGAGCTGCGCTGCTGCGGAGGAGGAGTGGGGTGCAAACCGTGAGCCGTGTAGTGCAAGGATACAGGAGGGCGAAGGGCACGGAGAAACAACGGCAGGCAGTGGCAACGGACCCTGGTCCTGGATTACAGAGGAGGTTTTGAGTCGCGCCGTGGAGAGTCGCAAAATACATGGTGCTGGTTTGGGGTTGCCACCTGTCCTGCTTTTCCCAGCGTTGTCCTCTTGTGGAGGCAGCCGTCCTGGGAATTCTGTACCCGTAGTCATGATAATAACGTACACCACTTGTCTTCCTTCGGCATTGTGGGATATTCTTCCCATGATACACCCTGGTGTCTTCGGGCCTCAAAAGTGCTTGCCAACAGCAACCGTGGCAACGCCTCCCCCCCCCCCATACCCTGTCTGTCTAAAGTGGGGTTCTTCTTTTTCAGTTGGAGGCTACGGAAGACGTCGATGGAGAGGAACACGGTGGGTGGTTGTAGTTTTTAGTTTGTATCTATACATCTATAAATGAAACTGTAAAACTAAACTATTTTTATTTCACCAGGTAAGTATCGATATTTTTCAGAAGCGACCTGGCCCGCAAATGATAGCTCAACCAAGTGGCTTATCGCGTGGACATTTATCGCAGCCAAACGGACGCATGTTTCTAAACGCGGAGGGAAAAAAAACCCGAGGACCCGGAGAAAAATCCGCACCACCACAGGGAAAAGACAAACTCCAAATGTACAGCAGGTGTCAGGGTGGTAATCGAACCCACGACCTCCTGTATACCAGGCGAGGTAGTTAACATCTCCGCCACCGTGGGATCCCATCGTAGTGTGCGTGATCGCCAGCGCTGTTGTTGGCGTGGGAGGGTGCACACGTGGCACTGCAGAGTATAATTAACTCGTGTTTCATTATTCAGCAAATGCCAACTATGCATCCGTGAGCCGTCTGCCGCATATCAACATAAGTGCCACCCCTCCGCTCCCCTCCCTGTGTCCACGCAACCGCTCTCGTGCAGCCCCCTTCTTCAGCCGCCCCGGGGGGGGGGGGCGATAATCCGGCGCTTTGAAAACAAGGGGGGCGTTGCGGCTCGCGCAAACGAGCGGCGAGACGTCCAGACACGCTGTGTGTTGAGGGAGTTGCGTGGTGGCCAGAGTAACAGAGTGGGAGTTGCGTGGTGGCGCGAGTAACAGAGTGGGAGTTGGGTGGTGGCCAAAGTAACAGGGTGGGAGTTGGGTGGTGGCCAGAGTAACAGAGTGGGAGTTGGGTGGTGGCCAAAGTAACAGGGTGGGAGTTGGGTGGTGGCCAGAGTAACAGAGTGGGAGTTGGGTGGTGGCCAAAGTAACAGGGTGGGAGTTGGGTGGTGGCCAGAGTAACAGAGTGGGAGTTGGGTGGTGGCGCGAGTAACAGAGTGGGAGTTGGGTGGTGGCCAGAGTAACAGAGTGGGAGTTGGGTGGTGGCCAGAGTAACAGAGTGGGAGTTGCGTGGTGGCGCGAGTAACAGAGTGGGAGTTGGGTGGTGGCCAAAGTAACAGGGTGGGAGTTGGGTGGTGGCCAGAGTAACAGAGTGGGAGTTGGGTGGTGGCCAAAGTAACAGGGTGGGAGTTGGGTGGTGGCGCGAGTAACAGAGTGGGAGTTGCGTGGTGGCCAGAGTAGCAGAGTGGGAGTTGGGTGGTGGCGCGAGTAACAGAGTGGGAGTTGCGTGGTGGCCAGAGTAGCAGAGTGGGAGTTGGGTGGTGGCCAGAGTAGCAGAGTGGGAGTTGGGTGGTGGCCAGAGTAACAGAGTGGGAGTTGGGTGGTGGCCAGAGTAGCAGAGTGGGAGTTGGGTGGTGGCCAGAGTAGCAGAGTGGGAGTTGGGTGGTGGCCAGAGTAACAGAGTGGGAGTTGGGTGGTGGCCAGAGTAGCAGAGTGGGAGTTGGGTGGTGGCGCGAGTAACAGAGTGGGAGTTGCGTGGTGGCCAGAGTAACCGAGTGGGAGTTGGGTGGTGGCCAGAGTAGCAGAGTGGGAGTTGGGTGGTGGCCAGAGTAGCAGAGTGGGAGTTGCGTGGTGGCCAGAGTAACCGAGTGGGAGTTGCGTGGTGGCCAGAGTAACAGGGTGGAGCGGTATACCTGTGACCGCAGGGAGGTTGAGTCTCGTGCCCATCTCGGGTTTGTTTCAACCGACGCCTCGGTTTGACGGAATCGGCCAAAAACAACGAAAATTGCCAGGAGCCGTCGACTTGTTCAGCAGTATTTCTTCACTCATTTTCAGAGATGGGAGGGCCCACTCTGCCGATAAGACATCAGTAGTGTTAAGGGGCCACCACACCTTTGAAACCATTGGGGAGGTTTGACAGCACGATGATGATGATGGGGGACGGTATTTCACATTTCGTGTATTGTCGGAGAGGCCGTGCTTAAGGCCACCAGGGGGGGGCCCGGCCCACCGGTGGGACCCGCGGGGGGGGGGGGGGGGGCCTTTACGATGAAGACCACCGACTTGGGAGACCCGAGGCCCCTGAGTGGAACTCGGCTTCCTGGCGACCGCGGGATGAGGGCAGCGGCGTCCCGAGCCGCGCGAGCCCCTTGGCCTCGTCGTTTCCCCGTGCCGACGTGCCGACGTGTCGACTTGCCGACGTGCCGACGTGCGCCGCTTTGTGCCGCAGGTGGCCTCGTGAAGAAGATCCTGGAGACGAAGAAGGGCTACGGAGCGACGCGGACACCGCCCAAGGTGCGCGGCGGTGGCGGTGGCTTCGTGCGCCGAGGGGACGAATTAACACCCCCCCCCCCGTCCCCAGGCCACGCGTGACGGTCCCAAGTTTACGTTTGTTGGACGCGAGTCCCAACTCAAGAGACCGGGGATGAAGTCTCGTTTGCAAAAGTGACACGATTTAGGGGGGGGGGGTGTAGGTGGTAGCCTGCCAGTAAGAGGGGGCGATGATTGGTATGTAGAGTGGTGCAAGAAGCCTATGTGGGGTCAAAGGCCTGTGTGTGTTTGTGTAAATAACTTATTTTGCACCGGATGTACGTATGTGCTTGTCTGTCAGTATGTCCGAATGCGTGCATGTCTGTGTGCGTCTCTGGGGTAGGGGGAGCGGGAGTGTAGTGGTTGGCGTGCTGCACTACGAACCCCCGTCGTCAGAGTTCGATTCCCGCTCACGGCTACCAACACCAGTGACGGTTATCTGGGCCTCCCCTAGGTCGACTCGGCCTCAAATGAGCACATGGTGTGGAGTGTAATCGCCACTAGGGCATGGTGCCGGCCACCCACCCACCCCCCGTCGCGTGCCGGCCACCCACCCACCCCCCGTCGCGTGCCGGCCATCATAATATGCGCTGCTCCTCGCGAAGCGCACTCGCCCCAACAGTCTGTTAAAGCTGACGCGGGGTGGGGATCTCTGCCCGCGCGTGCGTGCGTGCTGCAAGGTGGTGATGGACGGCGCGCGTCAGAAGGGGCGCGAGGCGGCGCTGCGCGAGACGGAGCGCCTACGTGGAGCCGTGCAGGCGCTGTGCCGCAGCACGCTGCCGCTCAGCAAGGTGATGGACTACCTGCAGGAGGACCTGGACGCCATGCACGCCGAGCTCGCCACGTGGACGCGCCAGAGGCGGCAGCACGCCGAGGCTCTCGCCGACCAGCACAGGTTGCCCGCGTGTGTCCGCGTGTGTGTGTCCGCGTGTGTGTGTGTGCCCGCGTGTGTGTGTGTGCCCGCGTGTGTGTGTCCGCGTGCGTGTGTGTGTCCGCGTGTGTGTGCCCGCGTGTGCCCACGTGTGCCCACGTGTGTGCCCGCGTGTGGCCGCGCATGTGTGTGTGTGTGTGAGGAGCAGTGGTGTAACCGGTTAGCGCGCTGCGCTACAAACCCCCCCGGCGAACGGAGTTTCGATGCCCTGGTTTTTTCGGTAAAGTCACGTAGGTAAAAAATAAATAGAAATAATAATAGAAATAAAATAATAATTCACGACGTTTCGGAGGCAACACAAGTCTCCGTCATCAGGTGGGACCGTCACAGCCAGATTTACTGTATCAAGTGAGGAAAAATCCAAGAGACAAGATCTTATATACAAGTTAAGGGGGAGGGGGGGAGGAGGTTTTCTGACTTTACCGAAAAAACCTAAGAGTATGAATCCTTGCAGTCACGAAAGCTTCAAATCTAGAAGTTCGATTCCCTGCTTTAAGCTACCAAACATTTGTCGTGGGCCTCCCCTAGGGCGACTCAGCCTCAATTGAGTACCCACTGCTCTCTGCTGTGTAAACGTCGCCACTGGGGAGACCACAGCGGCCGGGTGTGGTTCTGACCACCCTCGTGGGCCGTGGCAGCCTTCATAGGTGCTACTCAATTTAAAGCTTTCGTGACTGCAGGGATTCATCTTCTTGGTTCTTTCCCTTCTACGTGACTTTACCGAAAGAACCAAGAAGAGGTGCTACTCAATGTAACGGCACTTGTCCCAACAGTCGGTTCAAGGCTATACGGGGGATCTTTGCGTCTTGCTGGAGAGCTTATGCCGTGGTCCATTGCACTGCGATGCAGGCCTAGTGGCCTGACCCTAACATTCGCTCCTGTCTCCACAGCCTAAGCCAGTCGTCCTCAAGCCTTTATGGCAAATGTACTCCCTGCCTTGTTGTTGAATTTTGTTTCAACCGAGTTAACCCCCCCTTTGCCTGACCCACCATGATTCCGGGTTACCCAACGGATTTAAATGTTATCGTTGTTATTTTATATTGGAAGATTCACACGTGACTATTCACCAGTGGCTTCGCGTATGATGTGTAACTTCACACATTTACAAGTCACCGTCTAGCCCCTGGGACACTGCCACCTACCCCCAGGGGTCCGCATACCCCCGGTTGAGAACCACTGGCCGAAGTTGTGGGGGTTCATGAATATTTTACGGTCTCGCCGTCCTCTTATCAACTACATCTCATCTCTATTTAAAGCTTTCGTGACTGCAGGGATTCATCTTCTTGGTTCTTTCAGTAAAGTCACGTGAATTTACCGAAAGAACCAAGAAGATACATCTCATATCGCTAGACGGTTCTGCGATGTTAACTCTCTCGCCTGGTATACAAGAGGTCGTGGGTTCGATCCCGACCCTGACACTGTATATATGGAGTGTGCGTGTCCTCTCACCCTGTGGTCGCGTGTACATTTTTTCCAGGTCCTCCGGTTTTCCCCTCCGCATTTCAGAATCAGAATCTTTATACTGGAGGAATCCGATGGGCTGTGAAGATCTTTTCTATAGATGTATTTGGCTGCCATGAATGCCAACGTAATAATAGAAGCCCACTTGGTTGAGCCATCATTTGTGATAGCCAGATGGTCGCTTCTGAAAAAAATGGCTACGTAGCTCGGCGAGGCATTCACCTGGTGAAATAGAAAATAGTTTAGTCGTTACAGCTTGCGCGTCCTTATCGTGCGCCCGTGTCTCGTACGCGCGCCAAGGCTGACGGAGAAGGCGCTGGAGCCGCTGAGGGCCGAGTTGACGACCCTCGATCAGCAGATCCAGGAGCAGCTGGAGCAGATCGGCGCCGTCAAGGCGTCCGTCCACCGCAACGACGAGAGAATCGACAAGATGATTGGCAGCATCGGCGCCGGAGCCAGGGCTTAGGGGGGCGGAGCGCCGGTCGGGCCGCAGGTCTCGCTCACGGTCCTCCTGCCGCCGGCGGAAGAGTGCGACGTACGTGGGTACGTACGTACGTACGTAGAACTTTGTTTCGCACCGTACGTAGCCAACCGCGCTAATCAGAGGGGAAGGACAACAAACTAAACACAAAAAGGAGCTCTAATAGAAGTGAGTTTTCAATCGAGATTATTTAAAAGTGGCATAGCTCCAGTGGCTTCCTAACATCGGAAGGAAGAGCGTTCCAGACGGTCCGCAGAACCACATCTGAAAGCGGCGACCGTCTTTATTGGATGGCTAGTCAAAAGCCGGTGCTACTGCTGCTGCCGCGAGGATGACCGACGGAGTTCGCGTGATGTTTTATGCCCCTTGACGAGATCAGCGAGCTGTCCCGGTTAATTTGTGACGAGCACTTTGTGTGTGTGATGAGCGCAGCCTTCCACCGTATTCGTTCGGCAATGGAAAGCCAATGCAAATCGGTGAACACCGAACGGATATCTAGCGGGAGAGACGTGGGACTGGGGGGTGGGACTCGTGTAGACTCGCACGGACCGACAGACCCCGTTGTTGATCGAGACGCAGGGAGGGAGAGGTTGTACACTGGGGGAGCTTTTAGCGAACACACGCCCAGTCTCATTGGATGACACTCCGAATGGAACTCAATCGCGAACACACAAACTCACACGCGCGCGCACGCACACACACACTCGGTTCTGAACAGGGCCTCACTCATCCCAGGCACTTGTTAGGAACCCAAAGCCGGTAGAAGCTTTTCCTGAACTTAGACATTCATTATAATTGTTGATGGTCACAGCTGTTGCAGAACTGTTTCCCGTGACGTCCATGTTGCTCTCATGTCCGGACAACCCGCTTGGGGTTGGTGGTTGAACGGCTCTTCCCTCTTAACGCGAGGCAGCGTTGCTGGGCTTGCCTCGTGTTACACACCCTTGCTGATGAGACTCAATGTACTGAGTCTGCCCGTTTAAACAAGTGCTGATAGATAAGATAGAATCTAGTAGTTCCTTTTTGGCCGATGAACCTCAAATGTTACTTTGATCGATCTCCGGTGGTTAAACAGAACCCGGTAGAATATTTTATTCCCAGCTCTAGCCACAGCCTCCACTGATTGTCTTTTTCTTCCCCATCTCAGTTCTGTTATACAATGCCGTGTAGGTGTCTACAAACAAACCAGGGGATGAGACATGGGACACTGGGAGACGAGGTGGGGGGGGGGACACTGGCAGACACACCACTCGCTCTTCTGTAGTGAATGGGATTTACAGATGACATCAGTCCTCCGATGGTGGCCCATGCCGCGAATTTAACACACACTTTGGGATCACAAGAAAGGGTTTCTCCGTTCACTATTCCTGTTACGTTGAGTTTGTGTTTTCTGCGCTCCAACGTGTGTGGGGTTTTCTCCGGGCACTCCGCAGTTTCCCGCACGCAAACAATATCAATAAACGAAACGTTCCAAGCACCAGGGCCTTCCTGCGACGGCTTTCCCCTGCAACAGATGCAGAAGCCGAGTCTCAGAGGTCGCAAACGGGTTTTGATTCCGTACCCGGCCGCACCAGGGTCGCAAACGGGTACCCGTACCCGGGTACCCGTTCCCTACCCGTACCGTACCCGTACCCTACCCGAAATGAGTGACAAACGGTTACTCACCAGTGACTCACGGCCTACCTGTACCCGGCCGCACCAGGGTCGCAAACGGGTACCCGATTGCGACCTCTGGGATGAAGCCATGTTGCAGGCGCGGGTGGGTTGATTCTAGGAACTTGAATTGTGAGAAGAGACAAGACGTTGGGAAATGAGTGACAAACGGTTACTCACCAGTGACTCACGGCCCACCCGTACCCGGCCGCACACGGGTACCCGTACCCGGCCGTTTGCGACCCTGGTGCGGCCGGGTACGGGTATGTGTAGGCCGTGAGTCACTGGTGAGTAACCGGCTGGGTACGGGTAGCCGGGTATCGGGTATCGGTTACCCGGTTGCGACCTCTGCCGAGTTTCGGTCAAGCCACTGCGCCGCTAAGGGCCTCATTGCATCATCTCGACGAGACCGCGTTTTTAGAGATCTGCAAGCGGCGATGACGGGCACTGCTCATTGCAGCCGTGGGGCCGCCAGTGACCAATTTAATTCTCATTGAACGTCGTTGATTTTAACTGTCACTTAAAGCTGTGTGTATATATAAAGCTATAAACCTGTACACTAAGTTGTACATACCACAGCAGCTACTTTTCGTAACGGTTTGCAAAACATCACTTTGAAAAGTTTGCGTGTTCTCTCGGTACGGAATTGCACGGAGTTTTATTTCTAAACGTGCTTTTTGTATCGTCAAATGTGTGGCCGTACAAAGTGTTTGTTAAATGCACCCGCAAGACTTTTTATTTAAATAAGGGGGGAGTTGTGTGGGTTTTCCCCAGCCACAGTGCTTTTGTCAGTGTGATGCACAAACACCACCCCAGCTTTTAAGACTTAAGGACATTTCTTCCCATGCGGTGGCTATTCTGGACACTTAAAACACATTCCACAGTATGCGTTTCTGCCTGCAAATACTGTGCATTAGGAACTGGGGGGGAGGGTTGGCACGGTTTTTTTGAAGTGATGCAAGGTTAATTGTTTGGACTTAAAATACGTTCTCAGGTTTGTGAAATATTCAAAGAGAAACCCTTCAAATAAAAGAAAAACCTGGAACACTCGTAGGAGGAGTGGTGGTTATTTAATCAACCGTACAACACGTGGAGGCAGAATGAGGTGTGGGTGGATATTTCACCAAACTGTGAATGCGGTGAGGTGCAAACCGTCCCGGCCTTTGTCGCTTGTGACTGCCCCGGCACGCCGCAGTATTCTGGCGGACCAAGCGGGTTTACTCCACTCCGCTACTCCCCCAAATGTCAATCGCGCTCGGCAAATCATAAAGCGTGTCCGCGACATTCACTTTTCACCGATAAAACTTTTATTCATCGTACAAGACACTAATGCTCGTGAGCGCTAATACTGTTCCTGTGTGTTACATATATAACAGCATTTCTCACGTGAAATTACATTCTACAATAACGGTACTGTTTACTATACACACTGAAAACACGCGCTCGCCGGTGACGATTATTGTGAAGCCACGTTCAATTGTTAATCGGCGCGCACGCGTGACGCGTCCGTGTGTACGAGTGATCCCGGTCACTCCACGCGGGGCAGGGCCGCGTGCGTGTCTTTGGCCAATGAGAGCTGCTCCCCCCCCCCCTCCCGTGGTGTCATCTTCAGGGCCACGATTACATCCCACCGATCATCGATTCCGAAAACGCCACGACAAAAAACTTGGGTAACACGTTTTCCGCGTTGATAACGCTGCGGCCTTAGCAGTAAAACGTATTTTAACTATTTAAACAGTTTTTCTATATACCAGGAAAGGCCCACCGAGTTGGATAGCTCTTTTTTCACAAGCGACCCATCACAAATGATAGCAGCTGAAGTGCTGAACGAAGTGGCTTGTCGCGTGGAAATTTACAAGTGGCAGCGAAATACTCTAAACGTAACGGGCGTCTTTTCGGGAAACGGCCCTTCTTCATCGCACAAATTATTGCGTTATTCAATAGCTGTGAGTAGATAATATGCCAATTTTAAAAGTGTTCATGAAGAAAGTTTATTTTACTTGCATTTTTAACAGGGTCCCAGTCTCCAACTATTTTCCATGGTGTCTCTAACCTCTCAATGTACTATAAAGAAAATGGTCTTGCACAAAACGTTTGCTCTATGAGATCTCTTTTACCAGTGGCAAAATATAATAGGTTTTTACCCTTTTAACTGGTACAAAACTGACACCTTTATTCAAGGCATCATGTTTGCAATGACCACAACACAAGTAGTCAATAAAGCAAACAAAAAAAAGCAACTGATAAGGATAATAATATGCACTGTCCTTACGCCTTCTGGTGTCATCTGGCCCTACACCAATGGGGACTAGGCTCTAAAGAAAGCCGTCTCGGGTGTGGGCCAATCAACTTCAAGGACAGTGCATATTATTATCCTTATCAGAGTTGCTTCTTTTTGTTTGCTTTATTGACTACTTGTTTTGTGGTCATTGCAAACATGATGCCTTGAATAAAGGTGTCAGTTTTGTACCAGTTAAAAGGGTAAAAACCTACCATTAAAACGTTTGCTATTTAACTTCCTCGCCTGGTATGCAGGAGGTTGGATCCAGACCCTGACGCCTGCTGTATATTATTTGGAGTTTGCATGTTCTCTCTCTCCCCATGGTGGGATACATTTATCTCCAGTTTTCCCCTCCACATTTCAAATCAACATCACACGTTTAGAGGATTTGGCTGGTGTGGATTTTTCTCCGGGTCCTCCGATTTTTCCCTCCGCGTTTAGGAACATGCGTCTATTTGGCTGCAATAAATGCCCACGCGATGATCCACTTTGTTGAGCCATCATTTTGTGGCCGGATCGCTTCTGATAAAGCGCTACATAAGCTCAGTGGGACTTGTCTTGTAAACAAACAAAACATTGGTTTAGCACCGAGTTTGTTTCAGCCTTTCATTTTGAGCCTGAATGGGGAGCTACGGTTGACCAGATCATGGGGAGGCATCCAGGTGGTGTGGTGGATCTGTCACAGCACCTGCGAGTAGCATGGTCGGCTACGTACGGTGCGAAAGAAGTTCAACATGAAGAGCACATCCACCCAAATGCATGTCCACCTCCCACACAAGGCTGAGTTTTTGCCGGACACGAACTCCCTCTCTCTCAGAAGGACATTTTAAAGGTATTCCTCCTTTTAAATACATTTGTTGTTTTAAGTCTTGACAAGAGAGTAACTTCTAGAAAAAGGGGAAATACGATGTTTACATGAACCTAAGGGGTCTAAAACATTACATTCATGATTTCGCTATTTCATTCGTTTAAATAAGGTAACAACACGAGACCGGGTTGCGACTTATTAGGGCCTCATCGGCAAAGGACGGACCATTCTGAGACGATGCCACTTCGGGATGGGCAATATCAGCCACCCAAGCACCGAGTTGATAACTAAAGTGAACAGCGAGGTTTCAGAGAACAATGTTAAGATTCGACCACTTCAGACCGGCTGTTTGCATGCAGCCCCAGTTGACAGTAACAATATTACTATTACCGGTCGATAAAAAAAAAACTATCTTCTCAACACGCCAAGGTAAAATATACATTAGAAGTTCACGACAAGAGCATTATTTATTTGCGTTAAAAAAAACACGGGCGCTTATCCGTAGGGCCTTGCTACTGGCACTCTCGTCTCGCTGTCCACTTGGGTCCTACGGGACATTTGGGTTCGATTCCGACCCCGAAGCCTTCCCGTGTGCTGCTCTCACTGCTGCGTGCCCAGTCAGCGTGCTTCCAGCCGCAAACGCAGCCCGGTGTTCATCTGGGGGCCTCTAATTGTGGCCTCGGGGCGGCCGTCGCGAAACAACGGAGGAGCCACAAACGGAGCAAAAATCGCAGGAGAAATTGTTAGTTAAAAAAAAAACTTCACTTAACTTCGATTCACCCGTTCTACAAAAAAATTATAATCAAACACCGTTTAAGAGAGCTGTGTTTGAGGTTAGTAAACGTGAATTGAGGTAGACGTTGTTTGCGGGTTGTATATAAACTGTTAACGCCATCCTCCGTAAAACCGTTCCGATGTATACGGCCACAACTCCAATTTTGGCATCGCGTCTTTGCAACAGAGTTCTAATTTAAGATGCACTAAGCGGAAAATACTGATGGGGTCGCTGGAACAGATGTCATTTTAATGCCGTTCGATCTCAATCCTCTAATTACCACCACTCGTGAGCCCATTGTGTCAATCTTTGCGCTCCAAAGAGTCCCAGTTCAGCTCAGCCCAGTCATCGTCGTCGTCATAATAATCATCTGTCCAGGGTCAGTAAAATGACTGCCACCTGCTGAGGTTGCTCCATGCGCAGGGGTCAATTGTAATTCATGGGATGTGTAGAAAAAAACTTTTACGTGGAGGGACAGATACAGACAGAAACGATGCCCGTTATTTATTCCGTTACGTGACTTATATTCTCCACAACAAAGCTAATGATTATTTCGGCAGAAGCTGGCAATGGTCATTTAAACATTTTAAGAAATACGCGTACATGTGTGTTGTCAACTTCTTTCCAGGACTAACCCCTAAAGTCACTTTGCTTCATGCGAGACTCCGCAGCGGTTAACGGGTTCGTGCGCGGGTGGGTACACCGACTAGGATCCCACTTTTAAAGCGGCATCGACGATCATCGGCGACATGGGCGATTATTGAAGACCGAGCGAGGGGATGGCGGGAGGGGCGATGTGCTGCCGATAGCACCGGGCAACGCACCCGCAGGTGACGGGTCGGATTGAAGAAGAGACGGGGATTCATTTGGCGACACTTTGGGCAATCGTCGCACGCATTTTCCAGAGGGTTGGCAACGTGAGCGTTCAAGCAAAGAAAGGAGGTGGTGGGGGGGGTCCTTGTAGTGATAACGGACGAGGTCGGGGAACGATTTCGCCATTGGCATAAGGGAAACTGGTGGTAGTCTGTCCACATTTGAACAGTTGCTGAAGATCCGTCTCTTCGGTCTGACACAAATCCGTAGAGTGTCGATTGGTCTTGCCAGCTTAGCACCACTTTCAATTTCTGGGGCCTGTTTACTCCCTCGGGGAGTGGGTTGATAAACTGTTGAATTGTACTGCGCGATTAAAATTTGTTTCGATGTAATGCAATTTGCGAAGCACTCTTGTCAATTATTTTATTGTTTAGAGCGCTCTACTAAATAACGTTTGATTTGCTTGTTGTGGGTACAATGACACTATCACTACGAAGTGGCATGAATATTTTTAAGATACGCGTGGGAAATGAAAGGGATTTATAGAAGACCAACACTTGAGAGTAACAGCGATAGCTCCACTTGTTGTTAGCTTGCCGCATTGAGGAGGGATTGTTGTCGTGAACCCGCCCCACGCCTACCCCCTACGTCACTGCCCATCACGACCTACTTGTTGCACATGCACACTGCACCCCCCCCCCCCTGCACTACACAAACATCCCAACCCTGTGTCCGGAGGAAAGACCGAGCCTAAAATCGGGAAGGGGTGGGGGATTAAGGAGTAACGGAGTAGGGCCTAAAGAGGAGGTGGGGCTTAAGGAGTAACAGGGTGGGGCCTAATCAGGAAGAGGTGGGGTCTAATCAGGAAGAGGTGGGGCTTAAGGAGGAAGAGGTGGGGCCTAATCAGGAAGAGGTGGAATCTAATCAGGAAAAGGTGGGGCCTAATCAGGAAGAGGTGGGGCCTAATCAGGAAGAGGTGGGGCTTAAGGAGTAACAGTGTCAGGTCTAAAGAGGAAAAGGGGTCTAAAGGAGGAAGGAAACGGCCTGAAGAGGTTGAAAACTGGTCTGCTTGAATAAAATAAAATTATTTTCAGGAACGCATCGTTGGCCAGGTCTGAGCGCAGCTGTACCCTGGCATCGTGGCCGATGCATTTTGACTGGCACTGGTGGTGGTTTTGCGGTTAGAGGTTGGGGGTCATTCCGTCGTCTTGATTCCGAGGAATCAGGCCGGCCTGACGAATGTGGGCGAGCGAACTGATGAGACGCCTCATAAGGCCTCCCCCCCCCCCCCCCCCAACTGGTCGGTCAGTCCAGCAGGCCACGTCCTGAATGTCCCCGAGGGGGGTCGGGTCGGGTCGGGTAGGTCCCCGGGAGCGCAGCAGGGCCCATTGCAAGTGGCCTCATTACACGCAGCCTTGCCCGGGGAATGACCTCTGCGGTTGACGCCTTAAGCCCTATCATCATGACCACCATCATGACCACCATCATCATGACCACCATCATCAAGACCATCATCATGACCACCATCATCATGACCACCATCATCAAGACCATCATCATGACCACCATCATCATGACCACCATCATCATGACCACCATCATCAAGACCATCATCATGACCACCATCATCATGACCACCATCATGACCATCATCATGACCACCATCATCAGCATCGTCATGATGCGCGAACCCCTCCAGGGCATCGGCGGTCCCCATGAGACGCCACCACCAGGCGATCGTACCCTGGGCCACGCCGCCACACTCAGTTGCGGGACCAAGGCCACGGTGGTGAAGATCGGCCTTGACCGTGCGGGGACCCGCCCCCGGGAGGTTCCTGGTGTTGATCCGCCGAGGTCGTCCGCTGGGGCAATGTGTCCGAAGAACCCGGAAAGTCTTCTGGCTCCGAGCGTGCCAGGACACAGATGGGCACCGCGTGCGAAGGTGGATCTTGGCGTTGCCAGCATCAAATTTCGATTTGAAGCTTTCGTGACTGCAGGGATTCATCTGCTTGGTTTTTTCGGTAAAGTCGCGTAGAAGGGAAATAAAATAAACAAATAAAAATTCTCACGACGTTTCGGCCATAGCACAAGCAGCCGTCAGTCACGTCGAAGGGAAATAATAAAATAATAAAAATAAAACATAAGATAAAATTCTCACGACGTTTCGGCCACAACACAAGCAGCTGTCTTTCCAACAGCTCTGTTTCTTCACCTGAGGACGGCTGCTTGCGTTGTGGCCGAAACGTCGTGGGAATTTTATCTTACGTAATATTTTTATAATTATATTATTTCCATTCGACGTGACTTTACCGAAAGAACCGAGAAGTATCAGCATCGCTCGTGGGAGTGACCGCGGAGAGTGTCTGTTACGGGCACCGCTGTCGGTCACGGGACGTCCGGCTTCCGGCTCGGCAACGCCATCGTTGACTCTGTCCTCTTGAGCCACACCGGAGTAGCACGGCTCAGCAGAGCCGAGATTTCCCTTACTTGGGGCACTGCTGGTGGCAGGAGGACGGGCGGGGATCCCGGCTACCAGGAGTGCCTTCCGATCTGGGAAGCCAATATCACCTGCCGGTCCGTCCGATTGTCGGCACCCGTACGGTAAAAGCCGCTGAGTCGGGGCACAGAAAACACTTTGCCTGATTTTTGTCACGTAGACAACGAACCTTCTCTACGTAACGTTCCGTGGCCCTGCGGGATTTCATGATCGTACACGATCGTACACGTACGCGTGGCAGCAGGCATCGTACGCCTCTATGAGCCTATCGTGGCTTTGGCGATGAGCACCGCACCGACATTCAAGAGAGGGTGCCCCCCCCGCCCGGGTGGTTCTCTGGCGTCTCCAGCTCCGATCGTTTCCGATGCTTCCATCACGCACCGTTGAAGATCGCTCGAGCTCGTCACGGAAACTAATAATTGAGTTTGTTTTTGTTTTAAACACGCAAGGAATGAGTTTGGTGGCCAATGTCCCGACCGTGGAGTTCCAACCGCTGCCTGCCTACGTACACGGCTCTTTGATATGTTGCGTACGATTCTCAATGGTGATTTAAGGGAAGCGTGCGGGATCATTTCTGTTCGCGTTACTAAAAATCAAAAAACGCAACCGACAGCAGCGCGTAAGTCGCTTGAGACGCGATGCCTCTTTGGTAAAGGAAGACCAGTACGATCGTACCAGACGACGGCTGTTATTTTTACGAATTCATATTTAGCGACGGATGGGCATTAGATCGCCGAGTTTATTGAGCACCGGATTCGTGATCGTGCAGTTATCAGTTCGGGTCCCAATCAGGGACGACTCAACCACAGCGTCGTCATAATTATCATCATCATCCTCTTCACCGTCGTGATCATCACCATCTCGCTGGGGTAGGTTAAATAATCATCAACTAGTGAGTTGCGAGGAAGTCAAAAACTATTGCATTCACAATGGGGCCTTGTTATAGGAATGTGAAATTTCACCACTTGGCAGAGGACCAGCAGCGTAAATTAGCGCCGCCCACAACTCATTTTGCTGTGGGATTTGGACACTGGCCACACGAGGGGCCAACTCTTGTGGACGATGCCACAGGGTCTTTAACATCCCCTCCACTGCTGTGGCCTATCGGAACACTTGAACAACAGCAGCAGCAGCAGCAGGGAATTCAACCCACGTCAGGTGGTGTGGCGACAAGAAAACTGACTGCTGGGCCAAGCAGTCGTCTCCTGTTACCGGTTCAGCTCGTCCCATCATCACCACCACCACCATCACCACCACCACCATCATCATCACCACTGCCGCCACCGCCGCCGCCACCACCACCATCATTACCACTGCCGCCACCACCACCGCTGCCACCACCACCACCACCGCCACCAGGTTTCCGCCCGTTTGCATCGACGCGCGCAACAAAGCGGCGGAGGCAACGCGCGGCTCCGCGGGCTCCCCCCCCCCCCCCCCTTACGTGACCGTCTCCATCTTGGCCTTGAGGCAGACGTGCCGATCCATCTCGTACTTGAAGAGGAAGCTCTTGCGGCAGGTGGGGCACGAGTACAGGTACACGCCGATGTGCACGAGCGAGTGCTTCACCAGGTTGCTCTTGTAGAGCGACACGTAGCCGCACAGGCGGCACCGCTGGTTCTCCACGTCCAGGTGCACCAGGCCGTGGTCACGCAGGTCCGACATGCAGCCGGCCACCGCCGCCCCGCACGCCCCGCAGGTCGCGCGCTCCGCCGGCACCGCCTGCCGCTGCCACTTGAGCTGGCGCACGTTCGACAGGCGCGTGCCGATGCCCTTGTACTTGCGCTTCTTGCACTGGCCGCGAGCGTGGGCGCTCAGCTTCTCGGGTGACAGGAACTTGTGGCCGCAGTGCTTGCAGGCGAGCAGCGCCACGCCCGTGTGGAGCAGGGCGTGCTCCACCGCGTCGCTGATGTTGCCGAAGCGCAGGCCGCAGACGCGGCACGCGAGACGCTCCATGTCCAGGTGGCCGCACGAGTGCTCGCGCAGCGCCGAGACGCTCTCCTCGACGGCCTCGCCGCACGCACGGCACCGCACGATTGCGCACGCCGCCTCCTCCGCCGCCGCCGCTGCCGCCGCCGCGTCGTCATCGTCGTACTCCTCGTCCTCCTCCTCCTCGTCGTCCTGGACGCCGCCGCCGGCCGCGAAGCGACTCTGGGAGGGCGACGCCGCCATCCGCAAGAAGGAGAGCGGCTGCTTTCCCTCCTCCAGGACGGCGGTCGCCAAGTCCAGCTCCTGCTTGGGGAAGCTGAGGCCGTCGCGCGGGTCGCCCGCCCCCTCGTACAGCTCCTCGTCGGGGGACTCCACCTTGATCCGGTAATCGGCGGCAGGAACGAGCTCGCCAAAGGCCGCGCCGGTCCCGCCCCTGAATGCGCCGCGCGGGAAACCGTGGGGCCGGCGCTCCTGGCCGGCGGCGAAGCGCGGCTGAGCGGGTTCCCCAGCGCGGGCGGCGACGCCGAACGGCTCGCGGGCGAGCGGCCACTCCACGAAGGCCCCGCTGCCGCCAATCCCCCTGGCGAGGCCCGCACCGAATCTCGGCGCCGGCGAGCACTTGGTCTGGGGGGCGTGCACGCTGCCCCCTCCTCCTCCGTCGTCTCCGTCATCGTCGCCGTCGTCACCGTCGTCACCGCCGCCGCCGTACTGGAAGACCGACACCGTGCTCACACGCGCCACCTCCACAATGTTCAGCTCGTCCGCGTTCGCCGCCGGAGAAGCGTCCTCTGGGCACGCGGGCAGCACGGGCAGGAACGGCGAGCAGGCCTCCTCCAGGCCGACGATGCCCAGTTTCTGGGCGCTCCGGTGGAGCTCGCCAAGGTCGGCGAGGCTCCCCACGGTGACCGTGCCCTTGTAGACGAAGTCGAGCGCGAGCTCGAAGGCGTTGGCGCCAACGCAGTCCACCACGAAGGGGCCCATGTTGCTGCAGGGCGCGCCCAGGAAGAGGCTGCGGAAGTAGCCGCTGGTGCTGCTCAGCACCGCCTTGTGCGCCAGGTAGCGGCAGCTCTGCACCTCCACCACGACGTCGCAGAAGGAGCCGCGCTCACGCAGCTCGCACAGCTCTTGCAGCAGGTCCGACAGCTGCTTGTTGGTGGAGAGGCAGATCTCCTCGGCGGCGCCCACCTCCATCTCGGCACGGGGTGGGGGGGGGGGAGGAAGGTCGCGGTGGCGTCTCTGCAGGCACAGCGGGAAACCGGGGAGTGACCGCAGCGTCAAAAGGGGAAAAAATTTTGATTGGGAAATGATCAGAAGCGCTCCACCTTTTTCGCTCCGTCCCACTTCCCCCGACGCCCTTTTGGTAAAGTAACCTACGTCACCTACGTGACTTTACCGAAAGAACAAGGGGAAAGTGTTTCGCAACATTTTTTCCACGGATGCGATTTGTAAAATCGGTCATCACTCGTAACAGTGTGATGGCGATGGTCGACGGAGCATGACGAGCTGAGTGAAATCCCTCCAAGCGTGCGCTGGGGACCCTCGGTTCTGGAGCATAGCGCTACAAACCCGGCGAACAGATTTCGATTCCCGCTGACCATTGACAATCATCTGAACCGGTTCTGGGCTTCCCCTAGGTAGACCCAGCCTCAACTGAGTACCCGGTGGAAACATCGCCACGAGGTGGGCTGAAGTCATGGGTGCTGGCATGCCGACATTCGTAGGTGCTACTCGTTAGCAGTACTTGCCCCAACAGTCTGCTCAGGCTATGTGGGGGATCTTTGTCTTTGAAACGGGAGTTTGTATTCTCTCCCTCTGTTCTGCACGGGTTTTCTCCGGTTTCCTCCCATCGCCAATAAAACATACATCAATGTTATCGGCAGATCCTTGAGACTCGGTGAGGGTGATCACGTGTACTGCCAATGATAATTGAAATGCAAGCACAAATCCTTAAAATATATTTTTCCATAAACAAAACATCATCTTCCCCCCCCACCTGCCCCACAATGTAACCTACCTCTCCCCCCGAGCTGCTGACACCTCCCATGAACCCGCGATGGGGCCGAAAAACATCGTAAAGTAACAACCCAATGTAGCAACACCCTCTTGATAAAAAAATAAAACCTCCTGTGACACGCACAATGTGGCCTCGCCTCTATAAATAATTAAGTAATGGGTCCCCCCCCCTTGACGTCATTCGAAATGAGGAGTGAAGGTCGAACGCTTGAAGCCGAGAGGTCGTGGGCCCAGGACTCCACGAGGATGTGGGCAGCAGCGGCGACGGAGACAAAGACCCAGGGGGTGGGTCCGTTCGCCGTTCATCACAGAGCTTCACGGTTCGAATCCAGCGGCCACCCCCGATTAACACTGCCGTGTGGTGCGCACACAGGAGGGGGGCCGTCTTTCTCCGCTCAAATCGAACGCTGAAGAGCCCTTGACGTCGTTCTCAAGAGCAGGCCGTTGTGTGCCGCGTCAGGTTGCGTATAGTGTAGCGCTGTATCAACATGGACTGTGTCTCTAGACTACATGCGGCGTCATTACAGACCGTCTCTCTAATCCACACACGCTGTCACTCCAATCTACACGTCGCTTCACTGCACTGCGTCTATTCTACACCAGAGGTCGCAACCGGGTACCCGATACCCGTACCCTACCTGATACCCGGCTACCTGTACCCGGCCGGGTACGGGTAGCCGTTTGCGATCCTGGTGCGGCTGGGTACGGGTACGGGTAGGCCGTGAGTCACTGGTGAGTCACCGTTTGTCACTCATTTCTGGTAGGGTACGGGTACGGGTAGGGAACGGGTTCCCGTACCCGGCCGGGAACGGGTAAGGAATCAAAACCCGTTTGCGACCTCTGTTCTACACCCCACGTCACCACAGACTGCCTCGTCTGCACGTTAAACTTCTTGCAGGCCACGCATTTTCAACTTCAAAAACACGCGGGAAAGAACCAGGTCCCTCCCATCTGGACAACACGGGGCCCCCACTGTTATTCTGTAGCCCAGGGTCTCGCACCGCGTCGCACCATGCCGAGCGACCTTGCCCTGTGCTGTGGCGACGCCGTGAGCTTGCACGGTGGGGGGGGGGGCTACCGAAGATTCCAACAGGGCGACAAAAAAAACGCCACCTCTGAGTTACGATTTCCTAAACAAGGTTGTTTATTTTTGCGCGGTAAATAGTTCACAAACATTAACTTCTGGGCAGAGTGAAGTGCGCCTCCACCCGCGACCGCGTATCGTACACCGGCAAATGAACTGGCGCACACAGACTTCCCTGCATGAATGGATCACTGTTCAAGCCAGCCACGGACGCACAGAGGTGATGTTGCGTTGTTTGGAACAGGGCCCGGTCATGTGATACATCGAGGACGGGAAACGTCAAGGCGTATTTACGAACGTAAGGTCGCGTTCCAAATGCAAATCATACGCTTTGTGAGAAATTCTCTTCAACTGGCCACAAAATGGTCATCGTAATCGGTGCATCAAAACGCTCGTCGGTGTGACGATTTCATTCAATTGATTCTAGATTTGAAGCTTTCGTGACTGCAAGGATTCATACTCATAGGTTTTTTTCGGTAAAGTTACGTAGGTAAAAAATGAAATTAAAATTAATAAAAGTAATAATATAAATAAAATAAGAGTATTAATTCAATTGGCTGGGTTGTCGGGGTGGTGGAGGGCTTCACGACACAGATTTGACCAGATCACCGCATGGCCCGAACCAACATTTTTTAAAATTGTGCATCGTAATATAATATACTTATTGGCCGTATAAATGTACGTGTTCAAATAATACTTCTTAGTTTGGCCTATTATTCCATGGGCCAGATCAGGTTTCGGATCCACCTAAAGTATCAAAACTTTCATGCTGCCAATTTATTTATACGGCGGATAGGAGAGAATAACTTGATAACCACACTCATTTCCAGTGGTTATCACACAATTCACTGTCGTTGTGTTGACCACATTGGGAAATTTGAACCAATAAAATAATAAAAATAAAACATAATAAGACAATATAATTCTCACGACGTTTCGGCCACAACGCAAGCAGCAAATTTGAACCAGTTAAAGTGCGGTTTCTGGTCTGGACTCATGGATTGTGGGTTGTCCACCATTCTGTCCCATCGACTACACCTGCCGGACACGGCCAAGCATCGGAGAAGCAAGTCACCCCAGTCCCATCTCATTCCGCTCGAGGAAAATCTCCACACTCCATCGCCAAGTGCCATCGTCGCAGGATTTATGTACGCATGTTGAACCTGTTTCGCACCATTCGTAGCCAACCGTGCTAAATCGGGATGGTCGACAGGATCAGAGGGCTATTGATACGGGCGTCCGTCTGGGATGAGACTGATGTAAAGAGCCCAAAGATGCACCAGCGTTTGTAGCAACTTCAAAGTTCTCTCTACTACGACGTGTTACAACTGCTACGTGTTCAACTCCGCAGGGAATTCCCACGACGTGGGTCAGTCCCTCCAAAGGACTATCCCCCACACAAAGCGGTGTGTTGACTTTACCGACCCCAGAAGGATGATGGGTTGAGTCGACCCCCCGACCTGGATGCGAACTGGAAAACCCACAGCGAGTGGCGTAAACGAGAGGATTGTGTGGAGCATCACGGCTGAAAGCAAATCGCAATGCGCAACTACACTCCGCCTCTCCACGTAGATTATTTAGATTACGTAGGCTGCTATAATGTCCAAATGATGGGTCACTTTGTCGAGCCAGCCAGGTTGCTTCTGAAAAACAAGTTAATACCTCAGTGGGCTTTGCCTGGTAGGATGGGGATGGTTCAGTTTTATTAGTACAGTGAGGGAAAAAAGTATTTGATCCCCTGCTGATTTTGTACGTTTGCCCACTGACAAAGAAATGATCAGTCTATAATTTTAATGGTAGGTTTATTTGAACAGTGAGAGACAGAATAACAACAAAATCCAGAAAAACGCATGTCAAAAATGTTATAAATTGATTTGCATTTTAATGAGCAAAATAAGTATTTGACCCCTCTGCAAAACATGACTTAGTACTTGGTGGCAAAACCCTTGTTGGCAATCACAGAGGTCAGACGTTTCTTGTAGTTGGCCACCAGGTTTGTACACATCTCAGGAGGGATTTTGTCCCACTCCTCTTTGCAGATCTTCTCCAAGTCATTAAGGTTTCGAGGCTATGGTTTGGCAACTTGAACCTTCAGCTCCCTCCACAGATTTTCTATGGGATTAAGGTCTGGAGACTGGCTAGGCCACTCCAGGACCTTAATGTGCTTCTTCTTGAGCCACTCCTTTGTTGCTTTGGCCGTGTGTTTTGGGTCATTGTCATGTTGGAATACCCACCCATTTTCAATGTCCTGGCTGAGGGAAGGAGTTCTCACCCAAGATTTGACGGTATATGGCCCCGTCCATCGTCCCTTTGATGCGGTGAAGTTGTCCTGTCCCCTTAGCAGATAAACACCCCCAAAGCGTAATGTTTCCACCTCCATGTTTGACGGTGGGGATGGTGTTCTTGGGGTCATAGGCAGCATTCCTCCTCCTCCAAACACGGCGAGTTGAGTTGATGCCAAAGAGCTCCATTTTGGTCTCATCTGACCACAACACTTTCACCCAGTTGTCCTCTGAATCATTCAGATGTACATTGGCAAACTTCAGATGGACATGTATATGTGCTTTCTTGAGCAGGGGGACCTTGCGGGCGCTGAAGGATTTCAGTCCTTCACGGCGTAGTGTGTTACCAACTGTTTTCTTGGTGACTATGGTCCCAGCTGCCTTGAGATCATTGACAAGATCCTCCCGTGTAGTTCTGGGCTGATTCCTCACCGTTCTCATGATCATTGCAACTCCACGAGGTGAGATCTTGCATGGAGCCCCAGGCCGAGGGAGATTGACAGTTCTTTTGTGTTTCTTCCATTTACAAATAATCGCACCAACTGTTGTCACCTTCTCACCAAGCTGCTTGGCAATGGTCTTGTAGCCCATTCCAGTCTTGTGTAGGTCTACAATCTTGTACCTGACATCCTTGGAGAGCTCTTTGGTCTTGGCCATGGTGGAGAGTTTGGAATCTGATTGATTGATTGCTTCTGTGAACAGGTGTCTTTTATACAGGTAACAAGCTGAGATTAGGAGCACTCCCTTCAAGAGTGTGCTCCTAATCTCAGCTCGTTACCTGTATAAAAGACACCTGAAAGCCAGAAATCTTTCTGATTGAGAGGGGGTCAAATACTTATTTCCCTCATTAAAATGCAAATCAATTTATAACATTTTTGACATGCATTTTTCTGGATTTTGTTGTTGTTATTCTGTCTCTCACTGTTCAAATAAACCTACCATTTAAATTATAGACTGATCATTTCTATGTCCGTGGGAAAACGTACAAAATCAGCAGGGGATCAAATACTTTTTTCTCTCACTGTATGTGTTTGCATGATTTGTTTACCTTTGCCACTCCTATTGTATTTGTGTACTGTTTGTTGTTGTAATGTTCTTACCCCGAGCCTCCCTACTGGACATGTGTGAAAAAGAGCTTCATGGCTCATCGGATTCCTCCAGTATAAATAAATATTCTGATTCTGTAAACAGCACGTGTATTTGTCCAGCAGCCTTCAATGCCGGTGGACAATCATGGTCTGGAAAGCGCATAGACCGATTGACTAAAACACGTTTGCCCTTCTCCCCTCTGCACCTACGGATTATGCAACGGTTGGCTACGTACGGTGCGAAAGAAGTTCAACATACGTACGTAGAGAGAGGTCAGCTTGTATTTGCTTACTGCTAGTGGATCAACTCAGCCCACAGTGCTGCCTGTTCCGAGTAATTTCATCAACCGCAAGGGCACGCACAGTAAACTGTCCACCGATTGCTTCGACGGATATTTTTCACCCTCATTGCTGCTTTGCTGGACGCGAATCTTTGTCAAAAATGCCGCCACCTCGGTCGTTCGCCCCGCGGGAAGTCGCTTCAGGGCGGAGGAGGGCGCTTCGTGGAGCGAGCCACTTGTGATTCAAGTGAAGATGCCCGCAGTAGTGCGTGTCAAGAGCTTGAGAGAAGAAACGCCCAATACCTTTCCTTACCCGGAACAACACACACGAGGATTGCTTGCAATAGTCTGTTGCGCGAAAAACACGATGTTTGCATCACAAAAGCGTTGTGGATGCATGATGGCTGCAAAAACAAGCGATTCCAACATCACTCAACCACCGGCCATTCACCCGGCCCCCTCACCGTTACCCCGACTCCATCAACCTGACCTCCCGACCCCGTCACCCTGACCCCGGGTTGTACCTCGCACACAAGAACGCACACTCACAATAATCTCTGCATGACCCACCAACCCTGCCTCCCAACAGCCGGCTAACCGGTGGCTTGTGCCGCAGATTGTATGGCTCCCCTAGGGACGCTGGCACATGCGCGCCCTGCTTATCTCATTCCTGCGAGTGGTAGCAGTTTATGCGAGCGGCAGTCACAACGTGGGAACAGCTGCGGCTCCTGGCTCCGGGTTGACGAAGCTACAAACTCCGTCCTGGGTTTTCCCAGTCTGAAAAGTGACGATGCATGCAGCGCACCATGGAATAGTTGAAAAGCCGGAGTGCACCGATATATGGCTACACCGTCGGCGCTTTCTTAAACAGAGACCGAAAGAGACCGGTAAACTCAAGCGCAGCTCCACAGATTCACACAGGAACCTATAGGTGCACACAGAAACCCAAATTCACGCAGGTAACCAATGACTCAAAATAGAGGCCCAGTGAGAAACAGGAAAGCACTGGCAGCACCTTCTCACACACAGAGAGCTATAGACTCACGCAGACGCACACAGACCCGAGAGCCACAAAGAGACCCCCCGCTCAGAAGGTGTAAAAGCGCTGACGGAGGCTTCATCATCATCGGAGCTCCAGCAGACGGTCGCTCGCAGCCCACGCAGATTCCCAGGGAGATCGGTCTGGTCGAGTCCGGCACCGGTGCAATATAAATCAGAATTTGGATTCCCATAGCATCGAAAATGTGACCGCATCTCAAGTAGCTGTACAAAGATGAGGGGGGGGGGGCGGAGATGGGGAGATAGGCACACCATGCGAAAGGCCAAGGCGAGTGGTAGGAGGCTGCAGTGCTGGGTGGTTGAGGACAGCTCAGCATGGTAAGGGAGAGTAGAACAAAAATGAAGATATCACTGGTCACACTTTTTCTGGCATAAGGTATTCCAACGGTTCTAAGGTACTTTGGGGTGCTGATTCCAAATCTGGCATCAGTCTTTGTCTATCACATCAGGTTTTTGAGATATCAAATATTGCATTTTCAATAAAAACTGCAGAAGAAAAATATTAAATAAATGTGGATATCTACATAAAATTATATTATAAACACACTATCCTAAAAATACAGCGCCATATGTTAACACTAAAGCAGTCACTGACTCGCACCAACTTGCAATCATAAGTGACAGAGTTAATTTCGGGTAAAATCAATGAAAATGGGGTATGCCGATTGCATAAAAATCGATGTGATAGAGCAAATCTGAGATCATATTTAGAATCAGCACCCTGAAATTAGTCTAAAACAGATGCAAAAGTCCAGGCCGGAAAAAAAGTTTTTTGTTGTTGTTGACCAGTGTTATTTAATTGAGGGGTAGAGACAAGTAAATCCTAAAGGGCTGGACACAAGCAACGCCACCCTTTACGTTACAAAGTATCCAATGTTCAGTGGAAAACCTGGTACAGAGTATCATCGCGTCAAGACTGGAGTCACAGCCTCAGCAACAGCAGCCACCGCCATTCGCCACTAATTGGCGGTGACATCACGGCGCTCGTGCCAGGCTAGGTGCACTTTTAGGCCATCGCGTGAAGTGTCGAAGGCTCGCCGCTGCCAGGTTACAGAATACACCTGTGTGCCATGGGTTGACCGACTGAGATGACTGGCAGATGCACTCCAGCTGTGGCAACTTGCAGAGTTTTAACCGCCAGGTGCTACACTCGTTATCATGAGCGCCGCTCTTCTTTCCAGAGGAGCTCACTGATGGGACTGTTCCAGTTCGGCGCACACATGTGCACACATGCGCACACATGCACGCCTGTTGAACACCGGCCTTCTCTGACCGACAGTGCAACACGGTAGTGCAACACAGCAGCGGAGACGCCCCCACCCCCTCTCCCGTAAGGTAGCGAAATAAATAGTCACCAATTCTATTATCGCAAATACAAAAGACGGTAAAATAAACACCGAAAACTAGGTAGGTGCGATGTACATCTGTCTTTCTTTTGTTTGGGAAAGCCCACGAACTGGTGGGTGCGTACGGGGACCTCTCCCTCCGGCCGTCCAGCTTGCAAGTCGCTCATTAGACGCTCTCAATCACCGGTCACCGTTTGTGACAATTTGCATCGGTGAAGCCGCACGGGATCTTTGTTTTACAAAAAGCCGAACCCCCCACCACGCCGAAATCTCTAAAGCTCACAACTGAACGATCCGTTTGGTTTATTCTGCCAAGGTAACCCCCGTAAATGAATATAGAGGCTTTGATCCGAAACTGCAGTCACATTCCCAGACTACTGCAAAACACAAAAATAACCAGGCTTATAATGACTTTTTAACGTTCAACCCCTTATTACCGAGCAGGAACACAACCATTTGAAATCACTTTTCGGCAGGCAGGAACGTACAAGAAGCTAACTTTAACGATATTTTACGTGGGTAAAAAAACAAAACACAAATGTCTTAAAATTCTCAAACGCACATTTTTGAGTTCAGATGTTTATCGTTTTATGTTTCTTCATCACCATCATCATCACGGTCCATGGTGTCCACTGCACATGCCGTGATGTGTTTCCACTTTCCTCTGTCTTGTAGTGCCAATACAATATGCTCAAGTCGTGGCCACATCTTTCTGGCATCAATCTCTGATGTTGTCAAGCCATTCTGTGTCAGTTCTTCCTTTAATTTTCCCGAACACACTTTTCATGTTCCTGTTGTTGTTGTTGTTTATTTTGCTTGCTCAATGGAATATATTCGTGCGTAAGTCCGTGATAATAAAATAAAACACATTTTATGCAATTCTGTATTCCATTTAACATTGCTTTGTTTCAGACGTTACTTTTATTTTCCATGCCAATTTTTTTTTTCTACCAACAGTCACTGAACCATCTTTAGACCACGTCCCTCTTCGGTTAGCGACTTGCCACCTCAACCTGCACTCACCTGGCCACCACTCTCCGTGCCAGGCCAACGACCGTGACCGTCCCCTCGAGGCTCGTACGCACGACCGCCTGCAACGCCACGAGCCCAAACCGCAACGACGGCTAACAACGTCTTCGATTCAGAAGCGGGGTGGGCGACGCGTAAATCGGCGTACGCCGGGGCGTCACTCGCCCACCGCGGCGGTGCCGCCAAACCCCCCCATCGCTCCGCCGCAGCACCGGATCTTGTGGTGCCTCTCCAGCTGGTTCTTGAAGAGGAATTTCTTGCTGCAGGAGTCGCAGCAGAACAGCAGGATGCCGATGTGCAGCAGCGAGTGCTTGACGAGGTTGCCGCTCGACGTCATCTGCAGGCCGCACACCCGGCAGGCGTGACGCTCCGCGTCCACGTGCAGGCGCCCGTGCTCGCGCAGCGCCGACATGCTCTGCGCCAGCGGCTCGGCGCACACCTTGCACGGCAGTCGCTCGGCGCAGTCGGCAAGCGCCGGCGACGCCCCCGCCGCGTGGTGCGGCAGGGCCGAGCGGCCGCCGCCGCCCCGCGGGCCGCGGTTCTTGCGGCAGCGCCCCGAGGCGTGGACGCCCATGAGCCGCTCCGACACGAAGCGGCGGCCGCAGTGCGCGCACGCCATCACCGGCACGCCCGTGTGCGCCAGCGCGTGCTCCACCGCCTCGCTGATGTAGGCGAAGCGCGCCCCGCACAGGCGGCACTCGAGGCGCTCCAGGTCAAGGTGCGTGCACGAGTGCTCGCGCAGCAGCGACACGCTGGCGTCCATCGGCTCCCCGCACGCGCCGCACTGCACCCGCTCGGGCGGGCCCCCCCCCCCCCGCGTGCCGGTAGTACTTCTCCGGCGAGACGCTCGCCGACGACGGCGCCGGTGTCGCCGCCGGCTCCGGCTCGAGGCCGAGCGGCGGGACGCGGCGCCAGCGGCCGTCGCCGTCCTCCTCCTCGTCGAGGCCTTCGCCGCCGGGCGGCGCGGCCCCGTCGCCGGCGTCCGCGTAGAGGCAGTCGGCTCGGCCGCCGAGCTCTTCGGCCTTCACGGGCCACGCGTGCCCCTCGGCGGGCGGGTCGCACTGGGGCTCGCTCTTGATGGCGTGCGCGGGAGAGGCGGCGCGACCGCCGTAGTCGTCCAACAGGCCGCCCGCGTCGCCCGCGTCGCCGCGCTCCTCGTCCGCGCGATCTTCTTTCTCTCCGTTCCAGCCGCCGCAGTCCGCGGCCGGGGCCACGTCGGCCGCGGCGACGGCCGAGAAGTCGTTCTCGACGTCGAAGGGGTCGTCCTCGCGCCCGTTGGACCCGCCGTTCTCTTCGGCCGCGTTATCGCCGCCGTCGAAGGCGAGGTGGTCGTCGTCTTCGTCGTCCTCCTCCTCCT
This sequence comes from Lampetra fluviatilis, assembly GCF_964198595.1. Lineage (NCBI taxonomy): Eukaryota > Metazoa > Chordata > Hyperoartia > Petromyzontiformes > Petromyzontidae > Lampetra > Lampetra fluviatilis. Next base: position 5,935,799 of record NC_136325.1, on the reverse strand, counting down.
CGTCGTCGTCGCCGCCGCCGACGTACGGCTCGCACGCCTCCACCAGGCAGCGCAGCTCCAGCTTCCTGGCGGCGCGGCGCAGCGGGCGCACGTCGGCGCGGCTCACCGTCACGTCGCCGCGGTACACGTAGCCCAGCACCTGCTCGAACGTTCCCATGGAGACAAAGTCCACCACGAAGGGGCCCATGCTGCTGCAGGGGGCGCCCAGGAAGAGGCTGCGGAAGTAGCCGCTGGTGCTGCTCAGCACCGCCTTGTGCGCCAGGTAGCGGCGGCTCTGCACCTCCACCACGACGTCGCAGAAGGAGCCGCGCTCACGCAGCTCCCACAGCTCTTGCAGCAGCGTGGAGAGCTGCTTGGCACTAAGCAAGTTAACGTCATCCTCGGCATTCTCAGCCATTTTCCGGCGCTTGCTAACGGTCCCTAGCAATAGAGAAGAGATCATCGTCAGGGAGAATCTGCGCGTGGCGCTCGGATAAATAACATTTGTATCAAAACAGCTTTTCCGCTCGTTGCCTTCCGTCTCCTTCTCAGCGGCGAGGCCACGCCGGAGGTGCGTCTTGCTGCAGCACGACATGATCCAGGAGGACGAGGGGATTTTTGGGTTATTTTGAAAACGTAGTAAGGCTTCGGAAACGTGCGCCGCTTGTGACCATCGGAGCGCCGAATTTTTTGTTTCGCGTCATCGTACATTTCTTAAGCGTTCCCGCGGAACCAACCAACGAACGACCGACTAACCAACCAAACGACCGACCGATCAACAAGGGTCAGGGGACTTCGGAGCCGCAACGAAACGACATAACGAGACGGGGCGGACGTGAAACCAAAAAGACCGCGACGCCGACGATTCAAGACGCCCGTTTTTGACGGAGCCTTTTCCCAAACGTAGCCGGACTCGGCCTGTGCTCGGGAAACGCCGCTCTCGTAATTGTCGCTCAGTCCCCAAGACCTAAAAAAAAACGGCCGAGCACAAGATGTCTCTCGGGCGTTAAAAATAAACGGCGGGACGAGGGGGATTAATGTCATTAATGGGAAGCGGAGTGTTGACACACGTCGGCAGGCCTTCCACCTTCTGTCTCATCAACAACACCGTGGGCCAGCTGACCCGGCAGCTGCAGATTTTAGCGACAGGAGCCGTGGGGGGGGGGCATTGTTCCAACGACGAGAATCAGCGAGGATATTAAACCAGTCCCGGGCCTGCCTTGCTTCTCAAGCAAACGGTGCCGGGAACATTCACCAGACGGCTGTCGGATGTGCCTCGTTTCCTCTCAGCGACTGAACAATCCGCCCCAAACCCCACCCAAAACCACCATTGCTCACTTTTGCTTTTTCAACGCAATTTTGCCCAAGCGGCTCAAAAATGTTGTTTCAAAGCACGGGGGCCACTCGCGTTCACGCTCGGCCCCCGTGGCACTGAAGCGACATGCCGTCGTGTGCGCGTGCCCGGCCCACGCGACCCCGCTTCGGGAGAAGTTTGTGGGAGAACGGCGACGCACCTCGGCACACCGCCCAAGGCGTCTCCCGCTATCGGGAGGTTGCGAGTTCAAATCCTTGGTTGGGTGTCGACAACCGATTGTCACTCCCGGGGGCCGATTGAGTACTACTCTGTGGAGAAAGTCAACAGTGGTTGACTTTGCCCCCACCATAGCAACGTGGAATATCCACCAGTGCTGGCTCAGGGCTGTAAACCAAAACAGATGAGCACCCGTGCCTCAATGCTTCCAATTTCTGTTTCACTCTGCGGATGGTGCAATACGACCAACAACCCCCACCCCCTCCACTGCACACGTGGGCATGGAAGCAACGCTGGACGCGCCAACGATGCACAAATCATCGCAGGAGACACCTCGTGTACGCCAAAACAGCCGTTGAGAAACGTCGCTTCTGCCGAGACATCGATTAACGTTAGCATGGATTTTTCACCACGATGCACCAGATTTTTTTCTAAAGTCGGTTTAAAAAAAGTTTTTTAAAATTCACGTCTTTTTTTTTCGTGAACGGCAGATCGAAAATGTAACACGATGCGATTGTTTTACGGCAAGCCACCCGATGACAAGGTTAAAGCCAGAAAGCTCACCAGAGCCGATAAACCGTGTTTTACCTTAAGTGACACTGAGATTGGTGAGGCCAGAGTATCGTTACTGCTAAAACCCAAAGGATAACAAGATGCTGTTGGAATCGTACACTGGAGGAGAGAGCATTCGCGAATCGTGCGAATTGTAGGATGGTGCATTGTTCACCCTCCCACCGTCCGCTTCGTTGATCTATCATTTGTGGCCAGGTCGCTTCTGAAAATTAAGTTAATACCTCAGTGGCCTTTGCCTGGTAGGATGGGGATGGTTTTAGTTATATTTGTAGGTGTTTGGGTGATTTGTTTACCTAACGTTCTTAACCCGCCCCTACATGACAGCTGTGAAAAACAGTTTTATAAATAAAACAATAAAATTCACACGAGCGTTCCGTGGCATCGTACATTTTTTCAAAAAATGTTCTTGCTGTGGTTATCACACCTGATGATGATTGCTTGTGTTGCAATCGAAACGTCGTGAGAATTTTTATTTTTTGTTATTTTTTTATTTCCCTTCTACGTGACTTTACCGTAAGAACCATGAATAAGAACATGCTCACGATGTTAACAAAGATCCCCCGTATAGCCTGAACAGAGTGTTGGGGCACATCCTGTTAGTGAGTAACACCTATGAAGGCCGGCACGGCACACGAAGGGGTGGGTGGCCAACACCACGCCCGGCCTTTGTCACCCCAGTGGCCATGTTTTTACACACCCCAGCAGGTACTCATTTGAGGCCGAGTCGACCTAGGGGAGGCCCAGGACTGGTTCAGATAATCGTCACCGGTGTTGGCCGTGAGCGGGAATCGAACTCGGGTCACCAGATCCGTAGCGTAGCGTAGCGCTAACCGCTGCACTACCGCTCTGCTGACACACACACATTCATATTGGCATTGTACTCCACGCAGATCTGACCCAAAAAAATAATCAAATACGACTCGCATTGGCCGCAAACCGTGTGACATTTAGACGGCTCAGGCGCCCGTGCAGCAGACACTGAAGCCAAGGCCAGGCACTGACAGCACGCTACGGAGCGTGACAAGACAAAGGTTCCCCACACGTTTAGACAAAGACTGCTGGGTGGGGAGCAAGGGCTCCGATTAATGCTTGACACGGCACACGAGGGGGTGGTGTGGTCAGTAGCCACGGTGGGGAGATGTTAACTACCTCGCCTGGTATACAGCAGGTTCGTGGGTTCGATCCCGGACCCTGATGCCTGCTGCTGTATATTTGGGGTTTGCGTCTCTCTCTCTCCCCGTGGTCGCGTGGATTTTTCTTCGGGTTCTATGATTTTTTTTATTATCTCCCCATTTGGAATCAACGTGCGTTTAATCGCATTTGGCTGCTATCAATTTCCACAAGCCACTTGGTTGAAAAAATTTGCCAAATATCTCCGTGGGTCTTACCGGGCAAATGAAGAATGGTAAATATTAATAGTCGCACCACACCCAGACGGCTTTATCTCCCAAATTATGATGTTTTACACACCGAACCAGGTACTCGTGTTGGACTGAGTCGCTCTACAGAGCCGGTGTTAACGTGCTCGCTGCTGATGTTACCCAATAGTCTTGACGCTCACACGGCCCACGCACACACAAAACAAACACACAACGGGGTCACATTTGGCTGTCAGGCCAGGCAGGAGAGCAGCTGAGGTAAGGTTGGTGGCTGGCGAACGCAGCGGACGATGTCGGGACAATGGGCAGTGCGCTACGTGCAGTGTGACTAGTACGGAGTGTGTGAGTTTTTGTGTGTGTGAGTGTGTGAGTTTGTGTGTGTATGAGTGTTTGTGTGTGTGTGAGTTTGTGTGTGTATGAGTGTTTGTGTGTGTGTGTGTGAGTGTTTGTGTGTGAGTGTGTGAGTTTGTGTGTGTATGAGTGTTTGTGTGTGTGTGTGAGTGTTTGTGTGTGAGTGTGTGAGTTTGTGTGTGTATGAGTGTTTGTGTGTGTGAGTTTGTGTGAGTGTTTGTATGTGTGAGTGTTTGTGTGTATGTGAGTTTGTGTGAGTGTTTGTGTGTGTGAGTGTTTGTGTGTGTGAGTGTTTGTGTGTGTAAGTGTATGTGTGTGTGAGTGTTTGTGTGTGTGAGTGTTTGTGTGCGTGTGTGAGTGTTTGTGAGAGTGTTTGTGTGCGTGTGTGAGTGTTTGTGAGAGTGTCGGTGTGTGTTTGTGCGTGTGTCTGTGTGTTTGTGTGTGAGTGTTTGTGTGTGAGTGTTTGTGTGTGAGTGTTTATGTGTGTGAGTGTTTGTGTGAGTTTGTGTGCGTGTGTGAGTGTTTGTGTGCGTGTGTGAGTGTTTGTGTGCGTGTGTTTGTGTGTGAGTGTTTGTGTGTGAGTGTTTGTGTGCATGTGTTTGTGTGTGTGTGTTTGTGTGTGAGTGTTTGTGTTTGTGTGAGTGAGTGTTTGTGTTTGTGTGCGTGTGTTTGTGTGCGAGTGTGAGTGTTTGTGTGAGTGAGTGTTTGTGTGTGTGTTTGTATGCGTGTGTTTGTGTGTGTGTTTGTATGCGTGTGTTTGTGTGTGTGTTTGTGTGCGTGTGTTTGTGTGTGTGTTTGTATGCGTGTGTTTGTGTGTGAGTGTTTGTGTGCGAGTGTTTGTGTGCGAGTGTTTGTGTGCGTGTGTGAGTGTTTGTGTGAGTGAGTGTTTGTGTGAGTGTTTGTATGCGTGTGTTTGTGTGTGTGTTTGTCCGGCAAAACAACCTCCTACCTCCTCGCGGTGCCGGACGGGCAACACTGTCGTGGGCAGTGCTGTGGGGGGAGGGCCAATGCCCATTGGCCTCTCCCCTCATGGCGTCTGTGACCACCACAGTGGCTAAACGGGGGCTCTGGACGGGTGCGAGGGGCTGGTAACCCCTCCACCTTCAATTAACCACCACTAAACTACGATTTAAACATAAACCTGTAATTAATAAGCTTGTGCCGGAGGCCCCGGGGGGTCAGGCTTTTATGACGTCTCCTGGCCAAACCCCATTTGGCGGAGCCAGGAGATTGAATTTTAACCCTCGGGGCTCCTCCAGTAACAACGAAAAACCATTGCGGATGGCCACGTGGAATGTTCGAACGCTCACTGCGGAGGAGAGGCTGCCACTCCTCTGTCGGGAGCTGGACCGGTACCGCCTGGATCTCTGTGGCATTCAGGAGGTCCGGTGGACCGGTTCTGGCTCCTGCCACCATGAGGGGTGGACAGTCCTCTACTCGGGGCAGGAGACTGCCAAACAACAGGGTGTGGCTCTTCTTCTGAACAAAAGAATGAAGGGGGCGTGGGAGCGTGGCGGTGAGGTGTGGGAAGCTGTAAGCCCCAGGATACTTTGGGCTCGCCTTCCCATCAACCAGAGGCGAGGAGTGGTGGTCGTGGTTACTTACGCCCCCACCGAAGACGAACATCCGTGGAGGGATGCAGGCAAAGCCGATGAGTCAGACGCTTTCTATGACCTACTGTCACAGGTGCTGGCTAAAGTGGCCACTCGGGACAGAGTCATCTTGTTGGGTGACTTCAATGCCCGAGTTGGTCATGATGCTGGCACCTGGTCTGGAGTGATTGGAAGGCATGGGCCAGATCAGCTCAATAACAACGGTAGGAGGCTGCTAGATTTCTGTGCAGCCCATGGGCTTGTAATTACCAACACGCTCTTCCGGCATCGGCGCATCCACACAACATCATGGATGCATGCCGGGTCCAAGCAAGAACATCTGCTGGACTACGTAGTGACGGACCAGCGGATGCGAGCCCATGTCCTTGACACCAGGACCTACCGTGGAGCTGATCTGCCCTCTGACCATCGACTAGTCATCTGTAAGATGCGCCTGCCATTCTTCCACTCCGGTGGTGGGTGTACACCCAGGATCCCATTCCAACCAAAAGTGGCCTGGTCTAAGTTAGCTGATGAAAGTTGCAAGCGAGAATTTCATCATCGCTTGCAGCTGGGGTTGGCATCGTCCCCCACTCCACCTGATGTCGAGGGTAAATGGGCGAGGTTTAAGACTGTGACTCATGCAGCTGCAATGGCTGCTTTGGGTACGCGGTCCAGACCTCCCCGGGAACCCTGGCTGACGGAGGAGGTGTTCAGGTTAATTGAGAAAAAGCGACAGGCCCACTCTCATCGCCTACAGCATCCCACGTCAGAGAATGAGGAGGTTTACCGCAGCCTTCGCTCGGAGGTTCGGAGAGCCGTAAGGCGCTGTAAGGATGGGTGGTGGTCGCGGGTTGCTGAGGAGATGGAGTCTGCCTCAGTGGCCCGCGATCACAAATCACTATTTAACTCCATCAAAAAAGTAACCTGCAGCGCCACACCTATTACCATCATTAGAGGAAAAAACGGTGATCCAATCTCCGACCCCCAGGAACAGGTTTGCAGATTTGCTGAGCATTTCTGTGAGGTCCTGGGGGAGGGAAAATCTCTCAGCCAGGAAAACATCATGGCACAAAGTGGGGATAACCCTGCTGAGGCTGCGGTGCCTCAAATATTGGAAGAGGTCACCCCCTGTGAGTGGCTGGCTGAGGTACCGGCTGTTGAGGAAGTACTGAGGGCGATCCGGAGTCTGAGACCAGGGAAGGCACCGGGCAGAGATGATCTCCCAGGCGAAATGCTGAGGGAGGGTGGCGTTTGTGCACAGACTGCCCTATATGACATCATAACAACAGTCTGGACCACTGGACGGGTTCCGCAGGACTGGAAGGATGCCCTGGTGGTCCCCCTCTTTAAGAAGGGGGACCGCACAGACTGTAACAACTACAGGGGCATCTCACTCCTCAGTGTGCCGGGTAAGGTCCTGGCAAGGATTATTCAACATCGCCTTGCTAGGCATGCTGAGGAGAGGCTTGCGGAGCCCCAATGTGGTTTCAGGAAAGGGCGGTCCTGCACAGATGCCATATTTTCTGTCCGTCTGCTACAGCAGAGGTGTAGGGAATTCCAAAAAGACCTACATCTCTGCTTTATTGACCTGGTCAAGGCCTATGATACCATCAGTAGGACTGGGCTCTGGGTTGTTCTTCGTGCTTTCGGAGTCCCTGACCCTCTGCTCACGATCATTAAGGACCTTCATGATGGTGAGCGGGCCCGGGTAAAACTACGTGGCCGGGAGTCGGAGCCTTTCCCTGTACACCTTGGGGTGCGACAGGGATGTCCTCTGGCTCCCACATTATTTAACATCTATTTCGACTGCGTAGTTCGTGAAGCCTTCAATAGCTGTACCGGGGGAATTACCATTTGGTACAGATATAATGGGAGGCTGATCGACGCCCGGGTGCGATCAAGGGATGGCTCCCTATTGGTCAACCACGTTATGTATGCCGATGATTTGGTAATAGCTGCTCATTCAGAAGAGGAGTTGGAGACGCTGCTGCTGAGGCTGGAGTGTGCCACTAAGAGGTGGGGCCTTACCATCAGCCCCACCAAAACTAAGCACCTGCCTGGGTATTTTGTACCATCGGGCACTCCGCCCCCACAACTCCCAATCGGTGATGGGGCAGTTGTGGAGAGAGTAGAGAGTTTCCCATACCTGGGCAGTGTGCTCATGACCAGCTCCAGTTTATCAGCAGAGGTCTCACTCCGAATCAGTCGAGCGGCAATATCTTTTCATCGGTTGCGTAACGCTGTGTGGAAGCTACCTGGTCTGTCGCTCCGCACGAAGCTTCAGGTCTTCTCGGCCACGGTCATTCCCTCCCTTCTCTACGCTTGCGAAACGTGGACCCCCCTAGTGGAGCATCTTCGCCGGTTGGAAACATTTAGGCTGGCCTGCCTACGATCCATCCTGGGTTTGACCAGGCTGGATTGTGTGAGGAGCTCACAAGTCCTTGAAAGATCTGGGCAAAGTCCCATCAGTGAGCTCCTCCGGCAGGCAAGGCTGCGTTGGCTGGGTCATGTAGCCCGCATGCCCAGCCACCGCATGCCTAAACAGCTTTTGTTCGGCCGGATCGAGGGGGCTAAACGGGCGCGGCACGGGCTAGAGAAGAGATGGAGTGATGTGGTACAGGAGGACGTGGAGCTGAGTGGACTTGCCGATGACTGGTACCAGCGGTGTCAAGATCGGCCTCAGTGGAGGAGGCTCGTGAAGGACGCTACTGGGCAGTTGGAGGCAGTCGCCCTCCAACAACAACGGAGGGCGGAGGAGCGACGCTCACAACAACGAGCGGAGCGCCGGGTGGCTAAAGCACAGCAAGTTGGCACAGTAGGGGGCACAGGTGGTGCATCAGCCAGTCATCTCGGTCATCTCGGTCAGTCGACCCGTGGCACCTGGGTCTGCCCCGTGACCTCCTGCCAGCGGGCGTTCGACACTTCACGTGGCCTCAAGGTGCACATGGCCTGGCACAAGCGTCGTGGTGACGTCACCGCCACTTAGTGGCGAATGGCGGTTGTTGTTGTTGTTGTTTGTATGCGTGTGTTTGTGTGTGAGTGTTTGTGTTTGTGTGTGAGTGTTTGTGTGCGTGTGTTTGTGTGCGAGTGTTTGTGTGCGTGTGCGAGTGTTTGTGTGTGAGAGTGTTTGTAGTGGGGAGCGGTAGTGTAGCAGTAGCGCTACGCTGCGCTATGAACCCGGCGACCCGGGTTCGATTCCCGCTCACGGCTACCAACACCAGTGACGATTATCTGAACCGGTCCTGGGCCTCCCCTAGGTCGACTCAGCCTCAAATGAGTACCTGGTGCGGTATATACACCGTCACTAGGGAGACAAAGGCGGCCGGGAGTGGTGTTGGCCACCCACCCCCTCGTGTGCCGTGCCGGCCTTCATAGGTGCTCGCTAACAGCACTTGCCCCTACAATCTGTTAAGGCTAAATAGGGGATCTTTATCTTTGTATATAGCAGGTTCGGTCAATGCAGCGATTAGTATACGCCGCAGTGAATGTGCAGTACAATTAGTAGTGAATGTGCAGTACAATTAGTAGTGAATGTGCAGTACAATTAGTAGTGAATGTGTAGTACAATTAGTAGTGAATGTGCAGTTCAATTAGTAGTGAATGTGCAGTACAATTAGTAGTGAATGTGCAGTACAATTAGTGGTGAATGTGCAGTTCAATTAGTAGTGAATGTGCAGTACAATTAGTAGTGAATGTGCAGTACAATTAGTAGTGAATGTGCAGTTCAATTAGTAGTGAATGTGTAGTACAATTAGTAGTGAATGTGCAGTACAATTAGTAGTGAATGTGCAGTACAATTAGTAGTGAATGTGCAGTACAATTAGTAGTCAATGTGCAGTACAATTAGTAGTGAATGTGCAGTACAATTAGTAGTGAATGTGCAGTACAATTAGTAGTCAATGTGCAGTACAATTAGTAGTGAATGTGCAGTTCAATTAGTAGTGAATGTGCAGTACAATTAGTAGTGAATGTGCAGTTCAATTAGTAGTGAATGTGCAGTACAATTAGTAGTGAATGTGCAGTACAATTAGTAGTGAATGTGCAGTACAATTAGTAGTCAATGTGCAGTACAATTAGTAGTGAATGTGCAGTACAATTAGTAGTGAATGTGCAGTTCAATTAGTAGTGAATGTGCAGTACAATTAGTAGTGAATGTGCAGTTCAATTAGTAGTGAATGTGCAGTACAATTAGTAGTGAATGTGCAGTACAATTAGTAGTGAATGTGTAGTACAATTAGTAGTGAATGTGCAGTTCAATTAGTAGTGAATGTGCAGTTCAATTAGTAGTGAATGTGCAGTACAATTAGTAGTGAATGTGCAGTTCAATTAGTAGTGAATGTGCAGTACAATTAGTAGTGAATGTGCAGTTCAATTAGTAGTGAATGTGCAGTTCAATTAGTAGTGAATGTGCAGTTCAATTAGTAGTGAATGTGCAGTTCAATTAGTAGTGAATGTGCAGTTCAATTAGTAGTGAATGTGCAGTTCAATTAGTAGTGAATGTGTAGTTCAATTAGTAGTGAATGTGCAGTACAATTAGTAGTGAATGTGCAGTTCAATTAGTAGTGAATGTGCAGTTCAATTAGTAGTGAATGTGTAGTTCAATTAGTAGTGAATGTGCAGTACAATTAGTAGTGAATGTGCAGTACAATTAGTAGTGAATGTGTAGTTCAATTAGTAGTGAATGTGCAGTTCAATTAGTAGTGAATGTGCAGTACAATTAGTAGTGAATGTGCAGTTCAATTAGTAGTGAATGTGCAGTACAATTAGTAGTGAATGTGCAGTACAATTAGTAGTGAATGTGCAGTACAATTAGTGGTGAATGTGCAGTACAATTAGTAGTGAATGTGCAGTTCAATTAGTAGTGAATGTGCAGTTCAATTAGTAGTGAATGTGCAGTTCAATTAGTAGTGAATGTGCAGTACAATTAGTAGTGAATGTGTAGTTCAATTAGTAGTGAATGTGCAGCACAATTAGTAGTGAATGTGTAGTTCAATTAGTAGTGAATGTGCAGCACAATTAGTAGTGAATGTGTAGTTCAATTAGTAGTGAATGTGCAGTACAATTAGTAGTCAATGTGCAGTTCAATTAGTAGTGAATGTGCAGTACAATTAGTAGTCAATGTGCAGTACAATTAGTAGTGAATGTGCAGTACAATTAGTAGTGAATGTGTAGTACAATTAGTAGTGAATGTGTAGTACAATTAGTAGTGAATGTGCAGTACAATTAGTAGTGAATGTGCAGTTCAATTAGTAGTGAATGTGCAGTACAATTAGTAGTGAATGTGCAGTACAATTAGTAGTGAATGTGCAGTACAATTAGTAGTGAATGTGCAGTTCAATTAGTAGTGAATGTGTAGTACAATTAGTAGTGAATGTGCAGTTCAATTAGTAGTGAATGTGCAGTACAATTAGTAGTGAATGTGCAGTTCAATTAGTAGTGAATGTGCAGTACAATTAGTAGTGAATGTGTAGTACAATTAGTAGTGAATGTGCAGTTCAATTAGTAGTGAATGTGCAGTACAATTAGTAGTGAATGTGCAGTACAATTAGTAGTGAATGTGCAGTTCAATTAGTAGTGAATGTGCAGTACAATTAGTAGTGAATGTGCAGTACAATTAGTAGTGAATGTGTAGTTCAATTAGTAGTGAATGTGCAGTACAATTAGTAGTGAATGTGCAGTACAATTAGTAGTGAATGTGCAGTTCAATTAGTAGTGAATGTGCAGTACAATTAGTAGTGAATGTGCAGTACAATTAGTAGTGAATGTGCAGCACAATTAGTAGTGAATGTGTAGTACAATTAGTAGTGAATGTGCAGTTCAATTAGTAGTGAATGTGCAGTACAATTAGTAGTGAATGTGCAGCACAATTAGTAGTGAATGTGCAGTTCAATTAGTAGTGAATGTGCAGTTCAATTAGTAGTGAATGTGCAGTACAATTAGTAGTGAATGTGCAGTTCAATTAGTAGTGAATGTGCAGTACAATTAGTAGTGAATGTGCAGTACAATTAGTAGTGAATGTGCAGTACAATTAGTAGTGAATGTGCAGTTCAATTAGTAGTGAATGTGCAGTACAATTAGTAGTGAATGTGCAGTACAATTAGTAGTGAATGTGTAGTACAATTAGTAGTGAATGTGCAGCACAATTAGTAGTGAATGTGCAGTACAATTAGTAGTGAATGTGCAGTACAATTAGTAGTGAATGTGCAGTTCAATTAGTAGTGAATGTGCAGTACAATTAGTAGTGAATGTGTAGTACAATTAGTAGTGAATGTGCAGTACAATTAGTAGTGAATGTGCAGTACAATTAGTAGTGAATGTGTAGTACAATTAGTAGTGAATGTGTAGTACAATTAGTAGTGAATGTGCAGTACAATTAGTAGTGAATGTGTAGTACAATTAGTAGTGAATGTGCAGTTCAATTAGTAGTGAATGTGTAGTACAATTAGTAGTGAATGTGCAGTACAATTAGTAGTGAATGTGTAGTACAATTAGTAGTGAATGTGCAGTTCAATTAGTAGTGAATGTGCAGTACAATTAGTAGTGAATGTGTAGTACAATTAGTAGTGAATGTGTAGTTCAATTAGTAGTGAATGTGCAGTACAATTAGTAGTGAATGTGTAGTTCAATTAGTAGTGAATGTGCAGTTCAATTAGTAGTGAATGTGTAGTACAATTAGTAGTGAATGTGTAGTACAATTAGTAGTGAATGTGCAGTACAATTAGTAGTGAATGTGCAGTACAATTAGTAGTGAATGTGCAGTACAATTAGTAGTGAGTGTGCAGCACAATTAGTAGTGAATGTGCAGTACAATTAGTAGTGAATGTGTAGTACAATTAGTAGTGAATGTGCAGTTCAATTAGTAGTGAATGTGCAGTACAATTAGTAGTGAATGTGCAGTACAATTAGTAGTGAATGTGCAGTTCAATTAGTGGTGAATGTGCAGTACAATTAGTAGTGAATGTGCAGTTCAATTAGTAGTGAATGTGCAGTACAATTAGTAGTGAATGTGCAGTTCAATTAGTAGTGAGTGTGCAGTACAATTAGTAGTGAATGTGCAGTACAATTAGTAGTGAATGTGCAGTTCAATTAGTAGTGAGTGTGCAGTACAATTAGTAGTGAATGTGCAGTACAATTAGTAGTGAATGTGCAGTTCAATTAGTAGTGAATGTGCAGTACAATTAGTAGTGAATGTGCAGTTCAATTAGTAGTGAATGTGCAGTTCAATTAGTAGTGAATGTGCAGTACAATTAGTGGTGAATGTGCAGTACAATTAGTAGTGAATGTGCAGTTCAATTAGTAGTGAGTGTGCAGTACAATTAGTAGTGAATGTGCAGTTCAATTAGTAGTGAATGTGCAGTACAATTAGTGGTGAATGTGCAGTACAATTAGTAGTGAATGTGCAGTTCAATTAGTAGTGAGTGTGCAGTACAATTAGTAGTGAGTGTGCAGTACAATTAGTAGTGAATGTGCAGTACAATTAGTAGTGAATGTGCAGTACAATTAGTAGTGAATGTGTAGTACAATTAGTAGTGAATGTGCAGTACAATTAGTAGTCAATGTGCAGTACAATTAGTAGTGAATGTGCAGTACAATTAGTAGTGAATGTGCAGTTCAATTAGTAGTGAATGTGCAGTACAATTAGTAGTGAATGTGCAGTACAATTAGTGGTGAGTGTGCAGTACAATTAGTAGTGAGTGTGCAGTACAATTAGTAGTGAATGTGCAGTACAATTAGTAGTGAATGTGCAGTACAATTAGTAGTGAATGTGCAGTACAATTAGTAGTGAATGTGCAGTTCAATTAGTAGTGAGTGTGCAGTACAATTAGTGGTGAATGTGCAGTTCAATTAGTAGTGAGTGTGCAGTACAATTAGTGGTGAATGTGCAGTTCAATTAGTAGTGAATGTGCAGTTCAATTAGTAGTGAGTGTGCAGTTCAATTAGTAGTGAATGTGCAGTACAATTAGTAGTGAATGTGCAGTACAATTAGTGGTGAGTGTGCAGTACAATTAGTAGTGAATGTGCAGTACAATTAGTAGTGAATGTGCAGTACAATTAGTGGTGAGTGTGCAGTACAATTAGTAGTGAATGTGCAGTACAATTAGTAGTGAATGTGCAGTACAATTAGTAGTGAATGTGCAGTACAATTAGTAGTGAATGTGCAGTACAATTAGTAGTGAGTGTGCAGTACAATTAGTAGTGAATGTGCAGTACAATTAGTAGTGAATGTGCAGTACAATTAGTAGTGAATGTGTAGTACAATTAGTAGTGAATGTGTAGTACAATTAGTAGTGAATGTGTAGTTCAATTAGTGGTGAATGTGCAGTACAATTAGTAGTGAATGTGTAGTACAATTAGTAGTGAATGTGCAGTACAATTAGTAGTGAGTGTGCAGTACAATTAGTAGTGAATGTGCAGTACAATTAGTAGTGAGTGTGCAGTACAATTAGTAGTGAGTGTGCAGTACAATTAGTAGTGAATGTGTAGTACAATTAGTAGTGAATGTGCAGTTCAATTAGTAGTGAATGTGCAGTACAATTAGTAGTGAATGTGCAGTTCAATTAGTAGTGAGTGTGTAGTTCAATTAGTAGTGAATGTGTAGTACAATTAGTAGTGAATGTGCAGTTCAATTAGTAGTGAATGTGCAGTACAATTAGTAGTGAATGTGCAGTACAATTAGTAGTGAGTGTGTAGTTCAATTAGTAGTGAATGTGCAGTACAATTAGTAGTGAATGTGCAGTTCAATTAGTAGTGAATGTGCAGTACAATTAGTAGTGAATGTGCAGTTCAATTAGTAGTGAATGTGCAGTACAATTAGTAGTGAATGTGTAGTACAATTAGTAGTGAATGTGTAGTACAATTAGTAGTGAATGTGTAGTACAATTAGTAGTGAATGTGCAGTTCAATTAGTAGTGAATGTGTAGTTCAATTAGTAGTGAATGTGCAGTACAATTAGTAGTGAATGTGTAGTACAATTAGTAGTGAATGTGTAGTACAATTAGTAGTGAATGTGTAGTACAATTAGTAGTGAATGTGCAGTTCAATTAGTAGTGAATGTGTAGTACAATTAGTAGTGAATGTGTAGTACAATTAGTAGTGAATGTGTAGTACAATTAGTAGTGAATGTGCAGTACAATTAGTAGTGAATGTGCAGTACAATTAGTAGTGAGTGTGCAGTACAATTAGTAGTGAATGTGTAGTACAATTAGTAGTGAATGTGCAGTACAATTAGTAGTGAATGTGCAGTACAATTAGTAGTGAATGTGCAGTTCAATTAGTAGTGAATGTGTAGTACAATTAGTAGTGAATGTGCAGTTCAATTAGTAGTGAATGTGCAGTACAATTAGTAGTGAATGTGCAGTACAATTAGTGGTGAATGTGTAGTACAATTAGTAGTGAATGTGCAGTACAATTAGTAGTGAATGTGCAGTTCAATTAGTAGTGAATGTGCAGTTCAATTAGTAGTGAATGTGCAGTTCAATTAGTAGTGAATGTGCAGTTCAATTAGTAGTGAATGTGCAGTACAATTAGTAGTGAATGTGCAGTACAATTAGTAGTGAATGTGCAGTACAATTAGTAGTGAATGTGCAGTACAATTAGTAGTGAATGTGCAGTTCAATTAGTAGTGAATGTGCAGTACAATTAGTAGTGAATGTGCAGTTCAATTAGTAGTGAATGTGCAGTTCAATTAGTAGTGAATGTGTAGTACAATTAGTAGTGAATGTGCAGTACAATTAGTAGTGAATGTGCAGTACAATTAGTAGTGAATGTGCAGTTCAATTAGTAGTGAATGTGTAGTTCAATTAGTAGTGAATGTGCAGTACAATTAGTAGTGAATGTGCAGTACAATTAGTAGTGAATGTGTAGTTCAATTAGTAGTGAATGTGCAGTACAATTAGTAGTGAATGTGCAGTACAATTAGTAGTGAATGTGCAGTACAATTAGTAGTGAATGTGCAGTACAATTAGTAGTGAATGTGCAGTTCAATTAGTAGTGAATGTGCAGTACAATTAGTAGTGAATGTGCAGTACAATTAGTAGTGAATGTGCAGTACAATTAGTAGTGAATGTGCAGTACAATTAGTAGTGAATGTGTAGTACAATTAGTAGTGAATGTGCAGTACAATTAGTAGTGAATGTGCAGTACAATTAGTAGTGAATGTGCAGTACAATTAGTAGTGAATGTGCAGTTCAATTAGTAGTGAATGTGCAGCACAATTAGTAGTGAATGTGCAGTACAATTAGTAGTGAATGTGCAGTACAATTAGTAGTGAATGTGCAGTACAATTAGTAGTGAATGTGCAGTACAATTAGTAGTGAATGTGCAGTACAATTAGTAGTGAATGTGCAGTACAATTAGTAGTGAATGTGCAGTACAATTAGTAGTGAATGTGCAGTACAATTAGTAGTGAATGTGCAGTACAATTAGTAGTGAATGTGTAGTACAATTAGTAGTGAATGTGCAGTTCAATTAGTAGTGAATGTGCAGTACAATTAGTAGTGAATGTGCAGCACAATTAGTAGTGAATGTGCAGTACAATTAGTAGTGAATGTGCAGTTCAATTAGTAGTGAATGTGCAGTACAATTAGTAGTGAATGTGCAGTTCAATTAGTAGTGAATGTGCAGTTCAATTAGTAGTGAATGTGCAGTTCAATTAGTAGTGAATGTGCAGTGCAATTAGTAGTGAATGTGCAGTTCAATTAGTAGTGAATGTGCAGTGCAATTAGTAGTGAATGTGCAGTTCAATTAGTAGTGAATGTGCAGTTCAATTAGTAGTGAATGTGCAGTACAATTAGTAGTGAATGTGCAGTACAATTAGTAGTGAATGTGCAGTACAATTAGTAGTGAATGTGCAGTACAATTAGTAGTGAATGTGCAGTACAATTAGTAGTGAATGTGCAGTACAATTAGTAGTGAATGTGCAGTACAATTAGTAGTGAATGTGCAGTACAATTAGTAGTGAATGTGCAGTACAATTAGTAGTAGGGAGGGGGGAGGGGGGGGAGAGGGGGGAGGGGAGAAGGGAGGGGGGGATGGGGGGTCGGTGTACAGTGCTGGTACAGTGGAGAGGGGGGGGAGAGAGGGGGTCGACGTACAGTGCGATCGCGGTACAGTGCGATTGGCGCGCGATGCAATCGCGGTACAGTGCGATCGGTGTACAGTGTGCAATGCAATCACGGTAGTTCGATTTGCGTACGGTGCCTTGGCGGTACAGTGCGATTGGTGTACAGTGCGATCGCGGTACAGTGCAGGCCTCTCCAGACGAGGCCGCGGTGCTGAATATTTTAGCATCGCGACCCACAAAAATTAAAATATCTGCAGCAACATCGACCCCCTGCCCCCCCGCCAAAGACGCGAGCAGCTTCCATAACAACACCCATCGCAAAAACAAACAACAACCACCACGACCACCACAACAATCACGGGTTGAACGCGCGTGTAAACTCACGTGCGAGCCGGGCTTGTCCGACGAGTCGATGCCCCCCCCCCTCCCCTCTCTACCTTACCCCCTCTAGGACTACTTGCGCCGCCCTTCGATAACGAGAGTTTGATTAAAACGCAGCGCTAATCGCCAACGCAGCGTCGCTTAAAAGAAACAAAAAATTTGAGGGGGGGGGGGTGAGCAGGGACTAGCTGCAAGATGCGCGCATGCGCAGACGCGACGGTGTGCGGAGGGAGCTGAGCGCGCGCGGGGGGGAAGGGCGGAGCACAGCTGAGCGCGCGCGGGTTTATATCCCTCCGCGGCCACGCATCCCCCGCGCGTCACGTGATGCGGTTGGGGGGGGGTGACGGGGAGGGGCGGCCGGGATGAATCGATGTATCGACTCCTATTCGATTCCGTGAGCCGCCTCGATTGTTGACGCGGGAAAAAAATAAGTGAGGGGGAGATGAGTGGTGAGAGGGGGGGGTGAGTGGTGAGGGGGGGTGAGCGGTGAGGGGGGGGGGTGAGCGGTGAGGGGGGGTGAGCGGTGAGGGGGGGGGGTGAGCGGTGAGGGGGGGTGAGCGGTGAGGGGGGGGGGTGAGTGGTGAGAGGGGGAGATGAGTGGTGAGAGGGGGGGGTGAGTGGTGAGGGGGGGTGAGCGGTGAGGGGGGGGGGTGAGCGGTGAGGGGGGGGTGAGCGGTGAGGGGGGGGGGGTGAGCGGTGAGGGGGGGGGGTGAGCGGTGAGGGGGGGGGGTGAGTGGTGAGAGGGGGAGATGAGTGGTGAGAGGGGGGGGGTGAGTGGTGAGGGGGGGTGAGCGGTGAGGGGGGGGGGTGAGCGGTGAGGGGGGGGGGTGAGCGGTGAGGGGGGGGGGTGAGTGGTGAGGGGGGGTGAGCGGTGAGGGGGGGGGGTGAGCGGTGAGGGGGGGGGTGAGCGGTGAGGGGGGGGGGTGAGCGGTGAGGGGGGGGGTGAGCGGTGAGGGGGGGGGGTGAGTGGTGAGGGGGGGTGAGCGGTGAGGGGGGGGGGTGAGCGGTGAGGGGGGGTGAGCGGTGAGGGGGGGGGGTGAGCGGTGAGGGGGGGTGAGCGGTGAGGGGGGGGGGTGAGTGGTGAGAGGGGGAGATGAGTGGTGAGAGGGGGGGGTGAGTGGTGAGGGGGGGTGAGCGGTGAGGGGGGGGGGTGAGCGGTGAGGGGGGGTGAGCGGTGAGGGGGGGGGGGTGAGCGGTGAGGGGGGGGGGTGAGCGGTGAGGGGGGGGGGTGAGTGGTGAGAGGGGGAGATGAGTGGTGAGAGGGGGGGGGTGAGTGGTGAGGGGGGGTGAGCGGTGAGGGGGGGGGGTGAGCGGTGAGGGGGGGGGGGTGAGCGGTGAGGGGGGGGGGTGAGTGGTGAGGGGGGGTGAGCGGTGAGGGGGGGGGGGTGAGCGGTGAGGGGGGGGGTGAGCGGTGAGGGGGGGGGGGTGAGCGGTGAGGGGGGGGGTGAGCGGTGAGGGGGGGGGGTGAGTGGTGAGAGGGGGGGTGAGCGGTGAGGGGGGGGGTGAGCGGTGAGGGGGGGGGTGAGTGGTGAGGGGGGGTGAGCGGTGAGGGGGGGGGGGTGAGCGGTGAGGGGGGGGGGTGAGCGGTGAGGGGGGGGGGTGAGTGGTGAGAGGGGGAGATGAGTGGTGAGAGGGGGAGATGAGTGGTGAGAGGGGGGGGGGTGAGTGGTGAGGGGGGGTGAGCGGTGAGGGGGGGGGGTGAGCGGTGAGGGGGGGGGGGTGAGCGGTGAGGGGGGGGGGTGAGTGGTGAGGGGGGGGTGAGCGGTGAGGGGGGGGGGTGAGCGGTGAGGGGGGGGGGTGAGCGGTGAGGGGGGGGGGTGAGCGGTGAGGGGGGGGGGTGAGCGGTGAGGGGGGGGGGTGAGTGGTGAGAGGGGGGGTGAGCGGTGAGGGGGGGGGGTGAGCGGTGAGGGGGGGGGGGTGAGTGGTGAGGGGGGTGTGAGCGGTGAGGGGGGGGGGGTGAGCGGTGAGGGGGGGGGGGTGAGTGGTGAGAGGGGGGGTGAGCGGTGAGGGGGGGGGTGAGCGGTGAGGGGGGGGGGGTGAGTGGTGAGAGGGGGGGGTGAGCGGTGAGGGGGGGGGGGTGAGCGGTGAGGGGGGGGGGGTGAGTAGTGAGGGGGGGGGTGGTGAGAGGTGGGGGGTGAGCGGTGAGGGGGGGGGGGTGAGCGGTGAGGGGGGGGGGTGAGTGGTGAGAGGGGGGGTGAGCGGTGAGGGGGGGGGGTGAGCGGTGAGGGGGGGGGGTGAGTGGTGAGAGGGGGGGTGAGCGGTGAGGGGGGGGGGTGAGTGGTGAGGGGGGGTGAGCGGTGAGGGGGGGGGTGAGCGGTGAGGGGGGGGGGGTGAGCGGTGAGGGGGGGGGGTGAGTGGTGAGGGGGGGTGAGCGGTGAGGGGGGGGGGTGAGCGGTGAGGGGGGGGGGGTGAGCGGTGAGGGGGGGGGGTGAGTGGTGAGAGGGGGGGGTGAGCGGTGAGGGGGGGGGGTGAGCGGTGAGGGGGGGGGGGTGAGTGGTGAGGGGGGGTGAGCGGTGAGGGGGGGGGGTGAGCGGTGAGGGGGGGGGGGTGAGTGGTGAGAGGGGGGGTGAGCGGTGAGGGGGGGGGTGAGCGGTGAGGGGGGGGGGTGAGTGGTGAGAGGGGGGGTGAGCGGTGAGGGGGGGGGGGTGAGCGGTGAGGGGGGGGGGGGGTGAGTAGTGAGGGGGGGGGTGGTGAGAGGTGGGGGGTGAGCGGTGAGGGGGGGGGGTGAGCGGTGAGGGGGGGGGGGTGAGTGGTGAGAGGGGGGGTGAGCGGTGAGGGGGGGGGGTGAGCGGTGAGGGGGGGGGGTGAGTGGTGAGAGGGGGGGTGAGCGGTGAGGGGGGGGGGGTGAGCGGTGAGGGGGGGGGGGGTGAGCGGTGAGGGGGGGGGGGTGAGTGGTGAGAGGGGGGGTGAGCGGTGAGGGGGGGGGGGTGAGCGGTGAGGGGGGGGGGGGTGAGTAGTGAGGGGGGGGGTGGTGAGAGGTGGGGGGTGAGCGGTGAGGGGGGGGGGGGTGAGCGGTGAGGGGGGGGTGAGCGGTGGGGGGGGGGGTTGAGCGGTGAGGTGAGCGGTGAGGGGGGGGGGTGAGTAGTGAGGGGGGGGTGGTGAGAGGTGGGGGGTGAGGGGGGGGGGGTTGAGCGGTGAGGTGAGCGGTGAGGGGGGGGGGTGAGTAGTGGAGAGGTGGGGGGTGAGCGGTGAGGGGGGGGGGTGAGCGGTGAGGGGGGTGAGTGGTGAGGGATCACAGAG